>NC_135232.1:374685883-375055883 GCF_051348905.1 Ranitomeya variabilis
GTTTGGCCATTTGTCTGAGGATGGAACGCCGAAGAAAAAGACAAATCAATGCCCATCCTAGCACAAAAGGCCCGCCAAAACCTAGAAACAAACTGGGAACCTCTGTCAGACACAATATTCTCCGGAATGCCATGCAAAGGAACCACATGCTGAAAAAACAATGGAACCAAATCAGAGGAGGAAGGCAATTTAGGCAAAGGTACCAAATGGACCATTTTAGAGAACCGGTCACAAACCACCCAGATAACAGACATCTTCTGGGAAACAGGAAGATCCGAAATAAAATCGATGGAAATATGCGTCCAGGGCCTCTCAGGGACCGGCAAAGGCAAAAGCAACCCACTAGCGCGGGAACAGCAAGGCTTGGCCCGGGCACAAGTCCCACAGGACTGCACAAAAGAACGCACATCCCGCGACAAGGAAGGCCACCAAAAGGACCTAGCAACCAAATCTCTGGTACCAAAAATCCCAGGATGACCAGCCAACACTGAACAATGAACCTCAGAAATTACCTTACTAGTCCATCTATCAGGAACAAACAGCTTCCCCACAGGACAGCGGTCAGGTTTATCAGCCTGAAATTCCTGAAGCACCCGCCGCAAATCAGGGGAGATGGCAGAAAGAATTACCCCTTCTTTAAGAATGCCAACCGGCTCAAGGACTCCAGGAGAATCAGGCAAAAAACTCCTAGAGAGGGCATCAGCCTTAACATTCTTAGATCCCGGAAGATACGAGACCACAAAATCAAAACGGGAGAAAAACAGGGACCATCGAGCCTGTCTAGGGTTCAGCCGCTTGGCCGACTCGAGGTTAATCAGATTCTTATGATCGGTCAAGACCACAATGCGGTGCTTGGCTCCCTCAAACCAATGTCGCCACTCCTCAAATGCCCACTTCATAGCCAACAACTCCCGATTACCAACGTCATAATTGCGCTCCGCAGGCGAAAACTTTCTGGAAAAAAAAGCACACGGTTTCATCAAAGAACCATCAGAATTCCTCTGAGACAAAACGGCCCCTGCCCCAATCTCAGAAGCGTCAACCTCAACCTGAAAAGGAAGAGAAACATCCGGCTGACGCAATACAGGGGCAGAAGTAAATCGGCGTTTAAGCTCCTGAAAGGCCTCAACAGCCGCAGAGGACCAATTCGTCACATCAGCGCCTTTCTTCGTCAAATCGGTTAGGGGCTTAACCACACTGGAAAAGTTGGCAATGAAACGGCGATAAAAATTAGCAAAGCCCAAAAATTTCTGAAGGCTCTTCACCGATGTCGGTTGAATCCAGTCATGAATGGCTTGGACCTTAACAGGATCCATTTCTATAGACGAGGGAGAAAAAATAAAACCCAAAAAAGAGACCTTCTGAACTCCAAATAGGCACTTAGACCCCTTCACAAATAAAGCATTATCACGAAGGATCTGGAATACCATCCTGACCTGCTTCACATGAGACTCCCAATCATCGGAAAAAATCAAAATATCATCCAAATACACAATCATGAATTTATCAAGATAATTGCGGAAAATATCATGCATGAAGGACTCAAATACAGAAGGAGCATTAGAAAGCCCGAAAGGCATCACAAGGTATTCAAAATGGCCTTCGGGCGTATCAAATGCAGTTTTCCATTCGTCACCCTGTTTAATATGAACAAGATTATATGCCCCTCGAAGGTCAATCTTAGTAAACCAACCAGCCCCCTTAATCTGAGCAAACAAATCAGAAAGCAAAGGTAAAGGGTATTGGAATTTGACCGTGATCTTATTAAGAAGGCGATAATCAATACAGGGTCTCAAAGAGCCATCCTTCTTGGCAACAAAAAAGAATCCCGCTCCCAATGGTGACGAAGATGGCAGAATATGCCCCTTCTCCAAAGACTCCTTGACATAACTCCGCATGGCGGCATGCTCTGGCACAGACAGATTGAAAAGTCGGCCCTTAGGGAACTTACAGCCAGGAATCAAGTTAATAGCACAATCACAGTCCCTATGTGGAGGAAGGGAACTGGACTTGGGCTCACCAAATACATCCTGGAAATCCGACAAAAACTCAGGGACTTCAGAAGAGGGGGAAGAGGAAATTGACATCAAAGGAACGTCACAATGTACCACTTGACAACCCCAACTAGTCACAGACATAGATTTCCAATCCAGCACCGGATTATGTTCCTGTAACCATGGAAAACCCAGTATAACAACATCATGCAAGTTATGCAACACCAGAAAACGGCAATCTTCCTGATGTGCTGGAGCCATGCACATAGTCAGCTGAGTCCAATACTGAGGTTTATTCTTGGCCAACGGTGTAGCATCAATCCCCCTCAAAGGAATAGGGCTCTGCAAAGGCTGCAAGGAAAAACCACAGCGCCTGGCGAATTCCAAGTCCATTAAGTTCAGGGCAGCGCCTGAATCCACAAATGCCATGACAGAAAAGGACGATAATGAGCAAATCAGGGTCACAGATAAGAGAAATTTAGGCTCTACGGTACTGATGGTAACAGACCTAGCGACCCTCTTAGTACGCTTAGGGCAATCAGAAATAACATGAGCAGAATTACCACAGTAAAAACACAGCCCATTCTGATGTCTGAATCCCTGCCGTTCTGCTCTAGTCAAAATCCTATCACATTGCATAGGCTCAGGACTCCTCTCAGAGGACACTGCCATATGGCGCACAACTTTGCGCTCGCGCAG
The DNA here is from genome assembly GCF_051348905.1 of Ranitomeya variabilis. Lineage (NCBI taxonomy): Eukaryota > Metazoa > Chordata > Amphibia > Anura > Dendrobatidae > Ranitomeya > Ranitomeya variabilis. The sequence continues at coordinate 374,688,577 of NC_135232.1, forward strand.
GCGCCGATCAATCTGAATGGCTAGAGACATAGATTCGCTCAAACCAGCAGGCGTGGGGAACCCCACCATAACATCTTTCAGGGCTTCAGAAAGACCCTTTCTGAAAATTGCAGCCAGAGCATCCTCATTCCATTTAGTGAGCACAGACCATTTTCTAAATTTCTGGCAGTATAATTCTGCCGCTTCCTGACCCTGACATAGGGCCAACAAGGTTTTTTCTGCATGATCCACAGAATTAGGTTCGTCATACAATAATCCGAGCGCTTGAAAAAATGCGTCTACATTAAGCAATGCCGGATCCCCTGATTCAAGGGAGAATGCCCAGTCCTGAGGGTCACCACGCAGCAGAGAGATGACGATTTTAACCTGCTGAATGGGATCACCAGAGGAACGGGGTTTCAAAGCAAAAAACAATTTGCAGTTATTTTTAAAGTTCAGAAACTTGGATCTGTCCCCAAAAAACAAATCAGGAGTAGGAATTTTAGGCTCTAAAGCCGGAGTCTGGACAACATAATTTTGGATACTCTGTACTCTTGCAGCAAGTTGATCCACACGAGAAAACAAACCCTGAACATCCATGCCAGCGCCAAAATCCTGAACCACCCAAAGATTAAGAGGAAAAAAAAGAAAAAACAGACTGCAGAAAAAAATGGCTCAAAATTTTCCTTTTTTCCTTCTTTTGAGATGCATTTAATTCATTTTTGGCCAGTTGTACTGTTATGAGCTGGTGGTTTAGGAGCAACATGGGACGTGCTCTGGAGGAGGTAGTACCTGTACTGACCGCAGTTCCTGAGCTTAACACAACACTAGAAGTAGCCGTGGGATGTTCCTGTCACTCCCTAGACATCTCGTCACAGCCGGAGGACTAACTGCCCCTAAAGATAGAAACAGGAAAGCTATCTTGCCTCAGAGAAAATCCCCAAAGGATAGGACAGCCCCCCACAAATATTGACTGTGAGTGGAGAGGGAAATGACATATGCAGAATGAAAACAGGGTGTAGCAAAGGAGGCCAGTCTAGCTAGATAGATAGAACAGGACAGAATACTGTGCGGCCAGTATTAAAAACTAGAAAAATCCACCACAGAGTTTACAAAAATCTCCACACCTGACTAAAGGTGTGGAGGGTAAATCTGCTTCCCAGAGCTTCCAGCTTAACTGAATAAATCCATATTGACAAGCCGGACTAGAAAAAACATAGAAAGTGCAGAAAGATTAAGTCCACAACAAGTGGACTGCAAAAGAACAAAGCAATGACTTATCTTTGCCGAACCGGTCAGAATATCAGGGAAATCCAAGCAGATATGTGAATCCAATCAGGAACCATTGACAACTGGCACTGGCTGAAGGATAGAGCCAGGATAAATAGCTGAGCCAGAATAAACGATCAGTGGAAGCAGCTGCTGACTGCTAAATCCAAGGAGCAGCAGTTCCACTTAAATCCACCGGAGGGAGCCCAAGAGCAGAACTCACAAAAGTGCCACTTACAACCACCGGAGGGAGCCCAAGAGCGGAATTCACAACACTCAGCTTTGTTCAGTGGAGGAGACAAGCAAGGAGCGGCAGACACCGTTATTATGGCCCAACCAAACTAGTAGGCCAAATGCAGTTTAAAATTTCCTATAGGCTGAAAGCCTGAAGATTGAAGCTCAGCTTTGTTCAGTGGAGGAAACAAGCAAGGAGCGGCAGACACTGTTACTAGGGCCCAACCAAGCTAGTAGGCCAAATGCAGTTTCATGTGTTATGTAGGCCGAAAGCCTGAAGATTGAAGCTCAGCTTTGTTCAGTGGAGGAGAAAAGCAAGGAGCGGCAGACACCGTTACTAGGGCCCAACCAAACAAGTAGGCCAAATGCAGTTTAAAATTTCCTATAGGCCGAAAGCCTGAAGATTGAAGCTCAGCTTTGTTCAGTGGAGGAGACAAGCAAGGAGCAGCAGACACCGTTACTAGGGCCCAACCAAACTAGTAGGCCAAATGCAGTTTCATGTGTTATGTAGGCCGAAAGCCTGAAGATTGAAGCTCAGCTTTTTTCAGTGGAGGAGAACACCAAGCAGCGGCAGACACCGTTAGTAGGCCCAACCAAACAAGTAGGCCAAATGCAGTTTAATATCTGACATCGGATGAAAACTGAGGCTCAGCTTTGTTGAGTGGAGGACAACTGTAATGGGAGGCAGACACAGTTAGTAGGCATAAATAAGAAAGTAGGCAAAATGCAGTTCAAAATTGGTTAGTGGAGTATACAGGCGGCATAGATTTGTTCAGCGGAGGACAAATGTAATAAGTGGCTCAGACAGACAGAGTAGGGCAACAATTAAAAAAGGTGGCTAATTGCAGTTCAAACTTTGTAATAGGAGTACACAGTCGGCATAGCGTGGTTCAGCGGAGGAGGACAAGTGTAATTAGCGGCTCTGACACACTGAGTAGGAGTAAAATAAAAAAGAACGATATATGCAGTTCACAATTGGTAAGAGGAGTACACAGGCGGCCTTGCTGGGTTCAGCGGTGTAGGACAACTGTTGTGAGAGTCTGACACAGTTACTAGGACAAAATAAATAAGTAGGCTAAATTGTTGTGGATTCTGTTTTTGGGCTCCCTCTGGTGGTTACGGCTGGTACTGGGTGACTTTGGTGGGTTGCGGTCTCTGCTTTCCACCTGTCCATCAGAGGCTGGGTGTTTCCTATTTAACCTGGCTTTTCTGTCATTCCCTTGCCGGCTATCAATGTACTCAAATGTGCTCAGTTTGGTTCCTGACTACCTGCTCCCAGATCTCTCAGGATAAGCTAAGTTCTGTTTTTTAGTTGTTTGGTTTTTTTGTCCAGCTTGCTAATTATGACTCTATGCTAGCTGGTAGCTCTAGTGGGCTGAGGTTCTCCCCATGTGCCATGAGTTGGCACATGGGTTCTTGTAATCTCAGGATGGTTTTTGATTAGGGTTTTTTGCTGACCGCTCAGACCCCTTTTGTATCATTCTGCTTTCTAGTTATAGCGGGCCTCATTTTGCTAAATCTATTTTCATCTCTATGTGCGTGCCTTCCTCTCATTTCACCGTCAATACATGTGGAGGGCAACTATACCTTTTGGGGTTCATTCCTCTGGAGGCAAGCTAGGTCTTTATTTCCTCTGCAGTGCTAGTTAGCTCTTAGGCTGGCGTGTGGCGTCTAGAATCAACGTAGGCACGCTCCCTGGCTATTTCTAGTTGTGTTTGTCAGGAGTAGGGCAGCGGTCAGCCCAGGTTCCATCACCCTAGAGCTCGTCCGTTATTTATGTTATTTTGCTTGTCCAGTGCGATCCCCAGCCATTGGGATCCATGACAGTATAGCCGGCCCACAAAGTGTTAATTGTTTGGGCTGAAGCAGGAGAAAAAGAAGTGTTTAAGGGACATTTTTTTTTTTTTTTCCCCCCTCAGAGTTTTGCTGCCTAGCCCTTAATTGCTGTCTAGCTGCTTCTTACCTCCTCTTAACCCTTGAATGGCTCTGACCTTAGCTGTTTAACATGGATGTCCAGAGTTTGGCTTCCAGCCTGAGTAATCTTGCTGCAAAAGTTCAAAACATACAGGATTTTGTTGTTCACACTCCCATGTCTGAACCTAGAATTCCTATTCCAGAGTTTTTTTCTGGAGATAGATCTACCTTCCTGAATTCAGGAACAATTGCAAATTGTTTCTTTCTTTGAAATCTCGCTCCTCTGGAGACCCTGCTCAGCAGGTTAAGATTGTAATATCTTTCCTGCGGGGCGACCCTCAGAATTGGGCATTTGCATTGGCACCAGGGGATCCTGCATTGCTCAGTGTGGATGCGTTTTTTCTGGCACTGGGATTGCTCTATGAGGAACCTAACCTGGAGATTCAGGCTGAAAAGGCTTTATTAGCCCTCTCTCAGGGGCATGATGAAGCGGAAGTATATTGTCAAAAATTTCGGAAATGGTCGGTGCTTACTCAGTGGAATGAGTGCGCCCTGGCTGCAAACTTCAGAGATGGTCTTTCTGAGGCCATTAAGGATATTATGGTGGGGTTCCCTGCGCCTACAGGTCTGAATGAGTCTATGACTATGGCCATTCAGATTGATCGGCGTTTACGGGAGCGCAAACCTGTGCACCAGTTGGCGGTGTCTTCTGAACAGGCACCTGAGACTATGCAATGTGATAGAATTCAGTCCAGAAGTGAACGGCAAAATTATAGGCGGAAAAATGGATTGTGTTTTTATTGTGGTGATTCAGCTCATGTTATATCAGCATGCTCTAAACGCACAAAAAAGGTTGATAAATCTTTTGCCATTAGTACTCTGCAGTCTAAGTTCATTTTGTCTGTAACTCTGATTTGTTCACTGTCATCCATTTCCGTCGATGCCTATGTGGATTCGGGCGCTGCCCTGAGTCTTATGGATTGGTCATTTGCCAAATGCTACGGTTTTAGTCTGGAGCCTCTGGAAGTTCCTATTCCTTTGAAGGGAATTGACTCTACACCATTGGCTATGAATAAACCGCAGTACTGGACACAAGTGACCATGCGCATGACTCCCGTTCATCAGGAGGTGATTCGCTTCCTTGTACTGTATAATTTACATGATGTACTAGTGCTTGGTCTGCCATGGTTACAAACTCATAATCCTGTCCTGGATTGGAAAACAATGTCTGTGTTAAGCTGGGGATGTTAGGGGGTTCATGATGATGCACCTCTGATTTCAATCGCTTCATCTACTCCTTCTGAGGTCCCTGCGTTTTTGTCTGACTATCGGGATGTTTTTGAGGAGCCTAAGCTCAATTCGCTCCCTCCTCATAGGGATTGTGACTGTGCTATAGAACTAATTCCTGGCAGTAAGTTCCCTAAGGGTCGTTTATTTAATCTGTCAGTGCCAGAGCATACTGCTATGCGGAATTATATTAAGGAGTCCTTGGAAAAGGGACATATTCGTCCATCTTCGTCCCCTCTGGGAGCAGGTTTTTTTTTCATGGCAAAAAAGATGGTTCCCTGAGGCCTTGTATAGATTATCGCCTTCTGAATAAGATTACAGTCAAATATCAGTATCCATTGCCATTATTGACTGATTTGTTTGCTCGCATTAAGGGGGCTAGGTGGTTCACTAAGATAGATCTTCGCGGTGCGTATAATCTTGTGCGGATAAAACAGGGTGATGAGTGGAAAACCGCATTTAATACGCCTGAGGGCCATTTTGAGTATTTGGTAATGCCTTTTGGACTTTCTAATGCTCCTTCAGTCTTTCAGTCCTTTATGCACAATATTTTCCGTGAATATCTGGATAAGTTTATGATTGTGTATTTGGATGATATTTTGGTGTTTTCTGATGACTGGGAGTCTCATGTTCTACAGGTCAGGAAGGTGTTTCAAGTCCTGCGGGCCAATTCTCTGTTTGTGAAGGGCTCAAAATGTCTCTTCGGAGTCCAGAAAATTTCTTTTTTGGGGTACATTTTTTCTCCTTCTACTATTGAGATGGATCCCGTCAAGGTTCAGGCGATTTGTGACTGGACACAACCTACATCTGTTAAGAGTCTTCAGAAGTTCTTGGGTTTTGCTAATTTTTATCGTCGGTTCATTACTAATTTTTCCAGTGTTGTTAAACCTTTGACTGATTTGACTAAAAAGGGTGCTGATGTTGCTAATTGGTCTCCTACGGCTGTGGAGGCCTTTCAGGAACTTAAGCGCCGGTTTTCTTCTGCTCCTGTGTTATGTCAACCAGATGTTTCACTTCCTTTTCAGGTTGAGGTTGATGCTTCCGAGATTGGAGCGGGGCGGTTTTGTCACAGAGAAGTTCCAATGGCTCGGTGATGAAGCCATGTGCGTTCTTTTCTAGAAAATTCTTGCCCGCCGAGCGCAATTATGATGTGGGTAATCGGGAGCTTTTGGCCATGAAGTGGGCATTTGAGGAGTGGCGTCATTGGCTTGAGGGTGCTAGACATCGTGTGGTGGTCTTGACTGATCACAAAAATCTGATTTACCTTGAGTCTGCCAGGCGTCTGAATCCTAGACAGGCTCGTTGGTCGTTGTTTTTTTTCTTGTTTCAATTTTGTGGTTTCATACCTGCCAGGTTCAAAGAATGTGAAGGCAGATGCTCTTTCCAGGAGTTTTGTGCCTGACTCTCCTGGAGACTCTGGGCCTACTGGTATCCTTAGGGATGGGGTAATATTGTCCGCCGTCTCCCCAGACTTGCGACGTGCATTGCAGGAGTTTCAGGCGGATAAACCTGATCGTTGTCCACCAGAAAGACTACTTGTTCCGGATGATTGGACCAGTAGAGTCATCTCCGAGGTCCATTCTTCTGTGTTGGCTGGTCATCCTGGAATATTTGGTACTAGAGACTTGGTGGCCAGGTCTTTTTGGTGGCCTTCCTTGTCAAGGGATGTGCGCACCTTTGTGCAGTCTTGTGAAGTGTGTGCTCGGGCTAAGCCTTGCTGTTCTCGGGCCAGTGGGTTGTTGTTATCCTTGCCTATCCCGAAGAGGCCTTGGATGCACATTTCCATGGATTTTATTTCAGATCTCCCTGTCTCACAGAAAATGTCTGTTATCTGGGTTGTGTGTGACCGCTTTTCTAAGATGGTTCATTTGGTACCCTTGCCTAAGTTGCCTTCCTCTTCTGAGTTGGTCCCTTTATTTTTTCAGAACGTGGTTCGTTTACATGGGATTCCGGAGAATATCGTTTCTGACAGGGGATCCCAGTTTGTGTCTAGATTTTGGCGGACGTTTTGTGCTAAGATGGGCATTGATTTGTCTTTCTCGTCTGCATTCCATCCTCAGACGAATGGCCAGACGGAGCGAACTAATCAGACCTTGGAAACTTATTTAAGGTGTTTTGTTTCTGCTGATCAAGATGACTGGGTTGCCTTTTTGCCACTGGCCGAATTTGCCCTTAATAATCGGGCTAGTTCTGCTACTTTGGTTTCTCCTTTCTTTTGTAATTCGGGGTTTCATCCTCGTTTTTCCTCTGGTCAGGTGGAGCCTTCGGATTGTCCTGGAGTGGACGTGGTGGTGGACAGGCTACATCAGATTTGGAATCAGGTGGTGGACAATTTGAAGTTGTCTCAGGAGAAGACTCGGCAGTTTGCTAATCGCCGTCGCCGCGTGGGTCCCCGACTTCTTGTTGGGGACTTGGTGTGGTTGTCTTCTCGTTTTGTCCCTATGAAGGTCTCTTCTCCTAAGTTCAAGCCTCGGTTCATCGGTCCTTATAAGATCTTGGAGATTCTTAACCCTGTATCTTTTCGTTTGGATCTCCCAGCATCGTTTGCTATTCATAATGTGTTCCATCGGTCGTTATTGCGGAGGTATGAGGTGCCCGTTGTTCCTTCGGTTGAGCCTCCTGCTCCGGTGCTGGTGGAGGGAGAATTGGAGTATGTTGTTGAGAAGATCTTGGATTCTCGTGTTTCCAGATGTAAACTCCAGTATTTGGTTAAGTGGAAGGGTTATGGTCAGGAGGATAATTCCTGGGTGGTCGCCTCTGATGTTCATGCGACTGATTTGGTCCGCGCCTTCCATAGAGCTCATCCTGATCGCCCTGGGGGTTCTCGTGAGGGTTCGGTGACCCCTCCTCAAGGGGGGGGTACTGTTGTGGATTCTGTTTTTGGGCTCCCTCTGGTGGTTACGGCTGGTACTGGGTGACTTTGGTGGGTTGCGGTCTCTGCTTTCCACCTGTCCATCAGAGGCTGGGTGTTTCCTATTTAACCTGGCTTTTCTGTCATTCCCTTGCCGGCTATCAATGTACTCAGATGTGCTCAGTTTGGTTCCTGACTACCTGCTCCCAGATCTCTCAGGATAAGCTAAGTTCTGTTTTTTAGTTGTTTGGTTTTTTTGTCCAGCTTGCTAATTATGACTCTATGCTAGCTGGTAGCTCTAGTGGGCTGAGGTTCTCCCCATGTTACATGAGTTGGCACATGGGTTCTTGTAATCTCAGGATGGTTTTTGATTAGGGTTTTTTGCTGACCGCTCAGACCCCTTTTGTATCATTCTGCTTTCTAGTTATAGCGGGCCTCATTTTGCTAAATCTATTTTCATCTCTATGTGCGTGCCTTCCTCTCATTTCACCGTCAATACATGTGGGGGGCAACTATACCTTTTGGGGTTCATTCCTCTGGAGGCAAGCTAGGTCTTTATTTCCTCTGCAGTGCTAGTTAGCTCTTAGGCTGGCGCGTGGCGTCTAGAATCAACGTAGGCACGCTCCCTGGCTATTTCTAGTTGTGTTTGTCAGGAGTAGGGCAGCGGTCAGCCCAGGTTCCATCACCCTAGAGCTCGTCCGTTATTTATGTTATTTTGCTTGTCCAGTGCGATCCCCAGCCATTGGGATCCATGACACTAAATGCTGTTCTACATTGGTAAGAGGAGTACACAGGCGGCCTAGCTTGTTTCTGGGGGGGGCAGTTGTAATGTGTGGCGCCGACAGACAGACAGACAGAGGCCTAACCTAAAAAAAGGTGTCTAAATGCAGTTCAAAACTGCTAGCAGGACTAACCAGGCGGCCTAGCTTGTTTCAGGGGGGGGGACAGTTATAATGTGTGGCGCCGACAGACAGACAGACAGAGGCCTAACCTAAAAAAAGGTGTCTAAATGCAGTTCAAAACTGCTAGCAGGACTAACCAGGCGGCCTAGCTTGTTTCAGGGGGGGGGGGACAGTTGTAATGTGTGGCGCCGACAGACAGACAGAGGCCTAAAATAAAAAACGGTGGTTTCATGCAGTTCTAAACTGCTAGCAGGACTAACCAGGCGGCCTAGCTTGTTTCGGGGGGGACAGTTGTAATGTGTGGAGCAGACAGACAGACAGACAGAGGCCTAACATAAAAAAAAGGTGGCTAAATGCAGTTCAAAACTGCTAGCAGGACTAAGCAGGCGGCCTAGCTTGTTTCAGCGTGGGAGGACAACTGTTATGAGAGGCTGACACAGTTACTAGGCACAAGTAAGTAAGTAGGCTACATGCAGTTCACAATTGGTAACAGGAGTACAGAGGTGGCATAGCTTTGTTCAGTGGAGGTCAACTGTTAGAAGTGGCTGACACAGTTAGTAGGCAAAAATACTAAAGTGGGCTAAATGTCAGCCAAGGAATTGGTCATAAATAAACTGGTGGCATAGCGAGGTACAGGGGTGGGCTCCTCTGCAGAGTTGCAGACAGGGGTAGTTGGCGCAAAGTATTAAGGGGTCTAAATGGAGGCCAGGGCCCCTGTATATTTTTCCTATCATCTATCATTGCAACAAATTTGTTATGGCAGTGCCATTTAAGCATTTAACAGCACAGACTACACAGTGGTGGGGCAGGGAGAGGTAAGTTTTGCAAGTGGTAGAGCACAGTTCGAGCTGGGGGGGAACACTCTCTCGTGGGCAGCGGTACTGGCCCAGGGCCCCTCATATTACGACGATGTGTCTGACGTTGGTTGTGCACCACCACCGTCAGAGACACTTCATTGTACTATGAGGGACCGTGTGCCAGTGCCGTGGCCCAAGAGTGGGCACACCCACCTGTCCTGGCAAACGGCACTCGCACGGGTGCTTGCCCCACGTTGTGACCATGGCCCTGTGGGGGGAGTCAGCCCATTTAGGGAGGTATACAAATGGCTTATGGTGGACATTCGGCACCTGCAAATGGCGGAATTGGAGCAGTCAGTAAGAGGAGGCCAAAAACAAGAAATTTTTCTGGCAAGCTACATATCAGCAGGGGAAGGTGGGGCAAAATAATTCGAAATCCATGACTGGTTCATTTTAATGAAGGTTAGATCATCAACATTTCGGGGAGCCAGACGTGTCCTTTTTTCGGTCAGTATTGAACCAGCAGCACTGAAGACTCTTTCTGAGAGCACACTAGCAGCTGGGCAAGCGAGCTCCTGTAATGCATATTCTGCCAATTCGGGCCAGGTGTCTAGTTTAGATGCCCAGTAATCAAAGGGGAATGACCTGTGAGGGAGAACATTGATAATGGTGGAAAAATAGTTGGTAACCATACTGGACAAATGCTGTCTCCTGTCACTTTGAATCGATGCAGCAGTACCTGTCGTGTCTGCGGTCATTGCCAAATCACTCCACAACCTGGTGAGAAATCCCCTCTGTCCAATGCCACTTCGGCTTTGTGCACCTCTAGCACCTCTGCCATGTTGCCCCCTACAGCTCGTGTGAGAACCATCAGCGCCGCTGTGTGCTGGGAATGCTTGAACCAAACGGTCTACAAGAGTTGCTTGTTTGGTAGCCAATATTTGCTCAAGGTTCTCATGTGGCATGATATTTTGTAATTTGCCTTTGTATCGTGGATCCAGGAGGCAGGCCAACCAGTAATCGTCATCGGTCATCATTTTGATAATGCGGGGGTCCCGTTTTAGGATACGCAAGGCATACTCTGCCATGTGGGCCAAAGTTCCAGGTGTCAATTCACTGCTTGTGCTGGGTTGAGGAGCACTTTCTTGAAAATCTACATCATTTGTGGCCCGCAAAAACCCTGTACCTGACCTTGCAATGCCACCAGTTTCTATTGCCCCCTGAGAAGCAGCCTCCTCCCATAAATATTCAGCCCCATCATCCTCCTCCTCCTCCTCTTCATCCGCCACCTCGTCCCGGAGACTTCCCTGACCAGACAATGGCTGACTGTCATCAAGGCTTCCCTCCTCCTCGGCCGCAGACGCCTGCTCCTTGATGTGCATCAAACTTTGCATCAGCAGACGCATTAGTGGGATGCTCCTGCTTATGATGGCGTCGTCCGCACTGACCAGCCGTGTGCATTCCTCAAAACACTGAAGGACTTTGCAGAGGTCTTGGAGCTTCTACCACTGCACACCTGACAACTCCATGTCTGCCATCCAACTGCCTGCCCGTGTATGTGTATCCTCCCACAAATAAATTACAGCACGCCTCTGTTCGCACAGCCTCTGAAGCATGTGCAGTGTAGAGTTCCACCTTGTTGCAACGTCTATTATTAGGCGGTGCTGGGGAAGATTCAGCGATCGCTGATGGTTAAGCATACGGCTGGATTGTACGGGCGACCGGCGGATGTGCGAGCAAAGTCTGCGCACCTTCAGGAGCAGGGCTGGTAAATCAGGGTAATTCTTGAGGAAGCACTGCACCACAAGGTTCAAGGTGTGAGCCAGGCAAGTTATGTGTTTCATTTTGGAAAGGGCTATGGCAGCCATAAAATTCCTTCCGTTATCACTGACTACCTTGCCTGCCTCAAGATGTACACTGCCCAGCCATGACTGAGTTTCTTGCTGCAAGTACTCGGCCAGTACTTCCGCAGTGTGTCTGTTGTCGCCCAAACACTTCATTTGCAGCACAGCCTGCTGACGCTTACCACTAGCTGTTCCATAATGGGACACCACGCGTGCAACACTGGCAGCTGCGGATGGAGTGTTTGTGCGACTGAGCTCTGTGGACGAGCTTTCGCTTGTGGAAGAGGAGGAGGAGGAGGTGCAAACGCCTACAGCCAACTGTTTCCTAGACCATGGGCTAGGCAGAACTGTGCCACTATGGCTGTCCCCTGTGGACCCTGCATCCACCACATTAACCCAGTGTGCCGTGATGGACACGTAACGTCCCTGGCCATGCCTACTGGTCCATGCATCAGTTGTTAGGTGCGCCTTTCTACTGACCGATTGCCTCAGTGCATGGACAATGCGTTCTTTGACATGTTGGTGGAGTGCTGGGATGGCTTTTCTTGCAAAGAAGTGTCGACTGGGTAGGTCATAGCGTGGTACTGCGTAGGCCATCAGGGCTTTGAAAGCTTCGCTTTCAACCAACCGGTAGGGCATCATCTCTAACGAGATTAGTCGAGCAATGTAGCCGTTCAAACCCTGTGTACGCGGATGAGAGGAAGAGTACTTTCTTTTCCTATCTAGAGTCTCTTGTAGGCTGAGCTAGACTGGAGAGCTGCATATGGTGGAACTAGCGGGGGTGGTGGTGGACATGGCAGATTGAGAGAGGCTTGGTGATGGTATTCTTGATGTGGGCCTACCTACAGTGTTTCCAACCAAGAACCTTGTGATTCCCTGACTGCTTTGGCCTTGCGACAATACCTCAACATTTGTTACTGGTGGTGCCATAACCGGTGGGCTTCCAGTGAGGGAAGCAAAGTTGCGTTGCTGACTAACTTCAATATGAGCAGGTGCATCAACGGTACGGGAAGTTTGGTAGTTAGTCCATGCTTCCAAGTGCCTGCTGGTTAGATGTTTACGCATGCACGTTGTATTTAAACTTTGTAGATTCTTCCCTCTGCTAAAGGTCTTGGAGCATTTCTTACATATAACTTTGGACTGATCATTCGGATCTTGGTTAAAAAATTGCCACACTGCACTCGTCCTACTATGGAATACCTTTTCAGGCTTTGCACGCCGTGCTACTGTCACCGGATTGCAACGCTGTCCTACACCTGTTGTGTTTTTTGACACACGTTTTGGGCCTGATGCGGGCCTGCCAGATGACAGCTTTTGCGATGTAGATGGATGCAGCAGATCATCCTCCTCCACTTCTGAGCTACAGGCAGCGGCACCCTCTTCCCCCAATGGCTGCCAATCAGGGTCCACAACTGGGTCATCTACCACCTCCTCTTCAATGTCATGTGCACCGTCCTCTGTGTCAATGTGTAAGGTGCTATAGCGTTCGGGACTGGGCACCATAGTCTCATCAGGGTCAGATTCAGTACACTGCGAGGGCAAAGTAGTGATCCGAATCAATGGAACAGCATAATAATCAAGCTGTGGCTGTGCACCTGTGCACTCCATGTCCGATTCATCCTGTAATGGGCTTTTAACAATTTCCCTCTCTAACCCAGGCACGGTATGTGTAAAGAGCTCCATGGAGTAAAGTGTAGTGTTGCCTGCCGCATCCTTAACTTTTGTTTTGGGTGATGTACACAAGGAAGCAACTTTTTCCGGACCAGGAGCAGCCACTGACGACTTGCTGGTTTTAGATTTCGAAGCTTCTGAAGAGGAGGTGAAAGAGCTAGAGGCTGAGTCAGCAAGGAAAGCCAAAACTTGTTCCTGCTGCTCCAGCTTTAAAAGCTGTTTTCCAACTCCCAGATAAGGGAGCCTTCGAGGCCTTGTGTAGCCAGACGATGACGCTGCCTCAAGACCTCGAGCCTTTGGTGCTATCTTGCTTTTCCCAGTACCACCAGATGCTCCACTACCACCACCACCATCAGTACCAGCTGGCAACGACCGCCCACGGCCTCTTCCACCAGACTTCCTCATTTTTGCAGAAATGTTACCAATATAAAAACCGTTATATGCTACTGTTAAACAAGGTAGAAGATGTATATTAACTTTTGGAGAATTTATATCTCCCTTTTTTGGCGGGAAGCCTGCAGGAAAAACCAGGCCCTGTGTAATACACCACACAATGTACAAGGCAGAACGTGGCTGGCAGATATACGCCAAACAGAACTCACATAGATCCACTAATTGGCAATTTAAAGCACCCTTTTTTTTTGTGGGGGGAGACTGCAGGGGAAAACAGGCCCTGTGTATTACACCACACAATGTACAAGGCAGAACGTGGCTGGCAGATATACGCCAAACAGAACTCACGTAGATCCACTAAGTGGCAATTTAAAGCTCCCTTTTTTGTGGGGGGGACACTGCAGGGGAAAACAGGCCCTGTGTATTACACCACACAATGTACAAGGCAGAACGTGGCTGGCAGATATACGCCAAACAGAACTCACGTAGATCCACTAAGTGGCAATATAAATCTCCCTTTTTATGTGTGGGACACTGCTGCAAAATTCAGGCCCACTGTATTACACTACACAGTATAAGTGGCAGAAAGTGGCTGGCAGATATACGCCAAACATAACTGATGCAGATGCACTTAGTGGCAATATAAATCTCCCTTTTTATGTGTGGGACACTGCTGCAAAATTCAGGCCCACTGTATTACACTACACAGTATAAGTGGCAGAAAGTGGCTGGCAGATATACGCCAAACAGAACTGATGCAGATGCACTTAGTGGCAATATAAATCTCCCTTTTTTGTGTGGGACACTGCAGCAAAAAAAAAAAAACAGGCCCACTGTATTACACTACACGGTATAAGTGGCAGAAAGTGGCTGGAAATATATATAAAAAAAGGGACTGTACTACAATAACAATCTCCCTACAATGATCTCAGGACAAGTATGGCAGCCAGCAATAAAAAGGACTGCTGCACACAAAAGTGTGGACAAATAAACAATAGAACTGTGCATAAAGGAGCAACAGGACTTTTGCTTTTAAAAAAGCAGTTGGTTTGCACAGCGACGTACAAACAGCAATGCAGCTATCAGGGAGCCTTATAAGCTACAGAGCTGATGCACAGAAATCTAGCCTCCACTGTCCCTGCAAAGAAAAGGTGGTGTTGGACAGTGGAAATCGCTACAGCACAAGCGGTTTGGGGGTTAATATTTCCTCCCTAACAATATCCCTGCTTCTGACGAAGCTGCCGCAACCTCTTCCTATGCTCAGATCGGCAGAAGTAAGATGGCGGTCGGCGTGCATGCCCCTTTATAGCCCCTGTGACGCCGCAGAAAGTAAGCCAATCACTGTCATGCCCTTCTCTAAGATGGTGGGGACCGAGACCTATGTCATCACGCTGCCCACACTATGGGTCCACCTTCATTGGGTGAGAAATGGCGCTTAAAGCGTCATACGAAACGCGACTTTGGCACGAAGATCGCCGACCGCATGGCCGATCCCACGCTGGGATCGGGTCGGGTTTCACGAAACCCGACTTTGCTGAACGTTGGCGATTTTTTAAAATGTCCGATCCGTTTCGCTCAACCCTAATGATAAGTATATTTACTAGATAGAGCCTGTGTACTGCAAACAAACTCAACAATTAAACGATGCTGAAGACATCATAATAACAATGATCCAAAACACACATCTAAGGCCACTGTTACATTTCTAAAAAGAAGAACAGAGTGAAAGTGATTCAGTGACCACAATTTGAACCCAATTAAAGACCTATGGAGAATTCTGAATAGACATGTTGAGCATCACTCTACATCCAGCTTCCAGGCTCTAAAAGAGCCTTTTAATGCCCAGTTGGATCACCTACTGTATGAGTCTGACTGTTGAGTACTCTGCACAGCTGAAGTTTGTTAAGACTCTTTCTTTGGATTTTTATACACTTATCTCCTCAGACTTCTGTGAATCTGCATATAGCACATACAGCTCAACAAGACTAGCTGGTTAGCTCATCGTTTGCAGTAAGCGATATGAACTGAATTTTAGAGACTAATCTATGTTGCATTTATCTTTGAAAACTCCTCTGATTTCTAAACATTCTCAGAACTGCTCACTGTTAGCTCTTTGCCAGTTTACACAAAGATTGCTGTGACCATGACAAACTGCTATGAGAAACTGTTCACATTAAAGAATTCTTCCACCTACATATGTGTGCTGCTTCAGACAAGCCATAATCTTTTTCATCTGCCCTCCTATTTCTGTGGCTTCCAGTGTGTCCTGCTTCACCTGGTTCTTTGTCATCTGGCGGCATCCTACTGTTTTATGTACCTTTTTACTGCCTGGGTTCAGAGTGTCCGCTGTGAAAGGGTCACTGGCACAGTGTATGAAGCGAGATATGTGTCACTGCGCATATTAGCGTCAGTGATGTAAAACAAGAATAGTTTTTCTCCAGCAAGCTATGTGTTGAGAGGGTTAATAGGAACCTATCGACTGGTTTTAGGGGACCTCCACAGAGCCGATGGGATGGGATCGACCATATATCCACCTGCAGAGTCCTGACAGGACCTGTATGATGTCAAGGTCATGTGATCATCACATGGGGTGTTAAATACCTGGCCATGAGAGTCAGTGGGTGTCGTGTCTTGGGAGAGCAGGAACTCCCACACAGCTCACGGAGGAGCTAAGGACTGTGTGGGTTAACTGCAGGTGAACCCTGCAGGGAATTAGCTCTTATGGACTGTGTTTTGTTTGCTTTACCATTATGCCAGCAAGGCTCTGTTCATTTTGCTGAACATGCCAAGGTTTATGCTATTCACAATAAACCAGCAGGTAATCTTCTACCAGAATGGTTCCTGTGTCTACCTGGGAAAGCAGCTGAGTGTGTGAACCTCTCACACTGCCTTGACCTGTGGCTTTGTCAATCTTTCCAACCAGTTGAGTCTAAAAGAACACTCATACCTAGTGTTGAGCGATACCGTCAGATATTTGAAAGTATCGGTATCGGATTGGATCGGCCGATATCCAAAAAATATCGGATATCGCCGATACCGATACCCGATACCAATACAAGTCAATGGGACGCAAATATCGGAAAGTATCCTGGATGGTTCCCAGGGTCTGAAGGAGAGGAAACTCTCCTTCAGGCCCTGGGATCCATATTCATGTAAAAAATAAAGAATAAAAATAAAAAATATGGATATACTCACCCTCGGATGGACCCTGGACCTTAGCGGTGCAACCGGCAGCCTCCGTTCCTAAGAATGTAGTGAGTGAAGGACCTTCGATGACGTCGCGGTCACGTGAGCGGTCACATGAGCTGTCACGCGACCAATTACAAGACCGCGACGTCATCGCAGGTCCTGTACACTCACTGCATTCTTAGGAACGGAGGCTGCCGGTTGCACCGCTAAGGTCCAGGGTCCGTCGGACAGGTGAGTACATCCATATTTTTTATTTTTATTCTTTATTTTTTACATGAATATGGATCCCAGGGCCTGAAGGAGAGTCTCCTCTCCTCCAGACCCTGGGAGCCATACACTGGGAACTTCCGGTTCCGATTTCCGATATCACAAAAATATCGGAACTCGGTATCGGAATTCTGATACAGCAAATATCGGCCGATACCCGATACTTGCGGTATCGGAATGCTCAACACTACTCATACCATGAATAGCAAAGGTGCAGTGGCAAAAACACTGTTGTTGTTGAATACAGAGGATTTGCCTGGACTGGATTCGCAACTACTGTAAGCCAAAGGTAACTTGTTTTCAGCTGTGAAAAACATCTCATCCCATACTGTGCTGCCTTATATCCTGTGGTTTTACCACAGTTTTTCAATACCTGGCGCAGTCTAATAATCACTTGTGACATTCATAGTGGCATTTCAACACTCACCCACTCCTCCCCATTTTGATTGCCCCAGCAATTTTTTTCTAACCAATCAAAAGTGCCATACATTTTTTCTTTATTATTTGGAGGTGCTTTGTTGCGGGCTGCACCATTATAGAAGGATGATCCTATGATGCATTCTCTACCATCCTTCTTGATTGCTATCCATAGAGTATATGACGACCCAGGTTGTGTCCACTCAGCCACTGATTCCATACTGTGGCTCAGAAAAAATACTAAAACTATGAGACAATATGCTATCCAATTTCATACCCTGTTTGAGGAATTAGCCTGAAACAATGATGCTCTCCTGGCTAACTTTTACGCCAGCCTAACCAGTCGAATCAAAGCCAAACTTGCTGGTTGAAATTTGCCTTCCTCCCTTGGTGATTTGGTTTCTCTTTCCACATGAATGGGCTTACATTTTCAAGAGTGGGCAAGAGAAAAAGCTTTAGATTTCTGTGTTGCATATTCCATAGCATCTTAAAAATTACATCCCCAGATTGTCATTCAACGAAAAATCTTACTGAAAGATTTTGTTTATATTGTGGTGAACAGGGTGCAGGATAATTACCGTATAAATTGTTCAAAACTGAAGGACAAACAGGGCAACTTCAGCCCCTAGGAGAAGAATGGATACCTTTGGAGTTAATTATATCCTCTACTAAAGACAAACTGAAAACGCCTATGTGTGTTTGCTTGGATTCCTCTGTTTTCATTGATTCTGGAGCAGCAGAATTTTATGAACTTCTCTCTGGCCAAAAGGCTGACAATTCCTTTATTTTTTTTGCAGATGCCTATAAGGCAGACCTGACAAAGTACGGGCCATATTTGGCCCTCTGGACCGGGACATCCGAGGGGCTGGAAAACAGGCTCACGGGTTGCATTGTGCTCTCCCACGCCCCCCTGCTCACTGTCTCTATCTAAGTTGACTTCATTGGTGGAGGAGGGGGCTCCAGCCACTTCCTCCACCAATCAGCATGTGAAACAGCTGACGCGATGAAGTCATTTCATCGCGTCAGATGTGTACTGCGGAGAGTCAGCATACCGGAGACAGGAACAGAAGCAGAGCGCCGGGGGAACGGGACCAAGGTGAGTGTGATGTTCTTTTTTTTCATGTGTATGGGATGTTTGGGTGGACAGGCAGAGGCTATGGGGGTGTCATGCTGTACATGGGGAGGCTATAGGGGTATTATGCTGCACAAGGGGAGGTTATAGGGGTACATGCTGCACAAGGGAAGACTATGGGGGTGTCATGTTGCATATGGGGGGCTATGGGGGTGTCATGCTGCACATGGGGAGGCTATGTGGGTGTCATGCTGCACATGGGGAGGCTATAGGAGTGTCATGTTACACATGGGGAGGCAATGGGGGTATCATGATGCACATGGGGCGAGGCTATGGGGGTGTCATGCTGCAGATGGGGAGGCTATGGTGGCCTAATCCAGGGCATGGGAAGGCTATAGGGACCTCATGCTATATATGGGGAGGCTGTGTGGGGTTCATGCTGCATATGAGTGTAATAATTATAGGGGATAACTCAGGAGACTCTTTGCGTGGAACAAGACAACTACAGGACACAGTCTTATAAGTGGTAAAGTCTATATTATCACACAGTGATTCAAACAGGTGCAGAGAGAAACTCAAGTCCACAACACTTGGTGTAAATATTAAACGCAGCTTAGCAGTCTATAGGGAGCTTCAGAGGAAAATGCAATCACGCAGAAAGTCTATGAAGCACAATGACACTTGAGGATATTTGACAGGAATAAGTCCTTGTTTAGTCCACACACAGATAGAGATGCTTATAAGGCAGGCAGTTCAAATAATATCTTAGCTCAACCAGGGAGGCCTGGGTAATAGTCTCAGGTTTTTGCAGAGCAGCAACAGCTTACATGTCCAGCAAATCCAGATGGAAGTAAACACGAGCAGCAGATGAAGGAGGATTACTGGAAACTGGTGTATGCAGCAGGAACTCAGAGCAGAGTAACAGGATAACCACACAGATTCACAGGAGCAGGTATATAGCCAGGGAGCCACCAGAGTCAGGAGCTGGATGCAAGGCAGAATACTCTAGCACAGACTGAAGGCTGGGGTGGAGTTTTATAGCAGGAAGACACAGTGCACATGAGACCAAAGACACCATCTTGGAAAAGGGCAGTAATGCACAAAAGGTAATAAAAAATGTTCATAGTCCTGACAATGAGGAGGCTGTGTGGGGCTCAAGTAGTATATAGGGAGGCTGTGTGGGGCTCATGCAGTATATAGAGGGAGGCAGTGGGGGCTCATGCAGTATAAAGGGAGGCTGTGTGGAGCTCATGCAGTATATATAGGGAGGCTGTGTGGGGCTCATGCAGTATATATAGGAAGGCTGTGTGGGGCTCATCTACTATATAATTGTCTAAGGGTCACTTCCGTCTTTCTGTCCTTCTGTCTTTCTTTCTGTCATGGATATTCATTGGTCGCGGCCTCTGACTGTCATGGAATCCAAGTCGCTGATTGGTCGTGGCAAAACGCCCACGACCATTGCCACGACCAATCAGCAACGCGAACAGTCTGGAAGAAAATGGCCGCTCCTTACTCCCTGCACTTAGTGCCCGGCGCCCGCATACTCCCTTCCGGTCACCGCTCACACAGGGTTAATGCCGGCTGTAACGGACCGCGTTATGCCGCGGGTAACGCACTCCGTAACCGCTGCTATTAACCCTGTGTGTCCCCAATTTTTTACTATTGAGGCTGCCTATGCGGCATCAATAGTAAAAAACTGTAATGTTAAAAATAATAAAAAAACAAAAAAACCTGCTATACTCACACTCCGTAGTCCGCGGAGCCGCTCGCGCCGGCCGCCATCTTCCATTCCCGGCGATGCATTGCGAAATTACCCAGAAGACTTAGCGGTCTCGCGAGACCGCTAAGTCTTCTGGGTAATTTCACAATGCATCCTGGGAACGGAAGATGGCGGCCGGCGCGAGCGGCTCCACGGAGCGTCGGTGGATCCCAAGCGTCGGTAACCGCTTTCTGGATCCAGGCACCAACGGAAGGTGAGTATATAACTATTTTTTATTTTAATTTTTTTTTAACAGGGATATCATGCCCACATTGCTATATACGTGGGCTGCGCAATATACTACGTGGGCTGCGCAATATACAATGTGGGCTGCGCAATATACAACGTGGGCTGCGCAATATACAACGTGGACTGCGCAATATACAACGTGGGCTGCGCAATATCCAATGTGGGCTGCGCAATATACTACGTGGACTGCGCAATATACTACGTGGACTGCGCAATATACTACGTGGACTGCGCAATATACTACGTGGACTGCGCAATATACTACGTGGGCTGCGCAATATACAACATGGGCTGTGCAATATACTACGTGGACTGCGCAATATACTATGTGGGCTGCGCAATATACAACGTGGGCTGCGCAATATACTATGTGGACTGCGCAATATACTACGTGGGCTGCGCAATATACAACGTGGGCTGCACAATATACTACGTGGGCTGCACAATATACTACGTGGGCTGTGCAATATACAATGTGCGCTGCACAATATACAACGTGGGCTGCGCAATATACTATGTGGACTGCGCAATATACTACGTGGGCTGTGCAATATACAATGTGGGCTGCGCAATATACAACGTGGGCTGCGCAATGTACTACATGTGCTGCGCAATATACAATGTGGGCTGCGCAATATACAACGTGGACTGTACAATATACAACGTGGGCTGTACAATATACAACGTGGGCTGCGCAATGTACTACGTGGGCTGCGCAATGTACTACGTGGGCTGCGCAATATACAACGTGGACTGTACAATATACAACGTGGGCTGTACAATATACAACGTGGGCTGCGCAATGTACTACGTGGGCTGCGCAATGTACTACGTGGGCTGCGCAATGTACTGCGTGGGCTGCGCAATATACTGCGTGGGCTGCGCAATATACAACGTGAGCTGCGCAATGTACTACGTGGGCTGCGCAATGTACTGTGTGGGCTGCGCAATATACAACGTGGGTTGCGCAATATACAACGTGGGCTGCGCAATATACAACGTGGGCTGCGCAATGTACTGCGTGGGCTGCGCAATGTACTGCGTGGGCTTCGCAATGTACTGCGTGGCTGTGCAATATACTACGTGGGCTGTGCTATACACTACGCATACATATTCTAGAATACCCGATGCGTTAGAATCGGGCCACCATCTAGTGCAGTATATATAGGGAGGCTGTTTGGTGCTCATGCAGTATATATAGGGAGGCTGTGTGGGGCTCATGCAGTATATATGGGGAGGATGTGTGGGGCTTATGCAGCATATGGGCAGGCTGTGTGGGACTCATGCTGTATATGTGGAGGCTATGTGGGGTTCATGGTGTTTATGTGGCAGCTATGGGGGTGTCATGTTGCATATGGGGAGGCTATGGGAGTGTCATGCTGCACATGGGGAGGCTATGGGGGACTCATGCTGTATATGGGAGGCTGTGTGGTGTTCATGCAGTATATGGGAAGGCTGTGTGATATTCATGCTGTGTACGGGGAGGCTGTGTGGGGTTCATGCTTTATACAAGGAGACTGTGTGGGGGTCATGCTGTATACAGGCAGGCTGTGTGGGGCTTATGCTGTATATAGTGAGGCTGTGTGGGGCTCTTACAGTATATAAGGGGCTGTGGGGGGCTCTTACAGTATATAAGGGGCTGTGGGGGCTCATAAGATATACAGAATGGACTGTACTTGGGTTCAAACGATATATAGGAGGATGTCAGCATACTTAATTCTGTTCAATATTATATGATACAATTAATAATAATATAATTATCAATAACATAATAATTATAATATATTGATATTAATATTGAGTGGAATTAATTTTAGTCTATTAGTTCGGCCCTCCGCAACAGTCACAGTCTCTCATGTGGCCCCTTGGGAAAATGAATTGCCCACCCCTGCTCTAAGGTAATCTCTGCAAGTAGCTCTGCAATTGATGGTGGTAATATCCATTCCCAGATGTAAAAGGTGACTCTCCAGATTGGAACACTATACATTGAGGATATTTCTTTTTTCTTTTGCCATTTTTTGATGCACCTATGCCTTTGGGCTTTTTGTGGCTTTGTGTTCCATGGTCATTGATTTGTCATCGAACCAGATCACAAAATGAAGACCATCTTGTTTTCATAAATTCCTCAAAACTCTACTTCAACCTCCTTCTCTAAACTCTGCTCAGCCTTCATTACCTTCAGTTTACCCGATCCCTAACTGGACTTTCCAGAAGCCTTCCCTAAGAAAAGGGCCAAGAAACTACCTTCTCATTGGCCATTTGACTGCTCCATTTCCTTATTTCCAATTACTAAAGTACCCAGAGGGTGGTCCCGATCTCTCCCAGAGGATAAGGTGACTCCTGAGTACACTAAATTGAATCTGGAAAGAAGATTGATCTGAAAACCTTATTCTCTGGCAGGTGTAGACTTCTTCACGAAAACAAAAGATGGGTCTCTTAGACTCAATATAAATGCTGAACGTGTGCATATACCCTAATAGCTGCAGAAAATGTGCAAAATCAAAAACTCACAAAATATTCATTATAGGAAAGTAGTCAAAGGTAAAGTTCTCACTGTGACTTTTTGGCTACATTTTGATGCTAAGTATTTTTGCTTATTTAAAAACACAATGTCTTACAGTTCCAGCAAAGTGGATGGGATTCAAAGAAATTTCATACCCACTGTGCTTTTTTTCCCACAACGTATATTGACCTGCAGCTTCGGTTTTTCAAATATGCAACATGTCAATTTCTTTTGTGAGTACACTGAGTTGTCTGAGCAGATTTTTCCCATAGACTTGCATTAGATGCGAAAAACCACAGATAAAAACACATCCGCTTCGGAAACACACTAAAAACCCAAGTAATACACATGTAATCCGAGAACATGACGGCATGAATAAAGTTTTGCCAAAGTCAAATGCCTTGAAGTATCATAAAGAAACAAGCTTTATTTTTAAAGTATGACACACCAAAAAGAGACAAAAAACACCCTGTCAAAAACGCATGGAGAAAAACGCACTTGAAAAAGTAGTAACCCCCCAAGAGCCTAATTAAGCTAATAGGTGCAAAAATACTGCACAAAGCCTGCAACATCAAAAATTCCACAAATACTAATTGTGTGAATGTAGCCTAGCAAGGTCTTTTCAAAAAGATCCCTTACACAATGAAGAAACAAGTTTTTTTAGAAGATGGTTTCTACAAAAACAGTATTATTTCCGATATTTCTAGGAATATAGTTGTTGGCTAGTAGTGAAGAGAAGAAATTCATAATACAAAAGTTAATCATACTCGGTAGCTAGGCAGTAGAAGCAGTATATTGGAGTGCTAGATTTTTTCTGAGATGTTTTTATTTATTTATATTGCAAAACATAAAGAAACTGGGATAAATGTTCTACTGTCAAAGCAAAAATAGCCTCCAGCTGAAGGGGAAATGGGTGACATACTCAGGAAATCATGAAATTACTTGGTCTGAAAGGTAAACTGAAAAGAAAAGATTTGTTGTCCCTTGAAACTTGGCACATGTGGGTCATTAGGCTAATCTCTGAGGGTAACAGCAAACTAAACAACATGATTTGCCTATGTTTTTCATTAGATTGTTACATGGATTTTTTAATTTATGGAAAATGGCATTAACTAGAAATAAATTAAAACTTGATTTTGGCTGGATGTGATGTCAAGTGATGTCTAATCAAGTATGGTGAGAGATTTGGCCATTTTCCAGACGCCCACAGACTGATGCATCCTGCTTGTTTTCGCTACTAATTCTTTTAGGGGACTATGAATGAGATATGGCTGGGATGTATTGAATTTGCAATTCAGATTGAATATCAATGCTTAACCCCAAGCAATTTTTGTTTTTACATTTTCATTTCTTTCCTACCCTTCTTCAATGAGCCATAACTTTTTTTTATTTTTTCGTTGCCACAGTCAGAGGGCTCATTTTTAAAGGTACACATTGTAGATTTGAATGATACCATGCTCCTTACCACATAGTGTATAGAAAAATGGGGGAAAATACCAAAAATAAAAAAAAACACAATTTTGCCATTGTTTTGGGAGGGGGGTTTAGGTGTTCATTGTGCAGCAAAGATTACATGGCAACGTCCTCAGTACATTATGCTGACACCAAACTTCCATCTTCTTTTTTTACTATACTAGATGGTGGCCCGATTCTAATGCATCGGGTATTCTAGAATATGTATGCGTAGTGTATAGCACAGCCCACGTAGTATATTGCGCAGCCCACGCAGTACATTGCGCAGCCAACGCAGTACATTGCGCAGCCAACGCAGTACATTTCGCAGCCCACGCAGTACATTGCGCAGCCCACGTAGTACATTGCGCAGCCTAAGTAGTATATTGCGCAGCCCACGTTGTATATTGCGCAGCCCACGTAGTACACTGCATAGCCCACGTAGTACATTGCGCAGCCCACGTTGTACAGTGCGCAGCCCACATTGTATATTGCGTAGCCCACGTAGTATATTGCGCAGCCCACGTTGTATATTGCGCAGCCCACGTAGTACACTGCGCAGCCCACGTAGTACATTGCACAGCCCACGTTGTATATTGCGCAGCCCACGTTGTGTATTGCGCAGCCCACATATTATATTGCGCAGCCCACATTGTATATTGCACAGCCCACGTAGTATATTGCGCAGCCTACGTAGTATATTGCGCAGCCTACGTTGTATATTGCGCAGCCCACGTTGTATATTGCGCAGCCCACGTTGTATATTGCGCAGCCCACATAGTGTATTGCGCAGTCCACGTAATATATTGCGCAGCCCACGTAGTATATTGCGCAGCCCACGTAGTATATTGCGCAGCCCACGTTGTATATTGCGCAGCACATGTAGTATATTGTGCATCCCACGTTGTATATTGCACAGCCCACATAGTATATTGCGCAGCCCACGTTGTATATTGCGCAGCCCACGTTGTATATTGCGCAGCCCACGTTGTATATTGCGCAGCCCACGTATATAGCAATGTGGGCATGATATCCCTGTTAAAAAAAAAAGAATTAAAATAAAAAATTGTTATATACTCACCTTCCGTTGGCGCCTGGATCCAGGAAGCGTTTACCGACGTTTGGGATCCACCGAAGCTGCGCCGAGCCGCTCGCGCCGGCCACCATCTTCCGTTCCCAGGATGCATTGCAAAATTACCCAGAAGACTTAGCGGTCTCGCGAGACCGCTAAGTCTTCTGGGTAATTTCGCAATGCATCGCCGGGAACGGAAGATGGCGGCTGGCGCGAGCGGCTCGGCGGACTACGGAGTGTGAGTATAGCAGGTTTTTTGTTTTTTTAATATTTTTAGTATTACATTTTTTTACTATTGATGCCGCATAGGCTGCATCAATAGTAAAAAGTTGGGGACACACAGGGTTAATAGCAGCGGTTACGGAGTGGGTTACCCGCGGCATAACGCGGTCCGTTACCGCCAGCATTAACCCTGTGTGAGCGGTGACCGGAGGGGAGTATGCGGGCGCTGGGCAGTGAGTGCGGGGAGTAAGGAGCGGCCATTTTCTTCCGGACTGTGCGCGTCACTGATTGGGTGTGGCGATGGTTGTGGGCGTTTTTTGTGGACTTGGATTCCATGACAGACAGAGGCCGTGACCAATGAATATCCGTGAGAGACGGACAGACAGACAGAAAGACGGAAGTGACCCTTAGACAATTATATAGTAGATTACTGTTGTAAAGAATTCTAATCATTAAATAAAAACATTGGTTTATGTCACCATTTTAATTTTCAGAGACCCATAATTTATTTTTTTTTTTTTTTAGAATGGGTCTGCATTAGGGATTGATTTTGCATGCTGAACTTTAGTTTTTGATGGTGTAGTTTTGAGTACATAAAACGGTTTGATCACCTTTAACGCATTTTTATGTTGCAACCACAAAAAATAGTAATTTGGGACTTTTTTCTTTTGGCTTAAAGTATTGTATTTCTACATAGGTCACATTTTTACGGATGCTCCAAATCAGAGTATGCTTATTTTATTATTTTTTACTTTCTTTATTTTCATTTTTTTCTTTTTTTAGTTTCCGTGAGTGAAACTGCCTGAATCTGCAATTGCATGATTGTTTGTACTACAGGTATATACTGCAGTCAGGGCCGCCATCAGGGTATTACTGCCCGTACTGGCCTATGGTGCCTGATGAGCAGAGGGGACCCTCTCCTCTGCTCAGTGGACCTCAGCGGCAGGATTCTGCCGGCTCAGTAAATGGCTTGAGCATCCTCAGATGCACGGGCAGTTAAAATTTGTTGCCATATGGGAGATTTTTTTGTAAAGCCGTGGTATGGGGGTGCATTATACACTATGAGGGTGCATTATACTATGGGGGTGCATTATACACTATGGGATTGCATTATACTCCTATGGGGGTGCATTATACTGCCATGGGGGTGCATTATACTGCTATGGGGGTGCATTATACTGCTATAGGGGTGCATTATACTCCTATGGGGCTGCATCATACATTATGGGGGAGCATTATACTGCTATGGCGCTGCATTATACTATGGGGTGCATTATACTGTTATAGGGCTGCATTATACTATGGGGTACATTATATTGCTCTACAGGCGCATTATACTATGAGGTGTATTATACTGCTATAGGGCTGCAATATTATGGGGGTGCATTATACTGTTATGGGGGTTCATTATACTGTTATGGGGTGCATTATACTATGGGGTGAATTATACTGTTATGGGGGTGCATTATACTGGTATGGGGCTGCATGATACTATGAGGTGCATTATACTGCTATGGGGCTGCATTATACTATGGGAGTGCATTACACTGTTATGGGACTGCATTATACTATGGAGGAGCATTCTACTGCTATGGGGGTCTATTATATTATGGGGCTGCATTATACTACTATTAGATTGCATTATACTGCTATGAGGCTGCATTATACTATGGGGTGCATTATCTTGCTATGGGGCTGCATTTTGCTATGGGGCTGCATTATACTACTATGGGGGTGCATTGTACTGCTATGGGGCTGCATTATACTATGAGGTGCATTATACTGCTATGGGGCTGCATTATACTATGGGGGTGCATTATACTATGGGGGAGCATTATAATATGCGGCTGCATTATACTACTATGGGGCTGCATTATACTATGGGGTGCATTATACTACTATGAGGCCGAATTATACTGTTATGGGGCTGCATTATACTCCTATGGAGCTGCATTATACTGCTATGGGGCAGCATTACATTACTATATATGACTATGGGATACATTGTATTATTATGGATGACTATGCGGCAATATAGAGAGACATCGGGGCAGTATGGAGAGACATGAGGCAAAATGAGTGGACACGTTGGGTCCAGAATTGGAGGACACATGGGGCCCAGAATGTGGGATATTATTACTGTAGGGGCTAATTAAAGGATTTTATTTTTGAGGATTTTTTTCAGTGTGGGGGAGGAGAAGTCCTGTTACTGTGCAGGGAGACACGATTGCTTTTTTCTTCATCTGGCGTAGTATAGAGGTTGGGGGAAAAATTGTGGAATGTGCTCTAGATAACTGTTATTTTCTGCAAAGACGAGTCCTGGCTGGAAGAAGTGATGGTGGTCTGAACTTGATGAAGAAGAAAAGCGAAGATGAAGGACTTCAACTAGAGACCTCACCGGTGAGTCAGTGTGTTACCTGCACACTTACACTATATACAGTATACTAAATACAGAGCTTCAGTGTATGTCACTAGAAATCACAGTATTACCTATACACTGACTCTATATACAGAGCACCTGTGTATAATGTCACCAGTGATTACCTGTACACGGACATTGTATACTAAGTACAATACAGATCTCCTGTGTATAATGGCATTAGTATTATTTTTTTATTAATGATCAGTATTGTACTATTCGGTCACTATGTGGTGGTAATATGTGATCTGATCATGGTGCGGCGATATTTGCTCCTTGTATGTGCTATTATTCGGTCACTATGTGGTGGCATTGGTCACCACTGTGTCACAACCCAACAGGAGTGTTTCCAGCAGACAGCACAATGCACATACAATGGGATGTAATGGGGTGAGGAAGGCCATAAAAATAGGGGACGGGGACACCTCCTGAACTCCAACCTGAGCCTGTCCCTAGATTCCCCTAACACCCTAAGTGGGTCCTTCCCCCGCTGCTGTCACGTGCCTGAAACCTGATTATCAGCCCACTAATAGCTGGCTAGTGCAAGGACGCTAGCCCCACCACTGTAAATGATGAACAACACAGGGAGAGTGACAAACACAAGACAGACAGATAGCTTAACTTAATAACTGTCTCTGCAGCAAAGCACCACACACCAGAGGAAAGGCACGAGGACCATGAACTCCACAAAACCAGCAGATTCACCACTGCAACCAAAGAGCCCCTTACTCCAGGCTTGGTCAACATAGATTACTCTATCATCAACAGTCAGCTAATGGGTCAGGTGATCATTTAAAGGATGGAGGGAGTGGTTACCACCCACATCAGATGACCAGCAATGCAGCAGCTACCAGGAAAAAAACAGACTTTAACACTTGCTGGCCTAAAAGGAAAAAAGCTACATTTAAGTTATAGTGAAACCAGAGCTGCCACAAATCAAAACCTGAATCGTAACACAATGTATGTGATCTGGTGATGGGAACTGTTAATTTGTGATTGTTGAGGACATGGTGCAGAAGTGGAGTTTTTCGAAGAGAGGGTGGTGGGACTGTGGGAGTTTCACTGGATTTAGGTGGAGCTTGGGTAGAGCCTGGGCTGAGATTCAAGGGGGCCCCTGTTATGATCCTTAGTGGTTGAGGATCACAAATTACTCCAGCTAAGTAACAAACATAGGACAAGCTCTAGGGAGGTGGCAAACTGGACTGACCGCAAATCTGAACCTATCCAAACACACTAGAAGTAGCCAGTGAACGTGCCTAAAAATCCTAGACGTCTCGAGCCAGCCTGAGGAACTAACTACCCCTAGAGAGAAAGAAAAGACCTCTCTTGCCTCCAGAGAAATAATCCCCAAAGATCTAGAAGCCCCCAACAGATAATAACGGTGAGGTAAGAGGAAGGCACATACACAGGGGTGAAAGCAGATTCAGCAAATGAGGCCCACTAATACTAGATAGCAGAAAATAGAAAAGGGAATCTATGCGGTCAGTAAAAAACCCTTACAAAATATCCACTCTGAGATTTCAAGAACCCCCACACCAACTAACGGTGTGGGGGGAGAAACTCAGTCCCCTAGAGCAACCAGCAAGCGAGGAAATCACATTTTAGCGAGCTGGACAAAAAACATAATGAACACTGATAATCAAAAAATGATCAAACAAAAACTTAGCTTGTCTTGGAGAGACTGGGAGCAAGGTAGACACAAGGAATCTGAAGAGCACTGAATACATTGATAGCAGGCAAGGAACTGAGTCTCCAGGTGAGCTAAATAGGAAACCAACCAAGGATAACGAACCAGCTGATGCAGCCAACCTGCAGAAAGACAACACTACACAGTACCGCTTGTGACCACTAGAGGGAGCCCAAAAATAGAATTCACAACAGGCCCCAAAAATGTTGCCAGTATGGTGTAATGGCTAGCGGAACGCACCTAAGAATAATATGAAAAGTATCAGGTGCGTTCATTGCCCGGGGCCCACCGTGCAGAGAAACTCCTGCTGCTCAGTAATGGCGGACACTATATGGCGGTATAATATGATCACACATGGGTTAGCTTCACCCAGTATGGAAAAGGAGATGAACCTTGTTGCTTCACATGGTCGCCGAACCGCAAAGTGAGCACTAGGACGAGATAACAGAACTCTGCCCCAAGGAGTGGGGGAAGAGTCCCTCTAGACCACTAGTGCTCGGCGTTGCTACTGCGGTGCCAGGGGAAAACTAAACATTTACTGCACGAGAGTGCGTACAGCGCCGCTCAGGCAGACGCCACTAACCACCCTGACTAGGGCCAGGAAAGCACACTAATTGCACACAGCGCCGCACTGGCGGTCACTGCTGGTCTGACTCAGTAAGAATCGTGCTCTTGTGCTTGGATAGCACTGTCAGGCGCTAGGTAGCTCCAACATTCGTGGGCATTCAACAACACTAGAAATGGGAATGATTAAGGAGCATTCACCAGAACAGGCATACATCCACACACACACGATAACAGGTTTATACTAGCACATGGCTGTGCGGCCATGTGAACCTTTTATAGCTGTAGCTCTCCGGGACCTTCCTAGTGGTCCAATAGGAGCTGCCACAGGACCTGAGCATGTGACCCCCGACCTCCAATGAGAGATCTTCCCTTGGGCATGCTCAGAAGAAGAAAAGCAGGACTGAGTCCCAGAAGTGCCTGCTCGCCGCTGATCAGTGCTGGTTATAATGGCTGAACCTGGAAGGGCAGCAGTAACCAAACGCATAGTATCTGCCTGAGCCAGGCACTGGGACCAACGTCTCTGCTGAGAAGGCTCCACTGCAGCTGGAGGATAATGGGAGACCGCAGCGGAGGTGGTTCGAGATTCCCCCTGTGCAGTGGCGGGAACTTGACACCTAATATATGGGGCCCCGAAATTTCTAGTGGCAGCCCTGACTGCAATATTGCACTATATAGTCCTAATCATCATCTTCTATGACACCCAGTCTGTGGCCAATCAGCACCATACAATCATATTGCAAATGGGTTTATGGTTACTGAAATGGACACCCAGGCAGGTTTCTGTGGCTTAAATGCCACTGTCAGTAATTAACTACAGCATTTAAGGGGTTAACATAAATGTTTGGAGCTATTGATGATTGATGCTGTTTGAGCTCACTCACACGAGCATATAACACAGCTGAGCGCTATGTGATGTTTTATCGGACATTATTTGAGCCAATGTAATACTACGGGCAGTGCAGATCTCCGAATCGTCATGAGAAAATAATTGCTGAGAGTGCATTCGATAATCGGATAGCACTCACCCACTCTAGTGTATGGATACATGTGAAACATCGGACTGCACTCGGATGTCATCCAAGTGCAGTCCAATTATCGCAGACACCGGTGATGGCAACATTTCTTCCTCCTTCTCCTCCGCACCTGTGCTGCGATTTTCTCATGTGAGACAATCAAAGCACAGTTGCACTGACACTTGGCTCAAATTTTTACAGCGTTTGAGCTGAGTGTCATTTGCATAATTTGCACTATTCTCTCGCATGACAGAACATAAGCTCGTGTGACCCCGGGCTTAGAGCCAGATGCCAGTTGTCTAAAATGCCAGTTGCCTAAGACTCACAGCTCCTGTGCCACATGCCCCAACCTGCAACATAACATACTGTATATACAGTGCCTACAAGTAGTATTCAACCCCCTGCAGATTTAGCAGGTTTAATAAGATGCAAATAAGTTAGAGCCTTCAAACTTCAAACAAGAGCAGGATTTATTAACAGATGCATAAATCTTACAAACCAAAAAGTATTGTTGCTCAGTTAAATTTTTATAAATTTTAAACATAAAAGTGTGGGTCAATTATTATTCAACCCCTAGGTTTAATATTTTGTGGAATAACCTTTGTTTGCAATTACAGCTAATAATCGTCTTTTATAAGACCTGATCAGGCCGGCACAGGTCTCTGGAGTTATCTTGGCCCACTCCTCCATGCAGATCTTCTCCAAGTTATCTAGGTTCTTTGGGTGTCTCATGTGGACTTTAATCTTGAGCTCCTTCCACAAGTTTTCAATTGGGTTAAGGTCAGGAGACTGACTAGGCCACTGCAACACCTTGATTTTTTGCCTCTTGAACCAGGCCTTGGTTTTCTTGGCTGTGTGCTTTGGGTCGTTGTCTTGTTGGAAGATGAAATGACGACCCATCTTAAGATCCTTGATGGAGGAGCGGAGGTTCTTGGCCAAAATCTCCAGGTAGGCCGTGCTATCCATCTTCCCATGGATGCGGACCAGATGGCCAGGCCCCTTGGCTGAGAAACAGCCCCACAGCATGATGCTGCCACCACCATGCTTGACTGTAGGGATGGTATTCTTGGGGTCGTATGCAGTGCCATCCAGTCTCCAAACGTCACGTGTGTGGTTGGCACCAAAGATCTCGATCTTGGTCTCATCAGACCAGAGAACCTTGAACCAGTCAGTCTCAGAGTCCTCCAAGTGATCATGAGCAAACTGTAGACGAGCCTTGACATGACGCTTTGAAAGTAAAGGTACCTTACGGGCTTGTCTGGAACGGAGACCATTGCGGTGGAGTACGTTACTTATGGTATTGACTGAAACCAATGTCCCCACTGCCATGAGATCTTCCTGGAGCTCCTTCCTTGTTGTCCTTGGGTTAGCCTTGACTCTTCGGACAAGCCTGGCCTCGGCACGGGAGGAAACTTTCAAAGGCTGTCCAGGCCGTGGAAGGCTAACAGTAGTTTCATAAGCCTTCCACTTCTGGATGATGCTCCCAACAGTGGAGACAGGTAGGCCCAACTCCTTGGAAAGGGTTTTGTACCCCTTGCCAGCCTTGTGACCCTCCATGATCTTGTCTCTGATGGCCTTGGAATGCTCCTTTGTCTTCCCCATGTTGACCATGTATGAGTGCTGTTCACAAGTTTGGGGAGGGTCTTAAATAGTCAGAAAAGGCTGGAAAAAGAGATAATTAATCCAAACATGTGAAGCTCATTGTTCTTTGTGCCTGAACTACTTCTTAATACTTTAGGGGAACCAAACAGAATTCTGGTGGGTTGAGGGGTTGAATAATAAATGACCCTCTGAAAAAACTTTTCCCAATTTAAAAAAAAAAAAATAAACAAAGAAATAACATTCTTTTTTGCTGCAGTGCATTTCACACTTCCAGGCTGATCTACAGTCCAAATGTCACAATGCCAAGTTAATTCCAAATGTGTAAACCTGCTAAATCTGCAGGGGGTTGAATACTACTTGTAGGCACTGTATAATTGTCTAAGGTCCACTTCCGTCTGTTTGTCTGTCACGGAAATCCCCCTCCAGTCAGTGCCCCCTTCATACTCCCCTCCAGTCAACGCCCACATAGCGTTTTAGCAGTCCGTTAAATGGACTGCGTTACACCACGGCATAACGCGGTGTAACGCAGTCCGTTAACGCTGCCATTAACCCTGTAAGTGTGACCAACTTTTTACTATTGATGCTGCCTATGCAGCATCAATAGTAAAAACATAAGTTAAAAATAATTAAAAAAAACCATCATTATATTCTCACCTTCCGGCGTTCGCGGCAGCCTTTCCCGCTCTGGTCCCAAGAATGCATTGCGGCAATGACCCCAGATGACGTAGCAGTCTCACAAGACTGCTACATCATAACGGGTTATTGCTGCAAGGCATTACTGGGAATGGAGCGTCGCGAGGAGCATCGCTAAACACCTGGGCTGTATCCGGGGGCCGCCGGAAGGTGAGTATATAACTATTTTTTATTTTAATTCTTTTTTAACAGGGATATGTGCCCACATTGCTATATACTACGTGGGCTATGTTATATACTATGTGGGCTGTGTTATACACTGCGTGGGCTGTGTTATATACTGTGTGGGCTGTGGTATATACTGCATGGGCTGTGTTATATACTATGTCGCTGTGCTATATACTACGTGGGCTGTGCTATATACTATGTGGCTGTGCAATATACTATGTGGCTGTGCAATATACTATTTGGCTGTGTTATATACTACGTGGGCTGTGTTATATACTGCGTGGGCTGTGCTATATACTATGTGGCCTGTGCTATATACTACGTGGGCTATATTATATACTGCATGGGCTGTGTTATATACTACGTGGGCTATGCTATATACTACGTGGGCTGTGATATATACAGCGTGGGCTGTGCTATATACTACGTGACTGTGCAATATACTATGTGGCTGTGCAATATACTATGTGGCTGTGCAATATACTACGTGGCTGTGCTATATCCTACGTGGTTGTGCAATATACTACGTGGCTGTGCAATATACTATGTGGGCTGTGCTATATACTACGTGGCTGTGCTATATACTACGTGGCTGTGCAATATACTACGTGGCTGTGCAATATACTACGTGGCTGTGTTATATACTATTTAGCTGTGCTATATACTACGTGGGCTGTGCTATATACTATGTGGCTGTGCAATATACTATGTGGCTGTGTTATATACTACGTGGGCTGTGTTATATACTGCGTGGGCTGTGCTATATACTACGTGGCCTGTGCTATATACTACGTGGGCTATATTATATACTGCATGGGCTGTGTTATATACTACGTGGGCTGTGCTATATACTATGTGGGCTGTGATATATACAGCGTGGGCTGTGCTATATACTACGTGACTGTGCAATATACTATGTGGCTGTGCAATATAGTACGTGGCTGTACTATATACTACGTGGTTGTGCAATATACTACGTGGCTGTGCAATATACTACGTGGGCTGTGCTATATACTACGTGGCTGTTCTATATACTATGGGCTGTGCAATATACTACGTGGCTGTGCTATATACTACGTGGGCTGTGTTATATGCTACGTGGGCTGTGAGAATCTTTCCCCCAGGGCCCTCAAAAACCTGGAGCCGGCCCTGGCTTCACTGATTGGTCGCGCCCGGCCACGAACAATCAGCGACAGACGCAGTCCGGCCGCGAATTGGCACGGGATTTGAACCACGCTTCGCTAATTGGTCACACCTGGCCAGCCGAATCCTGTGTATTCATTGCATTATTCTGAAATCTTCATAAATAAACTACATACATATTCTAGAATACCCGATGCGTTAGAATTGGGCCACCATCTAGTACTGTATATACCCACCATTGAATGTTAAGGACTAGTTAAGGGGTTCATTTGGGAAAATTATGGTAATTAATATCAATGGGAATTTTGCAGAGGTCTAATAGGCATTGTATCCTGTTGTAAAACCTGTGCGACTAGAAGGCAAATATTTTAAGGTGTATGTACGTCACTTTTTTCTTATACAG
Organism: Ranitomeya variabilis; assembly: GCF_051348905.1. Taxonomy (NCBI): domain Eukaryota; kingdom Metazoa; phylum Chordata; class Amphibia; order Anura; family Dendrobatidae; genus Ranitomeya; species Ranitomeya variabilis. The sequence continues at coordinate 374,723,615 of NC_135232.1, forward strand.
CTACTGAATAATGACCCTATGCAAACGATAGGTAATATTACTGTTGCTCAATAGACAAATATATCTTAAATGCTATTTAAATGCTATTTATAAGTATTATATCTACTGCAGGTGCTGGTTAAATATTATGAGTTGAATTTGCAATGACACCATGCTTTTTTTTGGTCATGTGTGGTTTATATGCATTTTTTGCATTAACTGCGGTAAATTTAATTCTATTGGGAAAATCCACACATAAAATTGCTGATTTAAAAACGCAATAATGGTTTATGCAGCATTAAATAAAGCACAGTCGGCATGAAATTTCTATAACTTCAATCTGCTTTGCTAGAACTGTAAGATACTGCACATTTTACACAGCTAAAATACACAGAATTAAAAACTCATTGTGGGGAATTTAGCCTTAGGCCCCCATTCATCAAGACTAGCTTTTCATTTTCAAGCTGCTTTGAATGAGGAGGCATGCTGAGGTCAGAGGCGCTTGGTTCATTAAAGGGAACCTGCCACCAGAAAAAACGCTATTAACCTGCAGATACCGAGTCTGCAGGTTAATAGCGTTTCTAACCTGCCTGGCAACTGCACGTAGCCGAACGCTGCAAGGAGAAAATGAACTTTATTCCCACTGGTAGCATTCAGTTTCAGTCACTGAGGGCAGCACTGGCGCAGGTTCGGTCATTGCTTTGAGTACAGAGTAATTACTGTAAAGGCACCTCTGTCCCTGAGTGACAGCCAACCTCAATACAGAGTCAGTGTCAGTCAGCGTCAGGATACTCAGAGTGGTGACTTAACCCACGCCGGCGTCGCCCCCTGGTGTGAAAAAAGATGCCACATTTTTGCCCAACCTCGAGTTGCATAAAAATGTTGCAACTTAGCAAAGAGTTTTATTGCAGATGTCTGGCAAAACACTGTAATGAATTGGGGCCTAGCTGCCAACCACAGTGGTTGCATAGGAGCTAAGTTATGTTCTACAGCAATTCTCCTGCCACATGGTGAAAATTGTCTCCATGATATACAAGAAACTCTACTTTTTACGATAATGTCACTTTAGAATCCTGTTGCTAATCATATCCTGATATATCTGTATATAGAATGCAATATTTTCTGATGAAAAGGATCAAACTCTGTGCAAGGACATACAGTTAATTTAATTTGCACTTCCAGTTATACAGATAAAAAATTATATTGATTTGCTTTTCTAAATCCCTTAGCTATTTTGCTCTCAAAAGCAGAACAGGAAAACCTTCGCCCCTGCTTTCTCTTAGGCTGTGTGCACACGATGCAGATTTAGTGCAGATTTAGTGCAGATCTGCAGCGTTTTTTTCTGCTGCAGAAACGCTGCAGATCTGCACTGTGATTTACAGTACAATGTATATCAATGTAAAAAAAAAAAAGCTGTGCACATGGTGCAGAAAAATCCGCGCAGAAACGCTGCAGATTTCAAAGAAGTGCATGTCACTTCTTTTGTGAGAATCTGCAGCGTTTCTGCACCCCTCCATTATAGAAATCCGCAGTGGTAGAAACTGCAGAAAATCTGAACAAAATCCGCATCAATTCTGCACAAACAACGCACTAAAACCGCATAAAAACCGCAGCAAATCCGCAGCTGCGGATTCTGCCAGGAGATGCGGATTTTGTGCAGAAAATTCTGCACCTCTTTTTTAACGTATGCACATAGCCTTCTCATTATATTCTACAATGCGGGAGATGAAAACCTAGGAATCAGCACATACTATTACTGGTTGAAAAATTAATAATAAAAATCATTTAGAAAATCAATAATCCTACACTAAAATCCTTTTTATGAATAAATAACAATGTACTTTAAAGAGTAACTAAAGTAAACATTAAATCTTTTTGCTAAATCTATGGAAAGTTGTTTAACTCTGCAAATCACTTTATTAAGCGATTTCACTTCAGTTTGTAAAAACTTGCATCTACGTGCCCATCAAACCACTACTTCACACAAAAGAATGAACATATTCATATTGATGTAAAAAAGACATGTAATTCGTGGGTTCAGACCTTTCAACTTCTTACGATTTTCAAAAGCACCAAGTGGTTAAAGAAGTGACCTTGCAACTCTTCAGCCGTCATTTACTCTTAAGGCACTCTATGCTTTCCAATACAAGTCAATGAGAAGACTCTTTTTGAACTTTGTTAGGGTTCTTGTTTGAAAAAGGCTAGCTTTTTTTTTCATTGTTGAATGGGGATTAAAAAAAACGTTAAAATGGAATACCAAAAAAAGCTGTAAAAATGCTCAAAAAACGTTGACTGTCAAAAACATCAAAAAAGCTCTGAAAAAACTTGCAAAAACAACTAAAAAAAGACACTTAAGGTGTGTTTCCTTAAAGGGGTATTCCTATCTCCAAGATCCTATCCCAATATGTAGTAGGTGTAACAATAATAAAATTAGAAAATACCTTCAATTAGAACTGTAGCATAGTTCTTCCAATTGGCTATGCCGGTTACCCCATGTGCAAGGCATTGCAGTAGCTTCAGTATCCATGGTTACGACCACTCATATAGTAACAGTTAGTTGTTAGTGATCGTAACAATGGATACCTAAGCTACTGCAATGCTCTACATGGATTAAGTAACATAGCTTATCAGAAGAACTGTGCATTTCTAATTGGAGGTATTTGCTAATATTACTATTATTATTACACCTACTACGTTCCATTAATACCCAGCAGCTTATTGACAATCTCCACACATCTTTAGCCCCCATCTCCTCCCTGTCCTGTCCAGACTTAGCATTGTCACACTTCAATAATACACTGAAGAATGCCCTAGATGAAGCAGCACCTTCTACACGCAGAAAGACCCGACACAGACAACAGCAGCCCTAGCACACTATGCAAACACGCTTTATTCAGCTTTGCTCAAGGTGTGCAGAGCGGCAGTGGAGAAAATCTCTCTTAGGGCTTGTTTCCATTTGCGAGAAACACGTCCGTGTCTCGCATGTGGAAACCAAGCTTTGGTGCCGGCACTTGGGAGCGGAGCGTGCGGCCGCATAGCAACACATGGAGCTGCACGCTCCGCTCAAAAGTGCCAGCGCCAGAGCTTGGTTTCCACATGCGAGACACAGACGTGTTTCTCGCAAGTGGAAACAAGCCCTTAGCAGAAAACTTCATCCACTATAAGTTCATGCTCAAAACCTATAAAGTCTGTGTAGAGCACTACATAAAAGTACCTTCACACTGAACAACTTAACAACGATAACGATAGCGATCCGTGACGTTGCAGCGTCCTGGATAGCGATATCGTTGTGTTTCACACGCAGCAGCGATCAGGATCCTGCTGTGACATCGTTGGTCGGAGCTAGAAGGCCAGCACCTTATTTCGTCGCTGGCTCACCCGCTGACATCGCTGAGTCGGCGTGTGTGACGCCGATTCAGCGATGTCTTCACTGGTAACCAGGGTAAACATCGGGTTACTAAGCGCAGGGCCGCGCTTAGTAACCTGATATTTACCCTGGTTACCATTGTAAATGTAAAAAAACCCAAACACTACATATTTACATTCCGGTGTCTGTCGCGTCCCCCGGCGTCCGCTTCCCTGCACTGTGTCACTACACTGGTAACCAGGGTAAACATCGGGTTACTAAGCGCGGCCCTGCGCTTAGTAACCCGATGTTTACCCGGGTTACCCGGGGACTTCGGCATCGTTGGTCGCTGGAGAGCTGCCTGTGTGACAGCTCTCCAGCGACCACACAACGACGAAACAGCGACGCTGCAGCGATCGGCATCGTTGTCTATATCGCTGCAGCGTCGCTTAATGTGACGGTACCTTTACTCTGCCCTTTATCTGGCCAAACAATCCTACTTCACCACCCTCATCACCTCACTATCCAACAACCCAAAACGACTTTTTGAAACTTTAAACTCTCTCCTGAAACCTAAAGTACAGATCCCCATCACCAATCTCAGTGGTGAGGATCTGGCCACTTACTTCCTAGAAAAAATCAACCACATCCATCAGGATATCTTAGCCCAATCTCCTCAGTGCCTGGATCCCCTTAGCTGCCGCACCTCAAGCTCACTAGACATCTTTGAGCCTGTCTCAGAAGAAGAAGTTTCCAAGCTCCTCGCTTCTGCTCGGCCTACAACCTGCAACAGTGACCCCATTCCTTCACCTCTCCTGCAGTCTCTCACCAGTGGTCACCACTCACCTGACTAAAATATTTAACCAATCTCTTTCTTCAGGTATCTTTCCCTCCTCATTTAAACATGCCATCATAACCACTTTACTTAAAAATCCATCCCTGGACCAGAACTGCACTGCTAACTACAGACCTGTCTCTAACCTTTCCTTCATCTCTAAACTCCTGGAACGCTTGGTCCACTCCCGTCTAATCCGCTATCTCTCGGATAACTCTCTTCTTAACCCCTTACAATCTGGTTTCCGCTCTTTACACTCCACTGAAACTGCCCTCACTAAAGTCTCTAATGATCTAATAACAGCTAAATCCAAAGGTCATTGCTCTCTGCTGATTCTCCTGGATCTCTCTGCCGCATTTGACACTGTGGATCACCAGCTCCTTCTCACTATGCTCCGCTCCATAGGCCTCAAGGACACAGCCCTCTCCTGGTTCTCCTCCTAGCTCTCTGACAGCTCCTTCACTGTATCCTTTGCCAGCTCCTCTTCCTCTCCTTGTCCCCTTACTATCGGGGTTCCGCAGGGCTCAGTCCTAGGCCCCATCCTCTTCTCTCTATACACGGCCCCTATTAGACAAACAATCAGCAGATTTGGGTTCCAGTATCATCTCTATGCTGATGACACCCAATTATACACTTCTTCCCCTGTCATCACCCCTACCCTAATTCAAAATACCAAGGATTGTCTGTCTGCTGTCTCTAACATCATGTCCTCCCTCTATCTGAAACTAAATCTCTCCAAAACGGAACTTCTTGTGTTTCTCCCTTCTACTAACCTCACTCTTCCCAACATCAAAATTACCCTGGAGGGTTCAACTATAACTCCCAAGCAGCATGCCCGCTGTCTTGGGGTCATATTCGACACCGATCTTTCCTTTACTCCCTATATCCGATCACTCACTCGCTCTTGTCACCTGCATCTTAAAAACATCTCCAGAATCCGACCTTTTCTCACCTTTGAAACTGCTAAGACTCTTACTGTTGCTCTTATTCACTCTCGTCTGGACTACTGCAACTCTCTTCTGATCGGTCTCCCTCTTACCAAACTTTCTCGTCTCCAATCCATCTAGAATGCGGCAGCCAGGGTCATATTTCTGTCCAACCGCTTCACCGATGCCTCCATCTTGTGCCAGTTATTACACTGGCTACCCATTCGCTACAGGGTCCAGTATAAACTTATCTCTCTCACCCACAAACCCCTCCACAGTTCTGCACCACCTTATATCTCCTCTCTCATCTCTGTCTACACGTGCCCTCCGTTCTACAAATGACCTAAGGCTAACATCCCCCGTAATCCGAACCTCGCACCTCCGTCTCCAAGACTTCTCTCTTGCTGCGCCAGCTCTCTGGAATGCACTTCCCCAGACGATCAGACTGTTACCTAGCCCCGACCTATTCAAGCACGCTTTAAAAACCCATCTCTTCAAACAAGCCTACCACATCAACTACTCAGTAAACTAACTTTGCCCTGTTCCCTCCTTCCAAATATTATTCTAAATCTGCATCCTACTATTCATCTGTCTCCACACCCTCCATGCACATGATAACTGCACTTGATACTTGACTATTGCACTTAACCCTGCTGTTGTCTTCGGTCAAAAACAACTGATTTTGAACTTTAATATTTTTAAAAAAATTCAAGATGCGGTTCTGAAACTTGTGGTTGATTGACTTTTCCTCATTTGAGAGGTTCTTACTATGCGTATTTTTATATATATATTTTTATGTTTACTTTTTGCGCCACAATTTTTCTCTGTCCCCAATCACGATGAACATAATGCTCTACTGTATTTCTACTGTCTCATAAACACAAGAAGCAACTATATTTTGTGAAACCTCCTTGCATTCCCATTAGCAAATCAATCACTTCCATATCTCCACAGATATTCCATTGATGATGCTTATATTGTATAGCATCCAAAACAACTAACAGATTTTCATAACTTTCCTTTAGATGACATGAGTGAGCAATGGGGATTGATGATCATATTTCCTTTGTGAAGCAACACTGCTTTCAAACTTCTCTGAGATGAGTCAATAAACAATCGCCAATCCGCAACAAAATACTCTAGATTCAGTTCTTCAAAGAGGCCATTCACATTGTTACAGTACACCATTGGTCCATCAACTGTGAAAAATTGTGTTAAAGTGTTACTTCTGTTTCAGTAATAACATACTTTGTACCCTAGGGGGGAGCGTATTGGTGCTCCCGCTCCACGATGGCTATCGCTAGGTACCCTGTAACACCCTACTTCCACTAAGGGATCCCCTTACCCACAATCTAGAGGATCCGCTAATGATAATACATAGATTTTATCTATGCTAAAGGACCCCTATCCCCCAATACATAAATCAATATATATAGAACACATGGCAAAACAATGGCAATGTGGTGAAGTTGTCAATCCAAAGATAACCTTCTCCATATACAGCACTTGATGTTAGCCACTTGATCACATCAACACCAGGTTAACTGTTGCAGAGGTTTAAACTCGCTAGCCGTCCAAAACACTCTCATCTGAGACAACCATAGCACAATTATCTATGTCCCAAAAGAAACAAGGGGCAGCTAGACTCACACACCCCTCCGCTGTATATATCAATCCAGCTTTTCCAGTTTTATTTTCCCAGAGAGTAGGACTTCCGCATAGCCTATCAACAGATACTCCATGAGTACACAAAATAAACATCAATACTCATCTTATTTCACCCGCCATCTGCCAGATAGATTTGTTAGCACCTCAACGCGTTTCGCCTCATTAGGTTCATCAGGAGGCTTGATTCTTTAGATATCCTGTGTCCCGATGTGGTGTAGTAGCTGCCTAGTAGTGATACACCCTCCATTTTAAACTACCGCCATAGTTGCGCTCAAACGAGCCCTCCAATCATCATTAACCAGAGGCAATATCATATCCGCCCCCAAAATTGCAAGGTGCATGCTCCCTTTGGAACGCAGATAACATACAGCCAATCCTTCACTGTCAGACAGACCGCAGCGATATTTCCTCCAATCATCTGTCCCATAATTGAGTTACACTTCCTGGAAAGGATATGCCCATACTTGCGCCAACTCATTGCGCATGCCCCAGCCGCCCGGTACCACATTGTGCACCACAAGCATCGCGTCTGTTGCCATGGTTTCTCATCACATGCCTGCGGCTCATTTCCTGTCATGCTCAGTTACCGTGGTGCTTGGTAGGTACCCATAGCCAGGCTCGGACTGGCCCACCGGGGAATCGGTGGATCCCCCGGTGGGCCCAGGCACTGACACCTGCTGGCAGGGCCCCCACTGCTCCAGGGGCCCCCACTGCTCCGGGGGCCCCCCTGGCCGCCCCCCACCCACCCTCCTTGAAGACGATACTCACCCTGCTCCAGCGATGGTCTCGGCGTCTGCTCTGCACTGCATCTTCTTCCTGCTTGTGCGGTCACGTGGTACCGCTTCATTAAGGCCATGAATATGCGCATATTCATGACTTTAATCAGTATCACATGACCGCACAAGCACAAGCAGGAAGAAGATGCAGTGCAGAGCAGACGCCGAGACCATCGCTGGAGCAGGCAGCAGGGTGAGTATCGTCTTCAAGGAGGGTGGGAGGGTGGCGGCCGGGGGGCCCCCGGAGCGGCGGGTGCCCCTGGAGCAGTGGGGGACACTGGAGGGGGGGGGGGCAGAATGCTGGACACCCACTGGGGGCAGATTGCTGGAGACACACTGGGACAGAACGCTGGACACACTGGGACAGAACGCTGGACAGACTGGGGGCAGAACGCTGGACAGACTGGGGGCAGAACGCTGGACAGACTGGGGGCAGAAAGCTGGACAGACTGGGGGCAGAACCCTGGACAGACTGGGGGCAGAACGCTGGACAGACTGGGGGCAGAACGCTGGACAGACTGGGGGCAGAACGCTGGACAGACTGGGGGCAGAACGCTGGACAGACTGGGGGCAGAACGCTGGACAGACTGGGGGCAGATTGTTGGACACACGGGGGTAATATGCTGGACACACTGGGGCAGATTGCCGGACACACTGGGGCAGATTGCCGGACACACTGGGGCAGATTGCCAGACATACTGGGGCAGATTCCTGGACACACTGTCTGGGGGCAATGCTGGACATACTGGGACAGATTGCTGGACACTGGGGCAGATGCCGGACATACTGGGGCAGATTGCTGGATACACTGTCTGGAGGCAATGCTGGACACACTGGGGCAGATTGCTGGACACTGGGGCAATATGCTGGACATACTGGGGCAGGTTGCTGGACACACTGGGGGTAATATGCTGGACACACTGGGGTAGATTGCTGGACACACTGAGGGCAGGACTGGAGGCATGGGCAGAATGTAGATACAGGGCATGATTGGAGACACGGGGCAGAATGAAAGACATGGGGCAGGATTGGATCATGGGGCAGGATGGATACGATGGAGACAGATGGGGCAGGATGGGGAGATCATATGGGGTAGAATGGATACTCATGAGGGCAGGATGCGAGAACATATGGCTGGAGCCAGGAATGAGATAAACGGGGCCAGGGTGGGGAATATTATTACCATAGGGGCTAATTAAGGGATATTATTACTGCAGTGATGTATTTATTTTATTTTTTGAGTATACTGTTTTAATTGGGGGGGCGGTCCTGTTACTGTGTAGAGTGACACTATGTCGCCTCTTTTTCTTCATGTGGTGTAATGCAGAAGTTGTGAAAAATTAAGTAATGTGTTCTGCAAGTGGAGCTCGAGATAACTGTGTTATTTCCTGCAGAAATGAGTCCTGGCTGGAAGAAATGATGGCGGTCTGTGCTGGATGAAAGATGAAGGACTTCACCTAGAGACGTCACTGGTGAGTCAGTGTTACCTATACACTGACACTATACACTGTATACTATATACAGAGCTCCTGTGTATAATGTCACCAGTGATCACTGTATTACCTATACACTATATACAGAGCTCCTGTGTATAATACCACCAGTGATCTCTGTATTACCTCTACACAGACACTGCATACTAAGTACAGATCTCCTGTGTATAATGTCACTTAGGCTGCCGTCACACATTCAGTATTTGGTCAGTATTTTACATCAGTATTTGTAATCACACGTAATTGCTCTATGTTTTTACAAAGACAAATCCCTTCAAAACGAAGGGTATATGTACCACCCAGCAAAACTTCCACATATAGTGGGATCTATGCAATAAAGCGATCTCCACTATGGTACTAATATAAAATAAATTTTATTGAACATAATGTTAAAAACACAAATAGGATAAAATTACTACATGTAAGAAAGGTACACAATCCAATAAAAGGGACTATACTGCCATGGGAGATTGCAAGATGGCTCAGGCTGAATGCAGTATATATACAATGAGAAATACCTATGCTATGATATGAGAGTCCATGGATGGAAAGCTGCCTCTATCAACGATACCTAGCTTAATAATATGGTGTCCTAAATCAGACCCCTCAAAAATACATGGCATATGCTAGAGGGACGCCGGGGTCATTGCAGCAGGCGAACAGTAAGGTAATATCCTTTTACTACCTCTAGCATATGCCATGTATTTTTGTGGGGTCTGATTTAGGACACCATATTATTAAGCTAGGTATCGTTGATAGAGGCAGCTTTCCATCCATGGACTCTCATATCATAGCATAGGTATTTCTCATTGTATATATACTGCATTCAGCCTGAGCCATCTTGCAATCTCCCATGGCAGTATAGTCCCTTTTATTGGATTGTGTACCTTTCTTACATGTAGTAATTTTATCCTATTTGTGTTTTTAACATTATGTTCAATAAAATTTATTTTATATTAGTACCATAGTGGAGATCGCTTTATTGCCTAGATCCCACTATATGTGGAAATCAGTATTTGTAAGCCAAAACCAGGAGTGGGTGATAAATGCAGAAGTGGTGCACATGTTTCTATTATACTTTTCCTCAAATTGTTCCACTCCTGGTTTTGGCTTACAAATACTGATGTAAAATACTGACCAAATACTGCTAGTGTGACAGCAGCCTTATGGTGATAGTATTGTTTTTTTTTGTTTTTTTTATTTCTGATCAGTATTGTAGTATTCAGTCACTATGTGGTGGTAATATGTGGTCTGGAAATGGTGTTGTGGTATTTGTCCCTTGTATGTGCTATTTGGTCACCAAGTGGTGGTAATATGTGGTGTTGACACGGTGCGGTGGTATTTGTCCCTTGTATGTAGTATTATTCGGTCACTATGTGGTCTGGTCATGGTGTGGTGGTATTTCTTCCTGTATGTGGTATTATTGGTCTTGGTATAGTGGATTGTGTTGTGTATGGTGGTCATTTGTTCTCTCTGATATTAATTAGGAGAAGATTCTTTATTTCCATTAGAGTTTTAATGCTTTGTACACAGCGGCGGAGATGCACTTACAGGGGGTTTCCTGTGGAAAAAAGTAATCACCTCTCCACAGGATAAGTGATAACATATTGATTGGTGGGGGTCTGACTGCTTGGACCCACTCAGCAAAATGTGGAACTTTTCATCCCCATTAGACTGGAGTGGCATGTCCGACTAGATCACTGATCCATTCATTCCCTCAGTGGCTGCACTTGTTTTTTTCTGGAAGCCCCAAAGAGAATGAATGGAGCTGCGGTCAGAAATCCCACCTGCCGCTGCATTTTAAAATAGTGATAAAAGTGTCCTGTCAGGGATAAAACTTCCCCAGTTTCTAATGGTCGGATCTAAGCGATCACCTATCCTGTGGAGCCCATGGATCAGTGATAACTTGTTTTACCAAGAACTCCATTAATGTAAACTACCGTAATTATACATCCCAGTTATTGGGGCACACGGTAGATGTGCAGCAGCCGCCGGTGTTTTACAGCCGATGCTCCACTATAATGACAGATATTTGCATATAGCTGTAGGGTGGGCCCCTAGAGTCCATTCCTCTGGTGGGCCCCAGACACCCCAGTCCGACGCTGCCCATAGCGCATGCTCAGGATGTCCAGCAATCAATCCTGTTCAGCGTTCCAATAGATATTCTAAGTATATATATATATCGGCCTAATTATAGTATATTATTTAATTTATTATTTATCCCCACAGTTGCATTTGATGTCTCCCATTCGTTATATATAGATTCAAGACAATAGGGATATTTTATGTTCTAGGGCAAACACTCAACAATCTATTCACTTGAGACGAGATAAATATAATCATACATAGTAATCTATGAAGTCCCTACTCACAAAATGGGGACTAGAACAAAAATTGGAACTGATACCAGTTTTACTCAGAAGTCATCAGATATATACTCTAAGCATGGCTATAAAAAACAGGCAAATGACAACTGTTCATTCATCCCTTTTGGCTCCCGGGTCTCCATTCTGAATATCCATTCACTTTCCCTTCTCAATATAGTCTTGTCTATATCACCCCCTCTCGGGTTGACATTCACTACTTCAATCACCGTGAACTTAATTTCAGCCACATTTCCTCTATGGAAGGTCTGCATATGATTTGCAAGTGGGGTATCTCTGTTGTTTCTAATATCCCCCATGTGTTCCCCCACTCTCCTCCTAAATTCTCTTTTAGTTTTTTCTATATAATCTCTCGGGCAGGAACAGTTTGCCATATACACTACCCCTGTTGTTTTACAGTTAGAGAAATTACGTTGGTAAAAATTATTTCCTGTGGCTGAGCTCCGGAATGATTTCCCGGGTTGCATCCATTTACACATAATACAGTTTATACATTTAAAGAAAGCACATGGTTCCTGTCATGTTCCACTTGTTGCTGGTCTCCTATATTGGCTATGTACTAACATATTGTCAAGGTGAAAATATATATATCTTTATACTCTTTTTGTACTGCTATACTTTTATACTGTGAAACAATAAGTTTTTCCTATGCGTGCAGATATAACTATTTAAGATGGCTACCAATATTCACCTTTACCCTAGTTTTCGTCTCTGAAGGAAAAAGTATCGTTTCTTCTGAAATTGAAACTTCTGGAATGCGAGGAACGGAGGATTCGCAAGGACACATCAAGACAAATCAGAAAGGACTGAATATTAGACATATACTGCTTAAACCCCGCCTATTGCATTCCTTTTTGTAGAACAATAGTACTGTGTTTTTGGAAATAAACGTAGTTGCTGTACCGCTGTTGACATAAGTGGACGCACGGACATCAGCTAAAATTGAATCAGCTGCGTGCCTGAATCATTTTTACTCGGTACCAGATGCCCTGCACACACTATAATTTGGAATGACTGGTGAATGAGGGTTATATTGTCGTAACGACCCCGACAATTTGGCGCGACCAATGTGGGGCGTGGCCAGCGATCCGAGACCCCCTGGACCCATCCCTGGATGTCTGTGGATGATACCCGTAGTGGCTGACCTCGAGGACTGATCACCCTCCAAACACGGTAAGTGGAGATCATATACACTGTATGTGTCACACTTGCTAGTGTCTCAGCCGTTATTGGTTTGTCTGTGGTCTCCTTGGGTCTGAGGGGTGACCGGTCGAGTGGTGAGACCGAGCGCGATCCTGTGCCACGCTCTGAACCAGCAACTGAGAGACGTCGCATCCTGCGCGTCCTCGTGTACACCACACCTCCTCCACCGGTCATTGTACTCCGTTCAACCACCCTACCCGTGACTATTGTCTAGTAGTGAAGTGGAGTGATAGATTGAACAAGTTGTAGATTGTGGGGCGGCTTAGAGAAAGGGATAGGAGACGCAGCCTCTGTGATATTGTACTAACAGGTAATTAAGACGTCCCAAGTGGGGGACCACCAGAATTTTGAGTACAAATAGGTAATTAAGACGCCCCGTACGGGACCACCAGAAATAGGTAATTAAGACGTCCCGCAACGGGACCACCAGAAACAGGTAATTAAGACGCTCCGTACGGGACCACCAGAATTTTTGTGGAGGGCTCTCACTAGGAGACCGCCTCCCAACGGTTTGGAATATCGTGGCAGGATAGTCTGTTAATCACTGTTGTTCAGGTTAGGGACAGGAAATATTGAGCGCGAGGCTCTTTTCCTAATACGTTGAGCGAGAGGCTCCGTATTTTAGAACAAAGTGATGATATCGCTGCCAGTGGTCTACTGCAGAAGGCCATAGTATTCTGTGAGTCATGCTGCGTCTCTTAAAGCAGAAGAAGTCCGTGCCCCACAAGTTAGATGAGGATGCCGTGGAAGTCAAGACAATAGTAGAGTCACGGGAGGGCAAGAAGGCAGTCAAGAATGTTGAGAGGTTGTACAAACATGTAGGATTGCCCTCGTCAGGGAGATTGCAGCCGTCTATGTGGCACAATCTCATAGAAAATAAAAGGGGCATGTTGAAAGATAAAGGATTGTTAGAACAAGCGCAAGCTCATCTGTGAGTTGCGCGAGGCTTGAAGAATGAAGGATGGAAAGAGGTTGATGGAGAGGGAGGATCAGAAGATGCAGAACCCGTGTTTGGTTATAAAATGCCTTTGAACTGTGATCTCACAGATTGTAAAATGGCCGCCGCGCCACTGATGATGAAAACGCAGTCCCAGCCACCGCCCTATAATGGCGGCGGGACGAGGTCTCCGGAAGCATGGGTGTGTCCTGCTTGTGTCGAGCAGAATCCGTCTTGGGTAGAAACCTGCCGCGTGTGCGGGGCGGGTCATCCTTGGGGCTCCGCCCAAACTGCGGACGGAAGTGGGGCACTCCACTCTTCTGCCGACGGCCATCTTGGTATACCTAGAACTCCTCCCCAGCCGTTATGTCCGCTGCTGACACCTTCTGGTGAGTACTATCAGGGACCACCCCTTCCTGAGAAACCTCCGGCACCGACCGATGCTGTTTCCACCTCTATTGTTCCGGTTTCCACTCCGGTCTCAGGGTCTAGTTTTCCGTTGCAACCCACTGTGATATTTGTAAACACGCCAGGTCAGGGTCCCTTTACCCTCAATGCCCTGACCGGCAGTGCGGCCTTCCAGTCCGCAATGCGTATGAGACGCCAAGTTATCGGAGATGATGAAGAATCGGAAGATCCAGACAATCAGGCCGCTACAATTTCCCCCGCCCCACCACCACTACTATTAGGTCCGTTTGAATCTCCCCGGCCCGGAAGGAGCCCGCGATCTACCCCTTTCAACAAACCCTCTAAGCTACCCCATGACCCTGAAATTTGGTTCCCCTGTCATTCACGCTACTACATCACACCTCAGGGTTCCCAGGTTCTTTTCTCAGTGGGGTATGGGGACATAGTTACCCACCAGGTAGGAGCCATAGTGAATCCAGCCAACTCTACCCTGTCACATAGAGGTGGTTTGGCCCAACAGATAGCCAAAAAGGGAGGCCCGGTTATAACCCAAGAGTGTCAGGCCTATCTTGCCGCTTATGGCCCCCTGCGGCTGGGAGATGCTATGTCCACCCAAGGGGGGAATTTGCCCTGTGATATAGTGTTACACACTGCAGGTCCTATATATGATTATAGGACACCCGAGCACTGCCGAACAATGTTGCAGACCGCCTTGCAGACAGTGGTTATCTTTGCAGGACGGCTAGGGAAAGATACACTTCCTCGTAGAACTTTGGCTATACCATTGATATCTTCAGGACTCTTCGGATACCCACTGGGCCCTTGTATGAAGGAACATGTTGAAGTCATCAAGAATTGCCTCCAATCAACCCCAAATCTCGATTTACAAGAAGTTAGGATCGTCTGTTACCATGAATCCGGATTGGAGGGCATCATGCCCTTGGTAGCTGAATATATGGTGCCACTAATGCACACAGGTATAAAGCCGTGATGGAGGCACTGGAGCTCCCCGCACAGATTGCGGTGATCAAAGTTAAAGCTCATGGGAAAGTCAACTCGAAGGAAACTAGAGGAAATCATTTAGCAGACCAAGCTGCCAAAGCTGCTGCCATAAAGAATGTCTCAGCAAAGTGGGAAGAAGAAGAAACAGCACCTGAAAAACCATATTGGAAAGACACTGCTACACCTGTGATGCCTGTGCTTACTAGAGCACAAACAAAAGGACAAGCAACCAAAGAAGTTGCCCAAGCCGAAGAAGAACGAAACTTTGAGAAGTCCGAACCCCGAAGAAAGAAGAGAGAGTTGATAGAAGACATGGAAATGGAATACCCTGCCACCGGATCTGTCTGGAAGCCAGCTCGACCACCTGAAGAATGACTGTGGGAAGAACAAAAGTTGACCTCTAAAGAAGAAAGAAGACAGTGGGAAGCTGCAGGAGCCATTCATGGGAATCGTAGTTCTGCCGGACAATACGAATTTCCCAGACTCTATAAGGTGGATGGGTAACCCTGTCTACCCAAAAGAATGTATCCAGCCGTTGCAGCATGGGCTCATGGATCAACTCATCGAGGAAAGAACCAAGCTCTCGCCTGTATCAAGAAGCTCTACTGGGCCCCAGGAATCTCTACCACTGTCACAGCCTACTCAAGAGCCTGCCCAGTCTGTGCCATCTGTAACCCAACAGCCACAGCCAAGGTTCCGCTTCAGCATCTTGCCAAACCAGACTACCCTTGGCAGAGTATCCAGGTCGATCATATTCAGATGCCCAATTCAGGAAAGTATGAGTACGTCCTAGTGGCCGTGGATATGTTCTCAGGATGGCCTGAAGCCTACCCAGTGACTAACATGACTGCCAAGACTACATGTTATGGTTCTCAATGGCAAGAGAACATAGCCCAGCATACATAGGAACTAGCTCTTGGAAGGATGGAAACTTAAACTGACCATGAACTAAACCTGCCGCACAACTAACAGTAGCCGGGTAGCGTAGCCTGCGTTTTATCCCTAGACGCCCAGCGCCGGCCGGAGGACTAACTAATCCTGGCAGAGGAAAATATAGTCCTGGCTCACCTCTAGAGAAATTTCCCCGAAAGGCAGACAGAGGCCCCCACATATATTGGCGGTGATTTAAGATGAAAATGACAAACGTAGTATGAAAATAGGTTTAGCAAAATCGAGGTCCGCTTACTAGATAGCAGGAAGACAGAAAGGGTACTTTCATGGTCAGCTGAAAACCCTATCAATACACCATCCTGAAATTACTTTAAGACTCTAGTATTAACTCATAACATCAGAGTGGCAATTTCAGATCACAAGAGCTTTCCAGACACAGAAACGAAACTGCAGCTGTGAACTGGAACAAAATGCAAAAAACAAACAAGGACAAAAGTCCGACTTAGCTGGAAGTTGTCTGGTAGCAGGAACATGCACAGAAAGGCTTCTGATTACAATGTTGACCGGCATGGAAGTGACAGAGGAGCAAGGTTAAATAGCGACTCCCACATCCTGATGGGAACAGGTGAACAGAGGGGATGATGCACACAAGTTCAATTCCACCAGTGGCCACCGGGGGAGCCCAAAATCCAATTTCACAACAGTACCCCCCCCTCAAGGAGGGGGCACCGAACCCTCACCAGAACCACCAGGGCGATCAGGATGAGCCCTATGAAAGGCACGGACCAGATCGGAGGCATGAACATCAGAGGCAGTCACCCAAGAATTATCCTCCTGACCGTATCCCTTCCATTTGACCAGATACTGGAGTTTCCGTCTGGAAACACGGGAGTCCAAGATTTTTTCCACAACGTACTCCAACTCGCCCTCAACCAACACCGGAGCAGGAGGCTCAACGGAAGGCACAACCGGTACCTCATACCTGCGCAATAATGACCGATGAAAAACATTATGAATAGAAAAAGATGCAGGGAGGTCCAAACGGAAGGACACAGGGTTAAGAATCTCCAATATCTTGTACGGGCCGATGAACCGAGGCTTAAACTTAGGAGAAGAAACCCTCATAGGGACAAAACGAGAAGACAACCACACCAAGTCCCCGACACAAAGCCGAGGACCAACCCGACGCCGGCGGTTGGCAAAAAGCTGAGTCTTCTCCTGGGACAACTTCAAATTGTCCACCACCTGCCCCCAAATCTGATGCAACCTCTCCACCACAGCATCCACTCCAGGACAATCCGAAGATTCCACCTGACCGGAGGAAAATCGAGGATGAAACCCCGAATTACAGAAAAAAGGAGACACCAAGGTGGCAGAGCTGGCCCGATTATTGAGGGCAAACTCCGCTAAAGGCAAAAAAGCAACCCAATCATCCTGATCTGCAGACACAAAACACCTCAAATATGTCTCCAAAGTCTGATTCGTCCGCTCGGTCTGGCCATTAGTCTGAGGATGGAAAGCAGACGAGAAAGACAAATCTATGCCCATCCTAGCACAGAATGCCCGCCAAAATCTAGACACGAATTGGGTTCCTCTGTCAGAAACGATATTCTCCGGAATACCATGCAAACGAACCACATTTTGAAAAAACAGAGAAACCAACTCGGAAGAAGAAGGCAACTTAGGCAGGGGAACCAAATGGACCATCTTAGAGAAACGGTCACACACCACCCAGATGACAGACATCTTCTGAGAAACAGGAAGATCCGAAATAAAATCCATCGAGATGTGCGTCCAAGGCCTCTTCGGGATAGGCAAGGGCAACAACAATCCACTAGCCCGAGAACAACAAGACTTGGCCCGAGCACAAACGTCACAAGACTGCACAAAGCCTCGTACATCTCGTGACAGGGAAGGCCACCAGAAGGACCTTGCCACCAAATCCCTGGTACCAAAGATTCCAGGATGACCTGCCAACGCAGAAGAATGAACCTCAGAAATGACTTTACTGGTCCAATCATCAGGAACAAACAGTCTACCAGGTGGGCAACGATCAGGTCTATCCGCCTGAAAATCCTGCAAGGCCCGCCGCAGGTCTGGAGAAACGGCAGACAATATCACTCCATCCTTAAGGATACCTGTAGGTTCAGAATTACCAGGGGAGTCAGGCTCAAAACTCCTAGAAAGGGCATCCGCCTTAACATTCTTAGAACCCGGTAGGTATGACACCACAAAATTAAACCGAGAGAAAAACAACGACCAGCGCGCCTGTCTAGGATTCAGGCGTCTGGCGGACTCAAGATAAATTAAATTTTTGTGGTCGGTCAATACCACCACCTGATGTCTAGCCCCCTCAAGCCAATGACGCCACTCCTCAAAAGCCCACTTCATGGCCAAAAGCTCCCGATTCCCAATATCATAATTCCGCTCGGCGGGCGAAAATTTACGAGAAAAAAAAGCACAAGGTTTCATCACGGAGCAGTCGGAACTTCTTTGCGACAAAACCGCCCCAGCTCCGATTTCAGAAGCGTCGACCTCAACCTGAAAAGGAAGAGCAACATCAGGCTGACGCAACACAGGGGCGGAAGAAAAGCGGCGCTTAAGCTCCCGAAAGGCCTCCACAGCAGCAGGGGACCAATCAGCAACATCAGCACCCTTCTTAGTCAAATCAGTCAATGGTTTAACAACATCAGAAAAACCAGCAATAAATCGACGATAAAAGTTAGCAAAGCCCAAAAATTTCTGAAGACTCTTAAGAGAAGAGGGTTGCGTCCAATCACAAATAGCCCGAACCTTGACAGGATCCATCTCGATGGAAGAGGGGGAAAAAATGTATCCCAAGAAGGAAATCTTTTGAACCCCAAAAACGCACTTAGAACCCTTCACACACAAGGAATTAGACCGCAAAACCTGAAAAACCCTCCTGACCTGCTGGACATGAGAGTCCCAGTCATCCGAAAAAATCAGAATATCATCCAGATACACGATCATAAATTTATCCAAATAATCACGGAAAATGTCATGCATAAAGGACTGAAAGACTGAAGGGGCATTTGAAAGGCCAAAAGGCATCACCAAATACTCAAAGTGGCCCTCGGGCGTATTAAATGCGGTTTTCCACTCATCCCCCTGCTTAATTCGCACCAAATTATACGCCCCACGGAGATCTATCTTAGAGAACCACTTGGCCCCCTTTATGCGAGCAAACAAATCAGTCAGCAGTGGCAACGGATATTGATATTTAACCGTGATTTTATTCAAAAGCCGATAATCAATACACGGCCTCAAAGAGCCATCTTTCTTAGACACAAAGAAAAAACCGGCTCCTAAGGGAGATGACGAAGGACGAATATGTCCCTTTTCCAAGGACTCCTTTATATATTCTCGCATAGCAGCATGTTCAGGCACAGACAGATTAAATAAACGACCCTTAGGGTATTTACTACCCGGAATCAAATCTATGGCACAATCGCACTCCCGGTGCGGAGGTAATGAACCAAGCTTAGGTTCTTCAAAAACGTCACGATAGTCAGACAAGAATTCAGGAATCTCAGAGGGAATAGATGACGAAATGGAAACCAAAGGTACGTCCCCATGCATCCCCTTACATCCCCAGCTTAACACAGACATAGCGTTCCAGTCGAGGACTGGGTTATGAGATTGCAGCCATGGCAATCCAAGCACCAACACATCATGTAGATTATACAGCACAAGAAAGCGAATAATCTCCTGATGATCCGGATTAATTCGCATAGTTACTTGTGTCCAGTATTGTGGTTTATTACTAGCCAATGGGGTGGAGTCAATCCCCTTCAGAGGTATAGGAGTTTCAAGAGGCTCTAAATCATACCCACAGCGTTTGGCAAAGGACCAATCCATAAGACTCAAAGCGGCGCCAGAGTCGACATAGGCATCCGCGGTAATAGATGATAAAGAACAAATCAGGGTCACAGATAGAATAAACTTAGACTGAAAAGTGCCAATTGAAACTGACTTATCAAGCTTCTTAGTACGCTTAGAGCATGCTGATATAACATGAGTTGAATCACCACAATAAAAGCACAACCCATTTTTTCGTCTAAAATTCTGCCGTTCGCTTCTGGACAGAATTCTATCACATTGCATATTCTCTGGCGTCTTCTCAGTAGACACCGCCAAATGGTGCACAGGTTTGCGCTCCCGCAGACGTCTATCGATCTGGATAGCCATTGTCATGGACTCATTCAGACCCGCAGGCACAGGGAACCCCACCATAACATCCTTAACGGCATCAGAGAGACCCTCTCTGAAATTCGCCGCCAGGGCGCACTCATTCCACTGAGTAAGCACAGACCATTTACGGAATTTTTGGCAGTATATTTCAACTTCATCTTGCCCCTGAGATAGGGACATCAAGGCTTTTTCCGCCTGAAGCTCTAAATGAGGTTCCTCATAAAGCAACCCCAAGGCCAGAAAAAACGCATCCACATTGAGCAACGCAGGATCCCCTGGAGCCAATGCAAAAGCCCAATCTTGAGGGTCGCCCCGGAGCAAGGAAATCACAATCCTGACCTGCTGAGCAGGATCTCCAGCAGAGCGAGATTTCAGGGACAAAAACAACTTGCAATTATTTTTGAAATTTTGAAAGCAAGATCTATTCCCCGAGAAAAATTCAGGCAAAGGAATTCTAGGTTCAGATATAGGAACATGAACAACAAAATCTTGTAAATTTTGAACTTTCGTGGTGAGATTATTCAAACCTGCAGCTAAACTCTGAATATCCATTTTAAACAGGTGAACACAGAGCCATTCCAGGATTAGAAGGAGAGAGAGAGAGGAAGGCTGCAATATAGGCAGACTTGCAAGTGATTCAATTGAAAGCACACTCAGAACTGAAGGAAAAAAATTAGGCATTCAGGACCTGAAATTACGTCACGGCTTGCTGTGATTGGTCGCGTCGCGGTCACATGGGCGGCACGCAACCAATCACAAGCCGTGATGTAATTTTAAAATGCGCGCGTTTCCTGCCTCCCGTGACGTCACGGCTTGTGATTGGTCGCGTCGCCCATGTGACCGCGACGCGACCAATCACAAGCCGTAACGTAATTTTCAAATCCTGAATGCCTAGAATTAGGCATTCAGGACCTGAAAATTACATCACGGCTTGCTGTGATTGGTCGCGTCGCGGCCACATGGGCGGCACGCGACCAATCACAAGCCGTGACGTCACGGAAGGCAGTAAACGCGCGCATTTTAAGCAAAGAACGCTGCCGGTTCCCTCGGTAAGGTCCAGGCTGCGTCAGAGATGTGAGTATAGCAATATTTTTTATTTTAAACACATTAATATGGATCCCAGGGCCTGAAGGAGAGTTTCCTCTCCTTCAGACCCTGGGAACCATCAGGGATACCGTCCGATACTTGAGTCCCATTGACTTGTATTGGTATCGGGAATCGGTTTCGGATTAGATCCGATACTTTGCCGGTATCGGCCGATACTTTCCGATACCGATACTTTCAAGTATCAGACGGTATCGCTCAACACTAGTATTTAGTAGTGGATATTATGGGAACTTAGGCCACATACAGCTCCGGGATATTAACTCCAAACCAACCAAGGCCCCTGTTACCAGTACAACTAAAATAGACCCAGGTGAGCGTTTGCAAAATGTAGTTAATGAAGTGATCCCCATTCCAGGTCTCAGTTGGCAAGAAGTTTTCTCCATAGAAACCCAAACAGCCCCAAGGAAAAACCTATGGTTAGAATGGGTAAGATACAATGTAAGAGTCCAGAACATCTCTGTAGGATGTATTGCTTGTGCTGCTGCGAATACACACCTATACACACATGCATTGCTTTTTCCTGATGACAACACCACTGCCTGTGTCATGAATCTGTTGAAAGGTCTGAAGCCCACTGATTGCCCAGATTATGTCCCACTAATTCATGAGAAACCCAAACTAAAGGTTCCAGGAGAAGTAACCGTATTAGCAGACAATTACACCTGTTATAAATCCCATGACACCACAGGTACACCAGTAGGGATCTTCGAGACAGGTTTCTGCAAGGAGAACAGTTCTCTAGATACTGACTTGCTAATTAAACATACACAATATATGTACGATGTTTATTGGTTATGTGGAGATGGTAAGCTCCGTCCTAGGTTGCCTAATGCCTGGACAGGTCAATGCACCCTTGTTAAACTAGCCATGCAGTTCAAGATTTTACCTTGGGATCCAGAGGCACCTGCTGAACCTACTAGAAAGAGGAGAAACCTTGATCAGCTCCACATGAGTTATGAAGAAGATCCACTAGTATATGTTGATGCCATTGGAGTGCCAAGGGGGGTGCCTGACCAGTTTAAAGCCCAGAACCAGATTTATGCCGGCTTTGCTTCTATAATCCCACAGGTGCAGATTAATAAAAATGTTGATTGGATCAATTACATATATTATAGTGAACAAAGGTTTGTCAATTTCAGCCAAGATGCCTTTCAGGGTATAGTTGAGGAATTGGGCCCTAACACTAGAATGACTCTCCAAAACCGACTAGCCCTTGATATGATTTTAGCTGAGAAAGGAGGAGTTTGTGGGATGGTAGGAGAAGAATGTTGTACCTATATCCCTCAGAACTCTGGAGTGAATGGAAAAACCATGATAGCCCTCAAAAAGATAACTGGGTTAGCAGCAGAATTGAAAACTAATGCTGGAGTAGACACATCTTTCTTTTCCGGCTGGTTGGGTGGGCTCAAGGGATTCCTTCAACAGGCCTGTCTGGTACTGATTGCCCTCCTTATAATTGGATCGATAATTCTCTGTTGTGTTATTCCCTTGTACAAAAAGGTTATTGCCAAGGCAACTCCGACTGGCATTTTCCTCAATCAAGAAGTAGACCCACCAGAGTACGATGGTACTGATCCAGGGGAGATCCCTAAGTATGTCCCCCTCAAGAGAGTAGACAAAACCCCCTATTCTCAAATGATACTAAGAGATTTAGTTTAGGGACAGTGGGAGAACTCCATGTGAGGTTAGTGAAGGGTTCAGCTGCCTGGAGGCCTCTCGCTAGGGGAGAGCTTCTGAGGTGTCTGGATGAAGAAATCCACCTCCCCTTTTCCCATCACATGGACAGTCTCAAAGGATCTTTCTTTAAGGGAAAAACTTAGTGTTTAGGGGGGATTGTCAAGGTGAAAATATATATATATCTTTATACTCTTTTTGTACTGCTATACTTTTATACTGTGAAACAATAAGGTTTTCCTATGCTTGCAGATATAACTATTTAAGATGGCTACCAATATTCACCTTTACCCTAGTTTTCGTCTCTGAAGGAAAAAGTATCGTTTCTTCTGAAATTTAAACTTCTGGAATGCGAGGAACGGAGGATTCGCAAGGACACATCAAGACAAATCAGAAAGGACTGAATATTAGACATATACTGCTTAAACCCCGCCTATTGCATTCCTTTTTGTAGAACAATAGTACTGTGTTTTTGGAAATAAACGTAGTTGCTGTACCGCTGTTGACATAAGTGGACGCACGGACATCAGCTAAAATTGAATCAGCTGCGTGCCTGAATCATTTTTACTCTGTACCAGATGCCCTGCACACACTATAATTTGGAATGACTGGTGAATGAGGGTTATATTGTCGTAACGACCCCGACAATATCTCTTATGGACCTCCCTTTTCTAAAGGTGATATTGGGATGTTCCCCCACCATATCCTTAAGATCTGGGTCCAATCTCAAAATATCCCAGTGTTTTGTAAGCACTTGTCTAACCTCTTGATGTCTGAGGTCAAATGTTCCAATGATTCTAATAACTTCTATAGAATCACTCTCAGTCCGTTTCTGTAGTAGTTGTTGTCTATTTACCCTTCTTGCATATTCATATGCAGTGTCCAAGACATGTCCCTTAGATATGATGGAATAGAGACAACAAAGGGGTGTAGGATCTGATCTATATACAGCACAGACCAAAAGTTAAGACATACCATCTCATTTAAAGATTTTTCTGTATTTTCATGACTATGAAGATTATAAATTCACACTGAAGGCATCAAAACTATGAATTAACACAGGTGGAATTATATACTTAACAAAAAAGTGTGAAACAACTGAAAATATGTCTTATATTCTAGGTTCCTCAAAGTAGCCACTTTTTGCTTTGATGACTGCTTTGCACACTCTTGGCATTCTCTTGATGAGCTTCAAGAGGTAGTCACTGGAAATGGTTTTCACTTCACAGGTGTGCCCTGTCAGGTTTAATAATTGGGATTTCTTGCCTTATAAATGGTGTTGGGACCATCAGTTGTGTTGTGCAGAAGTCTGGTGGATACACAGCTGATAGTCCTACTGAATAGACTGTTAGAATTTGTATTATGGCAAGAAAAAAGCAGCTAAGTAAAGAAAAACGAGTGGCCATCATTACTTTAAGAAATGAAGGTCAGTCAGTCCGAAAAATTGGGAAAACTTTGAAAGTGTCCCCAAGTGCAGTTGCAAAAACCATCAAGCGCTACAAAGAAACTGGCTCACATGAGGACCGCCCCACGAAAGGAAGACCAAGAGTCACCTCTGCTTCTGAAGATAAGTTTATCCGAGTCACCAGCCTCAGAAATCGCAGGTTAACAGCAGCTCAGATTAGAGACCAGGTCAATGCCACACAGAGTTCTAGCAGCAGACACATCTCTACAACAACTGTTAAGAGGAAACTTTGTGCTGCAGGCCTTCATGGTAAAATAGCTGCTAGGAAACCACTGCTAAGGACAGGCAGCAAGCAGAAGAGATTTTTTGGGGCTAAAGAACACAAGGAATGGACATTAGACCAGTGGAAATCTGTGCTTTGGTCTGATGAGTCCAAATTTGAGATCTTTGGTTCCAACCACCGTGTCTTTGTGCGATGCAGAAAAGGTGAACGGATGGACTCTACATGCCTGGTTCCCACCGTGAAGCATGGAGGAGGAGGGGTTATGGTGTGGGGGTGCTTTGCTGGTGACACTGTTGGGCATTTACTCAAAATTGAAGGCATACTGAACCAGCATGGCTACCACAGCATCTTGCAATGGCATGCTATTCCATCCGGTTTGGGTTTAGTTGGACCATCATTTATTTTTCAACAGGACAATGACCCCAAACACACCTACAGGCTGTGTAAGTGCTATTTGACCAAGAAGGAGAGTGATGGGGTGCTACGCAGATGACCTGGCTTCCACAGTCACCAGACCTGAACCCAATCAAGATAGTTTGGGGTGAGCTGGACCCAGGGGCTGACTGGCAAATTTTGGCCTGGGGGGCAAGCACACAGCAGTGGCCCATGAGTAGCGGCTCATCCTTAAAGGGGTTGTCGGATCTTATGCTACATGTCTACAGAAACTATGTTTGAATCCTCATATCGTGCGCACTGTGCGCTGTGAAGATTCTCTGGTTCCGGCAACAGGCGGTCTTGTGACTGCAAGCATGCGATATATATATTTCCAGCCACATTTCGACTAGACTGTTTTGGGCCTTGTTCAATACAGTTGCATTAGGCCATGCAAGTCTAATCGGCATGTGACCGCATGTGTGCAAATCACAAACTTACAGCCACACACCCGCCAAATGACCACAGCACTGCGAGCAATGTGAGAAGCACAAGTCTGCAGTCCATAGAATGACACAGAGTGAATACACCAATGACACACACACACAGCCCCACTGTATAATGACAGACACACTCACAGCCTCACTGTATAATGACACACGCACCTGCACAGCCCAACTGTATAATGACACACACATGCACAGCCCCACTGTATAATGACACACAGCCCCACTGTATAATGACACACACACACAGCCCCACTGTATAACGACAGGCACATGCACAGCCCCACTGTATAATGACAGGCACACGCACAGCCCCACTGTATAATGACAAACACACACAGCCCCACTGTATAATGACATACACACACCCACATCCCCACTGTATAATAACACACACGCACAACCCCACTATATAATGAGAGGCATACACATCCCCACTGTATAATGACACACACACACACAGCCCCACTGCATAATGACACACATGCACAGCCCCACTGCATAATGACACACACGCACAGCCCCACTGTATAATGACACACACACGCACAGCCCCACTGTATAATGACACACACACATGCACAGCCCCACTGTATAATGACACACACACGCACAGCCCCACTGTATAATGACATACACACAGCCCCACTGAATAATGGCAGGCACATGCACAGCCCCATTGTATAATGACACACACGCACCACAGCCCCACTGTATAATGACACACACGCACAGCCCCACTGTATAATGACAGGCACACGCACAGCCCCACTGTATAATGACACATACGCACAGCCCCACTGTATAATGACACACACGCACAGCCCCACTGTTTAATGACAGGCACACGCGCAGCCCCACTGTATAATGACAAACACACACAGCCCCACTGTATAATGACATACACACACCCACAGCCCCACTGTATAATGACACACACGCACAACCCCACTATATAATGACAGGCACACACATCCCCACTGTATAATGACAGACACATGCACAGCCCCACTGTATAATGACACGCACACGCACAGCCCCACTATATAATGACACACACACATGCACAGCCCCACTGTATAATGGCAGGCACATGCACAGCCCCACTGTATAATGACACACACGCACCACAGCCCCACTGTATAATGACACACACGCACAGCCCCACTGTATAATGACAGGCACACGCACGGCCCAACTGTATAATGACACACATGCATGCAGCTCACACACACGCACGCAGCTCACACACACAGCTCACATGCACGCAGCTCACACACACGCATGCAGCTCACACACATGCATGCAGCTCACACACACGCACGCAGCTCACACACACGCACGCAGCTCACACACACGCAGCTCATACACAGCTCACACACACACGCAGCTCACACACAGCTCTCACACACACACAGCTCACACACACGCATGCAGCTCACACACACGCAGCTCTCACACACGCAGCTCTCACACACACAGCTCACACACACACCTCACACACACAGCTCACACACACACACACACACACACGTTACCTCATACACACATCACACACTCTCCTCTGGTGCAGGGGAAGCTGATGTCCATGTGCAGCTCTTCAGTTTCTCCTGCTCACAGCTCTGCACTGTCCCGGCACCTCCCCCATCTCTCCTTCTCTGCCGGGATAGCAGATAAGAGCAGGAGAAGCCGGAGCTCCGTGCACACACAGGCCGGTATGCTGACCTTTCATCTTGGCTGCTGGCTCTCTCCCTCAGAGTGGCAGTGGCGCATAGGAGCTTGCTCATCACATACCCCTGCAGCCTGCATGTCAGGGCTGCTGGCGGGCTGACACCACCACGCATTACAGGTGCGCTATGTATTACAGTCACTGCCAGTCCTCCAGCGGCCCTGTGCAGCTGCTTAGACACTGGCCCGGGGGGCATATGCATTTCTGCCACCCGGCCCAGCCCGCCCGCCCCTGGCTGGACCGCAGAGTGAAGGCAAAAGGGCCAACAAGTGCTAAGCATCTCTGGGAACTCCTTCAAGATTGTTGGAAGAACATTACCAGTGACTACCACTTGAAGCTCATCAAGAGAATGCCAAGAGTGTGCAAAGCAGTCCTCAAGGCAAAAGGTGACTACTTTGAAGAACGTAAAATATAAGACATATTTTCATTTGTTTCACACTTTTTTGTTAAGTATATAATTCCACATGTGTTAATTCATAGTTTTGATGTCTTCAGTGTGAATTTACAATTTTCATAGTCATGAAAATCCGTAAAAATCTTTAAATGAGGTGTGTCCAAACTTTTGGTCTGTACTATATATACCACAATTTTGTAATAAAGAATCCACCCTGAGACAATAGGTCGTCCCTTCAGTGGATCAAGTCCCTTGTGAATTTTAGGGAGAGCGTAAAATGTTGCTACCAACAGAAACTTCGGAAACAAAAAATCATATTCCGCCTTAGAGATCAGACTATTGGAGAGAGCCCCCTCTAGAAGTCTCATAAGCTCTTCCCCAAAAGTGCCCAATGGATTACAGGTCAGTATCTCATATGTCCTATTGTCATGTAAGATGGAGTTGCACATTGCCCGGTAGTCTGAGTGATTCATAATCACCAGGTTGCCCCCTTTATCTGAGGATTTTATTATTACCTGGTCATTTTTCTTCAGGGTCTCTAAGGCCATTCGCTCACCTTCTGACAGATTTTCCCCCTTATCCCATTCTGAGTTTTTTAATTTTTTAAGATCCCTCTCAACCAGCAATGAAAATATATCTATATTGCCAGTATCCCCTTGTGGTGGCATTTTTACACTTCTATTTTTCAGGGTTGTGAATGGACCCTTCCCATCTATGGGGGCTCTGTCGTTCTCCCGTAGGAGATCTCTAAGCGCCTGATAGCCTTCCAAACCTTCATCACTGAGGCCCTGTTGATAACACTCTTCCCTACTGTTATGCTTCAAAAAAAATTTCCATTTCAGTTTCCTACAGAACAAATTGAGATCTTTTACCCACTGAAAACAGTTGAATTTATTTGTTGGTACAAAATTGAGGGCTCTTGACAAAACGCGTTGTTTATTCATAGTGATCGTATGCGAGGACAGGTTTAGAATTTGTCCCTTAACTAATTGAATCGGGTCCTGAGATGGTATCCTGTTCTCACACCCTGCTCCAAAAAGGAAGACGATGAGGAGGAGAAGGAAGAAGGCTGCATAGGTGCCGAGACCACATTGGGTGTTAAAAAGAGGTTGGCATCCCCATGCCGCCCCTGTGGGCTCCTCTCCCCTTTTTTCCAAATCTCCCTCTTCCATTTTGCCATCTTTGTTTATGTGTAGTGCCCCTAAAATATTGTGGCCCACCAGTTGTTATATCTGTCTTTTCAGTATCTGAAGTGTCTATGTCAGAGGATGATGCCTCCGATTGCCTTTCTTTATGAAAATTGGACACCTGATATTCACTGAAATCTTTCAAGTCTCTTTGAAATTGTAGTGCTTTCCTCTCTTTAAGAAGAGCCTGATATCTCTCTACAGAGGATTGTAATAGTCCTTCCCTTCTATTAAAATCAGGGTCTGCTTTATTTTTTAACACACGTTCAATCAATTTATTCAATTGACTATTAGATTTTTCAAATGCTTTCTTCTCCTCCGTTAATAGGATCTGCATAAATCTCATTGATGATTCAATGGATTCTTTCAGCCATACATTCATAAACTCCGGAGACGCAATCCTTTGGGAGGGACTAATGTTTATTCTTAATCCCCTTGGGACAATACGATTTTTGATATAATTTTCTAATGTTCTAATCTCCCACCAGGATTTTAAGAAGTCTTTATAGGCACCATACACTTCATTGAAAAGATTTTTTAAGGCTAGGGGGCCTGTACTTGTATCCTGTGTACCCGGGAAATCATTCCGGAGCTCAGCCACGGAAAATAATTTTTACCAACGTAATTTCTCTAACTGTAAAACAACAGGGGTAGTGTATGTATATGGAGAAGTGTTCCTGCCCGAGAGATTATATAGGAAAAACTAAAAGAGAATTTAGGAGGAGAGTGGGGGAACACATGGGGGATATTAGAAACAACAGAGATACCCCACTTTCAAATCATATGCAGACCTTCCATAGGGGAAATGTGGCTGAAATTAAGTTCACGGTGATTGAAGTAGTGAATGTCAACCCGAGAGGGGGTGATATAGACAAGACTATATTGAGAAGGGAAAGTGAATGGATATTCAGAATGGAGACCCTGGAGCCAAAAGGGATGAATGAACAGTTGTCGTTTGCCTGTTTTTTAGAGCCATGCTTAGAGTATACATCTGATGACTTCTTAGTAAAACTGGTATCAATTCCAATTTTTCTTCTAGTCCCCATTTTGTGAGTAGGGACTTCATAGATTACTATGTGGGATTATATTTATCTCTCCTCCTAGTGCTGACCATAGGTCTCAAGTGAATAGATTGTTGAGTGTTTGCCCTAGAACATAAAATATCCCTGTTGTCTTGAATCTATATATAACGAATGGGAGACATCAAATGCAACTGTGGGGATAAATAATAAATTAAATAATATACTATAATCAGGCAGATATATACTTAGAATCTGTATTGGAACGCCGAACAGGATTGATTGCTGGACATCCTGAGCATGCTCTATGGGTACCTACCAAGCACCGCGGTAACTGAGCATGACAGGAAATCAGCCGCAGGCATGTGATGAGAAACCATGGCAACAGACGCGATGCTTGTGGTGCACAATGTGGTACCGGGCGGCTGGGGCATGCGCAATAGGTTGGCGCGAGTATGGGCATATCCTTACCAGGAAGTGTAACTCAATTACGGGACAGATGATTGGAGGTAATATCGCTGCGGTCCGTCTGACAGTAATGGATTGGCTATATGTTATCTGCGCTCCAAAGGGAGCATGCACCTTGCAATTTTGGGGGCGGATATGATATTGCCTCTGGTTAATGATGATTGGAGGGCTCGTTTGAGCGCAACTATGGCGGAAGTTTAAAATGGAGGGTGTATCACTACTACACTACTACACCACATCGGGACACAGGATATCTAAAGAATCAAGCCTCCTGATGAGCCTAATGAGGCGAAACGCGTTGAGGTGCTAACAAATCTATCTGGCAGATGGCACGTGAAATAAGATGAGTATTGATGTTTATTTTGTGTACTCATGGAGTATCTGTTGATAGGCTATGCGGAAGTCCTACTCTCTGGGAAAATAAAACTGGAAAAGCTGGAGTGATATATACAGCGGAGGGGTGTGTGAGTCTAGCTGCCCCTTGTTTCTTTTGGGACATAGATAATTGTGCTATGGTTGTCTCAGATGAGAGTGTTTTGGACGGCTAGCGAGTTTAAACCTCTGCAACAGTTAACCTGGTGTTGATGTGATCAAGTGGCTAACATCAAGTGCTGTATATGGAGAAGGTTATCTTTGGATTGACTACTTCACCATATTGACATTGTTTTGCCATGTGTTCTATATATATTGTTTTATGTATTGGGGGATAGGGGTCCTTTAGCATAGATAAAATCTATGAATACAAAACTCCCAAATACATTTTGTGAGCGCACGAGGTCTGGCAGTAGATACGCCAAAAGACCCCGACCCCGATAAAATCTATGTATTATCATTAGCGGATCCTCTAGATTGTGGGTAGGGGGATCCCCTAGTGGCGGTAGGGTGTTACAGGGTACCTAGAGATAGCCATCATGGAGTGGGGGCGCCAATACGCTCCCCTCTAGGGTGCCAACCCCCACAGTCAGGCAGGTGTGAGTTCAGTGGACACACCAGGGACGCCTAGGACACCCCAATTTTTAAGCGGTTTTTGTTATGAGCATGGGTTTTTGTTTGTATTTAGTCAATTAGTGGTGAGAACCATGTGTGGGTTTTTTAATCAATAAAATGTATGTAAATAAGGTAAAATTATGAGATTGGATTGAGACCTTAATTATATACTTGTTTCAAAAATCAAACCTACACATATTTAGTATTGCCGAGTTCAGAATCGCCCAATCTATCAATTAAAAAAAGGACTAACCTGATCGATAAATGGCGTAGAGAGAAAAAAATTTGAAACGCCAGAATTACGTTTTTTTGGTCGCCGTGACATTGCATTAAAATGCAATAACGGGCGATCAAAAGAACGTATCTGCACAAAAGTGGTATCAATACAAACGTCAGTTTGGAACGCAAAAAATAAACTCTCAACCAACCCAAGATTACAAAAAATGGAGATGCTACGGGTATCGGAAAATGGCACAATTTTTTTTTTTTTAGCAAAGTTTGGAATTTTTCACCACTTAGATAAAAGAGAACCTAGACATGTTTGGTGTCTATGAACTCGTAATGACCTGGAAAATCATAATGACAGGTCAGTTTTAGCATTTAATGAACCTAGTAAAAAAGCCAAACAAAAAACAAGTGTGGGATTGCACTTTTTTTGCAATTTCACCGCACTTGGAATTTTCTCGTTTTCTAGTACATGACATGATAAAACCAATGATGTCATTCAAAAGTACAACTCGTTTCACAAAAAATAAGCCCTCACATGGCCATATTGATGGAAAAATAAAAAAGTTATGGCTATGGGAAGGAGGGGAGCGAAAAACGAACACGGAAAAAATGGAAAATCCCAAGGTCATGAAGGGGTTAATGCCGTCTTGCTTTTCTACATTATGGTTAGAATAAATCACAAATGCAATTTATGCGGAAGTAGAAATAATGCCATATAAGGAAAATTGTCATTCAATTGAGTGGTTTAAATAAATCATTTGTTTGCATTGTACTTGAACAAACCATTAACATCTGATGTAAGTTCTAAGTTAAGGCAGAAAAAAACATCTCTCTCTAATAATAAAACATGCAAAAACAAGTTATTTCCCTAAAGACAAAACTATGTGCTGCAAAATATAACCTAAACAATGCTAATTAACTTGTCATCGTGCTTTTGAAATTGTTTACCTTTTTAACAGCAGTCATTGATTGCTTCTGCTTTGCAGTAACACTATAAATTTCCTTGTTCTAATATTGACTTTATTTTGTAAGTTTGGTCTGTTGATGTCAGCAGAAGTTCATTTTATTAACAGCTTCCTTGCCCACAGAAATATGCTTTTCAGTGCTGAAAAGTAGCATATATGCTTCTGGCATCATATATGTATTATCATGATTTTTCCAATAATTTTTTATTGAACTTTCAAAATTTTTCAGAGGGTGGAAAGGGAAGGGAAGGGGAAATATGGGTAATCAGGGAAAAGGGAAGGAGGAAAGAGGGGAAAAAAGAATAAGGAGGAAAAAAAGGGATAGACCGGCAAACATACATTTCAGAAATACACATATTTAAGCGTAGCTTGATATTTCACGATAGAAAGATATATATCTTGCTTGATAGTTCAGGTATTAATAATCATACAAAGATTATGAGATTCAAAATCTACGTAAAGTACAGAGTATTATTAAACATATCAGCAATATACATATATCGAGTAAACATGAGAGCCTGTCGCATCTGGAAACACCTTGAGGTGATCCTAAGACTAGTTGGAGGGAAAAGTCTGGTTCTTTTAGTATTATAGCAAGTGGAATAAATATCCTTTCAAGTTGTATGCATGTTTGATGAAAACAGCAAGGAGAGTCCAGGAAAAGTCATAGAAGATGTTATTCCTGTTCTTTTCAGAAAGTCAATTCCTTCCTCCGGAGACGGGAGAGTGAACAATTTTGACACGAATTTCACTTGTAGATTGGAACTCATAGTCCATTGGTAAGATATCCCAGCGCGTAAGAGTTCCAGTGTGGTTTGAGAGAATGATTTCCGTTTTTGTAGGGTATCTCTAGACAAGTCCTTGAAAAAAGATAATTTGTTGTACGGAGATGGAAGCAGTTTTGAGTCTCTTGTCAGCATAAGGAGATCGTTCTTTACCCCAATAGGATAAAAAGACACAATAACATCTCGAGCAACATTAATAGAGAGAGAGAGCGGCCTGTGAATTCTGAAAACCTTCTCAATCAGGTTATTTTCTTTATTTTTAGGTAGTAAGTGAAAAATCATTGTAGAAATATAGTCCTTTAGCTGAGAAGGCTGGACCGACTCCGAAATTCCCGATTTTTATGTTGTTTTTCCTTTAGAATCTGCATGGCTATCTTCTCCAGAGAATCCAAGAGTATGGGTAGACTTTGAGCATGACTAGAAGACGAGATCTGATGATTTTTGTATAAAGAATCTGTCATTTTTGGATCTTAAAGAGGGACATCAGAGACCTTGGTAGAGTTTAAGTTACAGTCTTTAACTATGAAAGATATTGAATCTTTGTCAAATGGGCTTCTGCACGGTTGCCCCTTATTGTCAGGGTCGCCATATATTTCCCCAGTGATTTTTGGGGTGATATGAGGTAGTTTAAGGGTGGCACACCTCCTTAAAATATGAGAAGGTTGTGTGGCGTCATATGGCTGTAGCGGTGTTCTACTCATCACCTCCAGCAGCAGCTGCACATCCACATCGCTCTGATCCTCTCCCTTCCCAACTTCACCCACCTCATAATGAAGTAAATTTTCACTCAAGTCTCTGCAATCTGGCCGAGGCCCCAAAGAAACTCCCTTCCACTGAAGCAGAGGGAAATCCCCTCTGCAGGTCCCTGAGCGGCGAGACGCTCTCCTCCCTCACCAACGCTGCAGTACTTGCCTGGCCTCTTCTGTCTTCATCGGCAGTCGGCGGGGATATCTCCGCATCATACTGGATCCCGTTCCTCTGGTCCTTGCTCACCGCCGGTGTCTTTGCTGACGTCACCCGGCACCTCTCCTTCCCAGCAGCCGACGACTCAGAGCGGCCGCTGCCTTTTCTCCATCCTGAGTCCCGTCTGTCAGGGGGAACTCCTGAGATCCTCCCCAACACCGGAGCAGAAGGGGCTCTCTTCACACAGGTCTGGGCAGTTTTTCCTGTGGGGACCAAATGCTTCAGAGCTCCAGCTATCTTTGCTCCGAGGGGGTGACGGCATCTCCATGGTGTTTTCCTCTCAGGTCTGCCTGTGTGGCAGCCATATTGCCTGGTGGCCTTACAGCAGACAGAGTAGCTGCAGAACCTGTTTTCTTTGTGAAATCCACTTTATTCTTCATTTTAATAGTTGCTGGCATGATCCAGATGATTTTCCAAGACTTTTAGTCCATAAATTCCACTTTACACATGTCAATAGTAGCTTCATATAGGGGATTCCCAGGAGCTCTGCAAGAACACGTCTGCTCCTGTACCCTGCAAACCACGCCCCCTATTATCATGATTTTTATAACATTTCATACAGTATATATTTTTATAAAAGTTTTATTGATATTATTTTAAATATATCATGAAGAAAAGTAGAAGGAAAGAGTATATAGAAGCAGAACATGTTAATTCTATGAAGTATAACAGGTTTTCCATTTCTAGACTTTTTTTTATTTATTTGTTATTTTAGCACCAAATTTTTTATTTTCACAAGGATAGCAGGAGAAAATGGACCCTAATATTTGTTGTGTAATTTCTCCTGATTACGCCGATATCCCAGATGTGGTCGAAAACTACTTTTGAGGCACAGTGTCCAGTTCAGAAGGGAAGAAGTGACATATTGGAATTCAGATTTTGCTGGACTGGTTGAGGATGCCATATCACATTGGTAGAGCCCTTGAGGTGTCAGAACAGCAGAACTCCCATAAGACACTCAATTTCACAAACTACACGTCTCACTGAATTCATCTACGGGTGCAGTGAACATATTGACACCACAGGTGGGTCACAGAATTTTATACCATTGGGCAATGAAGAAAAAAATTATTACATTTTTACTACCAAAATTTAGTTTTAGCCCCAGATTTTAAATTTTCATATGAGGAAATGGGGAAAAATGGCACCGAAATTTGTCCCACAATTTCTACAGAATGTAGAAATACCCCACATGTGGCTGTACAGTACTGCTTAGCAACACAGCGAGACTTGGGAGAGATGGAGTGCTACTGGCAAATAGTGCTCCGTCCCTCCCGAGTCTCGCCATATAGCTAAGCAGTACTGTTATACAGGAGGCATCCTGGAGCGCAGAATTTTCTATAATAGTTTGCGGACTCCATGTACAGAGCCCTTAAGTGCTAGAAGAGCAGAATCCCCCACTCAAGTGATCCTATTTTGGAAATTATACACCTTTGGGAATTTATCTGCAGGTGTTGTGACTATTTTGACTACATGGATGTTTTCCAGAAACAAGTAGCAGTAGATGTTGCTGAGTGATAATTGCAAACTATTGTTGCAGTGCCTGTACATTGTGCTCAGGTCATGCACCCGTAAATTAGGCGTGCTCTCATCACTACAGAAATGCCAAACATGTGGGTGCTAAATGTGGTTTAGGCACACTGGAGCTCAGAAGAAAGGAGGACTTTTGGACTTGGGAGCACAGAATTTGCTGAATTTCTTTTGGCGGGTGAGGAGCCATTTCACTTTTCCAGAGCTTTTGTGCTACCATAACGTGGAAGGGCCCTATATTTCCGTTAACATATGACAGATCTGAGTGGGGTCTTGCTTTTGTTGTGTATTGAGTTAAAGCTTTTATTGGGAATATTTTACATAACATTTTGGATCACATTTGTCCGGCATTTAACTCTGAGCACTTATGCAGCGCCCCAGAGTCCTGGTCGTTGCAGTAATGTCGCTCTCCCACCAGGGGGAGTGATGGTACGTCTGATGGTACTAAAAGAGTTCACCTGACCAGGTATCACAGTCACACACTACACTTCACACTACGGCCACCAGGGGGAGCAAAAGGTTCTATCTATTAGGCCACTCCTCACACTCGGGTAAAAGTGGGGGTTGGAAAGGAAGTTAGTCAGAAAGCTGCCTGGGTGAGACCCAGAGAAGACCTGTCAGGCAGACAGGGAGAGAAGGAGGAACATCTGAGCTGCAGACAGAGGTCCCTGTCAGGGGTGGGATCCTGACAGAGACTTAGCAAGAGATAGAACGTTACGGAGCTGCGCCTGCACTACATTGCAGCAGCATCCTTAGAAAGGACAAGAAGCGAAGTATATTGTGGAGAAGTGAGAAACGAGATCACAGCACAAGGAGATAATTCCATGAGGAGTCCTGCCTTAAGATCGGCAACATCCTTCTGAGGCGCGTAGCCGGTGGCCGGAACACCGAGGGAGTAATAGGCTCTACGCATTACTTCAAACAACGGCAGGACAGTTAATTCCAAGTTGGCTGCCCAACCTTTAACCTAATGAAGACAACGGAGGCAAATTGTGGGAGAGGGGCGTCACTAGGGTCCCTATAAAATAGCTCCAGGCCTACCCCGTCATACGAGTCGTCCTAGCCATACCATCTGGGGGACAGAGAGAGAACATCAGAAACATACACGACAGTTGTGAGGACTTTCCCATGGTGCTCAGCAGGGAGGTACTACAACACACAGGCGCTAGTAGGAAGGCTACTGATTTCCACCTGCAAAGGGAACTCTGGATGTGCCTTCAGACCGGCCGGACTCAGCCAGCCCTGCGAACAGTGCTCTGGACTGTGGACACTGAAGTCTTCAGTAAAAGGTAAAGAGACTGCAACCTTGTGTCTTCGTTATTTACTGCGACCTACAATCACCATCTACCCTCTCGGGAAGCCCTGGGGACATACTTCACCTGTGGGAAGGTACACCATCTAGCTGCTATAACATCACCCCAGCGGACCCCTCAGCAGCGTCGGTCACTCTGACCGAATACCACAGGTGGCGTCACGAACACTTGACAAACTACACCTTTAATTGGGCTCCCCTTAGCAGGGCCACGGACCGGGTCGGGCCACCGTGACATCCCCAGAACCGAGACAGAGGGACCCGGTACCGAGTACCCCACTGCCCTGCGCCTGGGGGCGATCCAC
This sequence comes from Ranitomeya variabilis, assembly GCF_051348905.1. NCBI lineage: Eukaryota > Metazoa > Chordata > Amphibia > Anura > Dendrobatidae > Ranitomeya > Ranitomeya variabilis. The sequence goes on from NC_135232.1 coordinate 374,760,894, forward strand.
TTACATTGGGGTTTCCTTTTAAATCACCAAGTGACGTGATTCAGATGAAACCCCCTATGAATCTATTCACTATAATGTAGCAGCAGGGTTACTCTGGACTCTGACCATGCCAAAATTTAAATTCTAACCAGTGTCACTTTATGTGGTAATAATTCTGAAATGCTTCAACATATCCCAGTAATTCTGAGATTGTTTGTTTGCTTTTTGTGCCATGTTGTACGTTATAGTAGTGGTAAATTTCGGTATAGTAAATATGATTTGTGTTTTTTTATGACAAAAATGGAAATGTGAAAAATTAGAAAAATTCTACATTTTTGAACTTTGAGATTGTACACCCTTAAAGCAAATAGTCATTTCATTAAAACAGTTCATAAGTTATACTTTTCACATCTACATTCACATCATTTTTAAAACTTTTTTTTGTTAGAAAGGTAGAAGGGTTCAAGTGTAGCAGAAATGTTAATTTTTTCCAACCAAAAATAAGTTTTGTAAATTATCAGGGACCACTTCACATTTGAAGTGAATTTTATTTTATATCTAAAATAAAATCCAAGAGTGACTCCATTTTAAAAACTTCACCATTTAAGGTATTCAAAACCATATTTAGGAAGTTTGGCAACCCTTCAGGTGCTGTACATGAATTGAACAAATTGGAAAGAAAAACTGAAAGATTAGTTATAATCAAAAAAATTTAGATTTAGTGCCAGAGATACCGCGCCCCCTGTTGTCGGCGCTAACCATTTCATCGACTTAGGAATCGCTGACTCTCATTCAAACTGCATTACTAGTTACTATTTTTCACCTCACCATATCATTTGCCATTGAACTGTTTTATCCCGTTTAACCCTTTTTCCTTCCTGCGTGGAGTATTCCCCTGTTACATTAAAACTGTTATACCTGTTAACCCTTTCTCTGCCTCCTGCCCCTCACTGCATCCCGCGTTCCTGCTAGACTGTTACAAATACATGGTACATCTATCTATAAAATTGATCCTACATGTGTAAATATGTATTTAGATATAATCCCTGAATATGTAAAAATGTAAAAAAATAAATAATTGAATTAAATGAGAATTTATAGTTATTTGTTTAGCTTAAAAGATATATATGTTTATTGACATCATCATTAGGTATTAATGAAATATTTAGGTATTATACATTAAAACAACATGTGAATGCATTATGCTAAAATTAGGTGTTATATTGTGTTTTTTAATTTTTTTATTTTTTGTTTAAAAAGGCAAATATGTAAGCTAAAAATTAATTATTAATATAGAGACAATAGGGATGAGTACAGGAAGAAAAAGGGAGAGGAGATTTCTTGGAAAGAAGCGTTTAAAAGGCATAGAGCTCAATTTCAAAGTTGAGGCCTTTTGGTGCCAGGCTGACCAAAAGAAAAATCCATTTAGACTCCGCTCTAGACATGCGGCTGATATAGTCACCCCCTCTCCAAAGTGTAGAGATAATTTGGATGCCAAAAAATTCCAGGCCCTTATGTGAATGGTTATGTTGGTCCTTAAAGTGTTTTGACAATGGGTGCCCTTCAAAGCCCTTTTTAATAATTTTTAAGGTGCTCGCTTATCCTTTGTGATAATTTCCTTTTAGTTCGCCATATATATATTTTCTCACATGGGCATTTAATAATGTAAATTGCATCCATAGTGGAACATGTAATTTTATCCGTAATGGGGTATGTTTTTGTAGATTCTGAATTTTGAAAGTGAGTTCTGATGGAAAAATTGAATCTAGAAAAAAATAGGGAACATGTTGTATGTCTTGGGGTTAAATGCTTAGGAGATTCAATATACCGTATATACTTGAGTATAAGCCGAGATTTTCAGCCCATTTTTTCGGCTGAAAGTCCCCCTCTCGGCCTATACTCGAGTCATACCCAGAGGTCGGCAGGGGAGGGGGAGCGGGGGCTGTCTAACTATACTCACCTACTCCTGGCGCGGTCCCTGCAGGTCCCTGGCTCCCTGGTGCCCCAGCTTCTTCCTGTACTGAGCGGTCACATGGTACCGCTCATTGCAGTAATGAATATGCGGCTCCACCTCCCATAGAGGTGCAGCCGCATATTCATTACTGTAATGAGCGGTAACGGTGACCGCTCAGTACAGGAAGAAGCTGCCGGCTCTGAGAAGCAGGGACTGCGCAGCGCCAGGAGCAGGTGAGTATAACGGGGAGGGGAGCGCTGCGCGATATTCACCTGCTCCCCGTTCCGGCACCGCTCTGTCTTCAGCGCCTTCTGCAGTGACGCTCAGGTCAGAGGGCGCGATGACGTGGTTAGTGCGCGCCCTCTGCCTGAACGTCAGTGCAGAAGACGCTGAAGATGGAGTGGCACCGGAACGAGGAGCAGGTGAATATTGAAAGTGCCGGGGGCCTGAGCAATGGAGAGGTGAGTATGTGATTTTTTTTTTAATCGCAGCAACAGCAAATGGGGCAAGTGTCTGTATGGAGCATCTATGGGGCCATAACGTTTGTGCAGCACTATATGGGGCAAGTGTCTGTATGGGGCCATAATCAACGCTTGTGCAGCACTATATGGGGCCAGTGTCTGTATGGGGCCAAAACGTTTGTGCAGCACTATATGGGGCAAGTGTCTGTATGGGGCCATAATCAACGTTTGTGCAGCACTATATGGGTCAAGTGTCTGTATGGGGCCATAACGTTTGTGCAGCACTATATGGGGCAAGTGTCTGCATGGGGCCATAACATTTGTGCAGCACTATATGGGGCAAGTGTCTGTATGGGGCCATAATCAACGTTTGTGCAGCACTATATGGGGCAAGTGTCTGTATGGCGCCATAATTAACGTTTGTGGAGCATTACGGTATATGGGGCAAGTATGTGTATGGCGCATCTTATGGGGCCATAATCAAGGTTTGTGCAGCACTATATGGGGCAAATATCGTTATGGAGCATCTTATAGGGCCATAATGAGCATTTGTGCAGCATTATATGGGGCAAATGTGTATATGGAGCATCTTATGGGGCCATTATTAACCTTTATACAGGATTATATGGGGCATATTTTAATATGGAGCATCTTATGGGGCCATCATAAACTTTATGGAGCATTATATGGGGCTCCTGATTCAATATGGATATTAAAAAACACTTAACCTACTGATATCTCAATTAATTTTACTTTTATTGGTATCTATTTTTACTTTTGTCATTTACCGGTAGCTGGCGCATTTCCCACCCTAGGCTTATACTCGAGTCATTAAGTTTTCCCAGTTTTTTGTGGCAAAATTAGGGGGGTCGGCTTATACTCGAGTATATACGGTAACCTAAATTTTTATGATCCGTCACAACAGTGAATGGATGAATAGCTCCCTCCAAAAAATGCCTCAATTCTTCAAAAGCTAATTTGATAGCGCGCAGCTCGTGATTACCAACATCATAATTTCTCTCAGCAGATGAAAAATTCCTAGAAAAAAATGTACATGGAGGCAAGTTTGTCAGGGTCTTGGGACCTTGAGACAAGACTGTCCCCACTCCATCCTCTAAGCCATCCACCTTCACGATGAATGGTTTCTGGAGATTGGGTTATATTAAAACTGGAGCGGACATGAAGCACTCTTTTTTAATTTATTAAAGACCTAATAGCATCTGGCAACCAAACCTTAAGATCCACCTCCTTACATTTCTATCATTTTCTTAAGTTTAAGGATATGGGAGAAACCCCTAATAAATTTTCTATAGTAATTGACGAATCCTAGAAAATGTTCCAATGCTTTAAGGTCACGAGGTTGAACCCAATTAATTATAGCTAGTGATGAGCGAACCTACTCGTTACTCGAGATTTCCCGAGCACGCTCGGGTGTCCTCCGAGTATTTTTTAGTGCTCAGAGATTTAGTTTTTTTCACTGCAGCTGGATGATTTCCAGCTACTAGCCAGCTTGATTACATGTGGGGACTCCCTAGCAACCAGGCAACCCCCACATGTACTTATGCTGGCTAAAAGCTGTAAATCATTCAGCTGAGGCGATGAAAACTAAATCTCCGAGCACTAAAAAATACTCGGAGGACACCTGAGCGTGCGGAAATCTCGAGTAACGAGTATATTCGCTCATCCCTAATTATAGCCAACACTTTCCCAGGATCCATCTTAAACCCTTCAGCAAATACAACGATCACCAGGATTGATATTTTTTGAACATAAAAAGTACATTTTTCCAATTTTTGTAAACAAAAAAGCTTTTGTAAAACAAAACTAATATGCTCATAGTGAGAATACAGATCAGGCAAAAAAATAAGAATGTCATAAAGGTATATCACAATAAACCTTTCAATAATATCAGAAAAAAATGTCACTCATAAAATTTGAAAGACTGATGGTGCATTGGTTAAACCAAAAGGCATGACAACATTTTCAAATGGACCCTGAGATGTTAAAAACACTGTCTTCCACTCATCACCCTTCCGGACACGTATCAAATTATAAGCTCTTTTAAGATCAAGTTTAAAAAAAAACACTTAGCCCCTGTAAGCTGATTACAGTATATATTTTTTTTTTCAAATGATTGGTTAACCCGAATCAAGAGAGGAAGGGGGTGGGATGTCCCTACCCTTATATACATGTCAGTTTTGCCGCCAAGCACGTCCAACAAAGATGCCAATACATTTAATAATAAACTATCACATTGAGGAATTACAGTTAGATATTAATGAAACTGCTAGCCACTGATAATCATGGCAGTTATAAGTAATGATTATGCATAGGAATTGAATATATGTCTACATAAAGCGAGGGAGACTAGTTCTGCTATTTGTATCAGCGTGCAGCTAGCTCTCCGAGATGATGGCAGTAGTTTGACAATAAATGGCTTCACCCGACCACTAACCATGAGTGGAGAAAAAGTTTTTGTGTTATCATTCATATTCTCTGAAAAAAGGCCAAGAAAGCAAAAATTCTGCCGGGGTATGTAAACTGTATTATAATTTTATGTATGATAAATAAAAGTTAAATTCTATATATAAATTTTATATATCACTCCAAATGGATTATTCTGTGAAAGTTTGAGAATTATGTTTGGAGATACCCCACTAAATTGATCAACAATGAACTTTTAAGAGTGAATTCCACAGTTGCCAGATGGACAAAGTTTTGGAGTAACCGTGTCCTGTCAATGGCTACAGTTTGAATGGGTCTTTCTAATCGAACTGTCCTTAAAACTAATTTAAGAACCAGTCCTGAATCAATGAAGTTGGCAGCAGACCCAGAGTCAATGAAAACAAGTGTAGATAACCACAGGTTCTAAAAACATAGTTCCATGTTAAGCAGCACATTATCAGAGGAGTAAAAAGGTACCTGAAAGGCTGAGTGACCTTGACAATCACCCACCCAGGTGTTACCCGCTAGCTTGCTTGCTTGAGAGCGTATCATGCAATCCCGAAGAAAATTCCCAGCGTGGCCACAGTAAAAGCAGAGTCCAAGAATGTGCTGATGTCTCATCTCAACAGCCCGAGAGCTCCCCAACTCCTTCTTCTCGAAGGTCAAACAAATTATTTCCCATATTTATTTTGAAATGTAAAAAGGCAGGACTACCATATAAACCCCTCACCCAATTAAATCAAATCAGAATCACTAGGAGGCCTGGGTCTTCCGAACATCCGCACGTACTAAAAAGCAATCCACCTTTTTCTAATGCCTCAAAACAACAACTTAGACATAGAACTATTACTTGTAGGTAAATATGCCCAATAATATATCTTGACCAACTCTCCTATTAAACCTGCAATCTGCTTCGACCACATCACCTCTACTACTCTAAGCATCAATCGGACTATTTAAAAATCTTAAATCCCTCAAACACTCCTCCAGCTTTAGCTCCCATCTACACCATCCCATACTTTTTGGACCCTAATTATGTGGACATACAGTGGGGGAAATAAGTATTTGATCCCTTGCTGATTTGGTAAGCTTGCCCACTGACAAAGACGTGAACAGTCTGTAATTTTAAGGGGAGGTTAAGTTTAACATTGAGAGATAGAATATCAAAAATAAAATCCAGAAAATCACGTTGTATAAATTCTATAAATACAATTATACATTATATAAATGTATTTGCATTTTGCAGTGAGAAATTAGTATTTGATCCCCCTAGCAACCATTAAGAGTTCTGACTCCTGCTGACCAGTTAATCTCTCCTAATCAACTCATTACCTGCATTAAAGACAGCGGTCTTACATAGTCACCTTTATAAAAGACTCGTCTCCACAGACTCAATTAATCAGTCAGACTCTACCTCTACAACATGGGCAAAACCAAAAAGCTTTCTAAGGATGTCAGGGACAATATCATAGACCTGCACAAAGCTGGAATGGCTACAAAACCATAAGGAAAAAGCTGGGTGAGAAGGAGACAACTGTTGGTGCTATAGTAAGAAAATGGAAGAAATACAAAATGACTGTCAATCAACATCGATATGAGGCACCATGCAAAATTTCACCTCGCGGGGTATCCTTGATCATGAGGAAGGTAAGAGCTTAGCCTAAAGCTATACGGAGGGAACTTGTTAATGATCTCAAGGCAGCTGGGACCACAGTCACCAAGAAAACCATTGGTAACACATTACGCTTTAAAGGTTTAAAATCCTGCAGAGCACACAAGGTCTGAAGTTTGCTAATAAACACCTGGATGATTCTGTGAGTGATATGGAAGAAGATGCTATGCTCAGATGAGGCAAAAATTGAGGTCTTTGGCATTAGCTCAACTCGCCGTGTTTGGAAATGCTGCCTATGACCCAAAGAACACCATCCCCACTGTCAAGCATGGAGATGTGTTGTGAATTTGGATTCTGGGCTCCCCCGGTGGCCGCTTGTGGAATTGGACTTGTCATCCTCTTTCCTGTTTCACCTGGTTCCATCAGTAGTGGGTGTCGCTATTTAAGCTCATTTCTCTGGTGGTTTCTTGCCGGTCAACAATGTTATCTGATGCCTCTCAGTGCTTGTTCCTGCTTCTAGACAACTACTAGATAAGTTGGACTTTTGTCCATGTTTTGTTTTGCCTATTTGTTCCAGTTCACAGCTGAAGTTTTGTTACTGTGTCTGGAAAGCTCTCGTTGATCAGGGATTGCTACTCTGGCGTTATGAGTTAATGCCAGAGTTTAAGGTAATCTCTGGATGGTGTTTTGTTAGTGTTTTTCTGCTGACCATGAAAGTATACTATCTGTCTTCTGCTATCTAGTAAGCGGACCTCAAATTTGCTAAGACTATTTTCCTGCTGCGTTTGTTGTTTCATCTGAACTCACCGTCATTATATGTGGGGGGCTACTGTCTTCTTTGGAATATTTCTCTAGAGGTGAGCCAGGTCTTATATTTCCCTCTGCTAGCTATTTAGGTCTTAGGCCAGAGCTGGGCATCTAGCGATAAATAGGAAATGCTACCTGGCTATTTCTAGTTGCGCGGCAGGCTTAGTTCATGGTCAGTATAGTTCCATCTTCCGAGAGCTTGTCCCTCTATAGGCTTGCTGTGATCTCTGCCTGCAGAGATCATGACAGTTTGACCGGCCAATAAAGTGTTAAAGACCCAGGTTGAGAAAGGAGAGTTATAAGAAGTCTGCTGGAATTTTTTTTTTTTTTTTTTTTTTTTTTTTTTTTCCTCCAGTCTGCCTTGCTGCAGTCTTTTTTCTCTCTCTCCTCCTAATCTCTGTATGCTCTGTGTGCACCTGACAATAATGGATCTCCAGAGTGTAACTGCGGGTTTGAATAATCTCATCACGAAAGTACAAAATTTACAAGATTTTGTGGTACATGCTCCGGTATCTGAGCCGAGAATTCCTTTGCCGGAGTTCTTCACAGGGAATAGAGCTAGCTTCCAGAATTTCCGAAATAATTGTAAGCTTTATTTGTCCCTGAAGTCTCGTTCAGCTGGAGACCCTGCTCAGCAGGTTAGGATTGTGATTTCCTTGCTCAGGGGTGACCCTCAAGATTGGGCCTTCTCATTGCCAGCAGGGGATCCTGCGTTACGCGATGTGGATGCGTTTTTTCTGGCCTTGGGCTTGCTTTATGAGGAACCTCATTTGGAACTTCAGGCAGAAAAAACTTTGATGGCACTATCTCAGGGGCAAGACGAAGCTGAAGTTTTCTGCCAAAAATTCCGTAAATGGTCTGTGCTTACTCAGTGGAATGAGTGCGCCTTGGCGGCAACTTTCAGAGAAGGTCTCTCTGATGCCGTTAAGGATGTTATGGTGGGGTTCCCTTTGCCTGCAGGTCTGAATGAGTCCATGACAATGGCTATTCAGATTGATAGGCGTCTGCGGGAGCGCAAACCGGTGCACCATCTGGCGGTGTCTATGGAAAAGACGCCAGAAAGTATGCAGTGTGATAGAATTCTGTCCAGGAGCGAGCGACAGAATTTTAGACGGAAGAATGGATTGTGTTTCTATTGTGGGGATTCTACTCATGTTATATCAGCATGCTCTAGGCGTACAAAGAAGCTTGATAAGTCTGTTTCCATTGGCACCATTCAGTCTAAGTTTATTTTGTCTGTAACCCTGATTTGCTCTTTGTCATCCATTGCCACGGACGCCTATGTTGACTCTGGCGCCGCTCTGAGTCTTATGGATTGGTCCTTTGCCAATCGTTGTGGTTTTGATTTAGAGCCTTTGGAGACTCTTATTCCTCTGAAGGGGATTGACTCCACCCCATTGGCTAATAATAAACCACAATACTGGACACAAGTAACCATGCGTATCAATCCGGATCACCAGGAGATTATTCGTTTCCTGGTGCTGTATAATTTACATGACGATTTGGTACTGGGATTGCCATGGTTGCAGTCTCACAACCCAGTCTTGGACTGGAGAGCAATGTCTGTGTTGAGCTGGGGATGTAAGGGTATTCATGGGGACGTACCTTTGGTTTCTATTTCGTCGTCCATTCCCTCTGAAGTCCCTGAGTTCCTCTCTGATTATCAAGACGTCTTTGACGAACCCAAGCTTGGGTCATTACCTCCGCACCGTGAGTGCGATTGTGCCATAGATTTGATACCGGGTTGTAAATATCCAAAGGGTCGTTTGTTTAATTTGTCTGTGCCGGAACATGCTGCTATGCGGGAATATATAAAGGAGTCTTTGGAAAAGGGACATATTCGTCCATCTTCTTCTCCCTTGGGAGCTGGGTTTTTCTTTGTCTCAAAAAAAGACGGCTCTTTGAGACCATGTATTGATTATCGGCTTCTGAATAAGATCACTGTTAAGTATCAATACCCATTGCCATTGCTTACTGATTTGTTTGCTCGTATAGAGGGTGCTAAGTGGTTCTCTAAAATTGATCTTCGTGGGGCGTATAATTTGGTGCGGATCAGGCAGGGGGATGAGTGGAAGACCGCATTTAATACGCCCGAGGGCCACTTTGAGTATTTGGTCATGCCTTTTGGTCTTTCTAATGCCCCTTCAGTTTTCCAGTCTTTTATGCATGATATTTTCCGCGATTTTCTGGATAAATTTATGATAATATATCTGGATGATATTCTGATTTTTTCTGATGACTGGGACTCTCATGTCCAGCAGGTCAGGAGAGTTTTTCAGGTTCTGCGGTCTAATTCTTTATGTGTGAAGGGGTCTAAGTGCGTTTTTGGGGTCCAGAAAATTTCCTTTTTGGGGTATATTTTTTCTCCCTCTTCCATTGAGATGGATCCCGTCAAGGTGCAAGCTATTTGTGACTGGACTCAGCCCTCCTCTCTTAAGGGTCTTCAGAGATTTTTGGGCTTTGCCAACTTTTACCGCCGATTTATTGCTGGTTTTTCGGATGTCGTTAAACCACTGACTGATTTGACCAGACAAGGCGCTGATGTTGCTAATTGGTCCCCTCATGCTGTAGAGGCCTTTCAGGAGCTTAAGCGCCGTTTTGCCTCTGCCCCTGTGTTGCGTCAGCCTGATGTGAATCTGCCTTTTCAGGTTGAGGTTGACGCTTCGGAGATCGGAGCTGGGGCAGTGTTGTCGCAGAAAGGTTCCGACTGCTCCGTCATTAGGCCTTGTGCCTTCTTTTCTCGCAAATTTTCGCCCGCAGAGCGGAATTATGATGTTGGGAATCGGGAGCTTTTGGCCATGAAGTGGGCGTTTGAGGAGTGGCGCCATTGGCTCGAGGGGGCTAGGCATCAGGTGGTGGTATTGACTGACCACAAAAATTTGATTTATCTTGAGACTGCCAGACGCCTGAATCCTAGACAGGCGCGCTGGTCTTTATTTTTTTCTCGCTTTAATTTTGTGGTGTCATACCTACCGGGTTCTAAGAATGTTAAGGCAGATGCCCTTTCTAGGAGTTTTGACCCGGACTCTCCTGGTAATTCTGAACCCACAGGTATCCTTAGGGAGGGAGTAATTTTGTCGGCCGTTTCTCCTGATCTGCGGCGGTCCTTGCAAGAGTTTCAGGCGGATAGACCGGATCGTTGTCCGCCTGATAGACTGTTTGTTCCGGATGATTGGACCAGCAGAGTCATCTCTGAGGTACATTCTTCTGCATTGGCAGGTCATCCCGGAATTTTTGGTACCAGGGATTTGGTGGCAAGATCCTTCTGGTGGCCTTCCCTGTCACGAGATGTGCGAGTCTTTGTGCAGTCATGTGACGTTTGTGCTCGGGCCAAGTCTTGTAGTTCTCGGGCTAGCGGACTGCTGTTGCCCTTGCCTATTCCTAAGAGGCCTTGGACACACATCTCGATGGATTTTATTTCAGATCTGCCTGTTTCCCAGAAGATGTCTGTCATCTGGGTGGTCTGTGACCGTTTCTCTAAAATGGTCCATTTGGTTCCTCTGCCCAAGTTGCCTTCTTCTTCTGAGTTGGTTCCTCTGTTTTTTCAGAATGTTGTCCGATTGCACGGTATTCCTGAGAATATTGTTTCTGACAGAGGTACCCAATTTGTGTCTAGATTTTGGCGGGCATTCTGTGCTAGGATGGGCATAGATTTGTCTTTTTCATCTGCTTTTCACCCTCAGACTAATGGCCAGACCGAGCGGACTAATCAGACCCTTGAGACATATCTGAGGTGTTTTGTCTCTGCTGACCAGGATGATTGGGTTGCTTTTTTGCCATTGGCAGAGTTCGCCCTCAATAATCGGGCCAGTTCTTCCACCTTGGTGTCCCCGTTTTTCTGTAATTCGGGGTTTCACCCTCGATTTTCCTCCGGTCAGGTGGAATCCTCGGATTGTCCTGGAGTGGATGCGGTGGTGGAGAGATTGCATCACATCTGGGGGCAGGTTATGGACAATTTGAAGTTGTCCCAGGAGAAGACTCAGCGTTTTGCCAACCGTCATCGTCGTGTTGGTTCTCGGCTTTGTGTTGGAGATTTAGTGTGGTTGTCTTCTCGTTTTGTCCCTATGAGGGTCTCTTCTCCTAAGTTTAAACCTCGGTTCATCGGCCCTTATAGAATATTGGAGATTCTTAATCCTGTTTCTTTCCGTTTGGACCTCCCTGCGTCCTTTTCCATTCATAACGTTTTTCATCGGTCGTTATTGCGCAGGTATGAGGTACCTGTTGTACCTTCAGTTGAGCCTCCTGCTCCGGTGTTGGTTGAGGGTGAGTTGGAGTACGTTGTGGAGAAAATTTTGGACTCTCGTGTTTCCAGACGGAAACTCCAGTATCTGGTCAACTGGAAGGGTTACGGCCAGGAGGATAATTCTTGGGTCAATGCATCTGATGTTCATGCTTCTGATCTTGTTCGTGCCTTCCATAGGGCTCATCCTGGTCGCCCTGGTGGATCTGGTGAGGGTTCGGTGCCCCCTCCTTGAGGGGGGGGTACTGTTGTGAATTTGGATTCTGGGCTCCCCCGGTGGCCGCTTGTGGAATTGGACTTGTCATCCTCTTTCCTGTTTCACCTGGTTCCATCAGTAGTGGGTGTCGCTATTTAAGCTCATTTCTCTGGTGGTTTCTTGCCGGTCAACAATGTTATCTGATGCCTCTCAGTGCTTGTTCCTGCTTCTAGACAACTACTAGATAAGTTGGACTTTTGTCCATGTTTTGTTTTGCCTATTTGTTCCAGTTCACAGCTGAAGTTTTGTTACTGTGTCTGGAAAGCTCTCGTTGATCAGGGATTGCTACTCTGGCGTTATGAGTTAATGCCAGAGTTTAAGGTAATCTCTGGATGGTGTTTTGTTAGTGTTTTTCTGCTGACCATGAAAGTATACTATCTGTCTTCTGCTATCTAGTAAGCGGACCTCAAATTTGCTAAGACTATTTTCCTGCTGCGTTTGTTGTTTCATCTGAACTCACCGTCATTATATGTGGGGGGCTACTGTCTTCTTTGGAATATTTCTCTAGAGGTGAGCCAGGTCTTATATTTCCCTCTGCTAGCTATTTAGGTCTTAGGCCAGAGCTGGGCATCTAGCGATAAATAGGAAATGCTACCTGGCTATTTCTAGTTGCGCGGCAGGCTTAGTTCATGGTCAGTATAGTTCCATCTTCCGAGAGCTTGTCCCTCTATAGGCTTGCTGTGATCTCTGCCTGCAGAGATCATGACAGAGATGGAAACATTATGTTTTGGGGTGGTTCTCTGCTAAGGGCACAGGACTACTTCACCGCATCAATGGGAGAATGGATGGAGCCATGTACCGTAAAATGCCACATGACAACCTCCTTCCATCAGCCAAGGCAACAAAAGAGTGGCTCAAAAAGAAGCACATTAAGGTCATGGAGTGGCCAGTCTCCAGACCTTAATCCCACAGAAAACTTATGGAGGGAGTTGGAGCTCCGAGTTGCCAACCGACAGCCTCAAAATCGTAATGATTTAGAGATGATCTGCAAAGAGGATTGGACTAAAATTCCTCCTGACATGTGCGCAAACCTCATAATCAACTACAAAAAAGTCTGACTGCTGTGCTTGCCAACAAGGGTTTTGCCACCAAGTATTAAGTCTTGCTTGCCAGAGGGATCAAATACTTATTTCTCACCGCAAAATGCAAATAAATTTATATAATTTATACTATCTGATTTTCTGGATTTTATTTTTGATATTATATCTCTCAATGTTAAAATTAACCTACCCTTAAAATTATAGACTGTTCATTAGTGATGAGTGAGTGTATTCGTTGCTCGGGTTTTCCCAAGCGTGCTCGGGTGGTCTCTGAGTACTTGTGAGTGCTTGGAGATTTAGTTTTTGTTGATGCAGTTGCATGATTTACGGCTGCTAGCCAGCCTGAATACATGTGGGGGTTGCCTGGTTGCTAGGGAATCCCCACATGTATTCAAGCTACTAGCCGCAAATCATCGGGTAAAATAGCTGGTAATCTATCTATATAATCGTCTAAGGGTCACTTCCATCTGTTAATAAAGGACACACTATGTCAGAGCAGAGAAACTGAACTCTCACCATGCAGGTCTGACCAAAACCCTGTGTATGAATTGTATGGAAACTTCTGGAACTGTTTGCAGAACTTCAGTAAAAGGTACAAACTGATCATTATCCTGTCTAACGTTTATTATGCACCATTACTGCTCTACCTACCCTGGGAGCCAGCCATCGTCTTGCACTGTCCATCACCACCTAACTCCAAGAGACCCTCATCAGTGCCCGGCCATGATTAAGACATCAGTCGAAACGCGTCGGACAAACGCTGCTATATGTGCCTAATGATGTAAGATATTATTTTTTTTATTTTTAAGTACTTTACTATAGAAAATACTTTTGAAATGGAGAAATAAATACAGAAATTTTAACTATATTCCTGCTGGATTTATCGTATTTTTCTGTGGACTGACTGCTCAACTTTTCCGTGCAGGAACAGATGAGGAATAGCCGATATTCAGGTGAGCTGACTATTTGTGTGTGTTTTTGAACTTCAGTTAAAGGTACAATCTGATCATTTTCCTGTCTAACGCTTATTATGCACCATTACTGCTCCACCTACCCTGGGAGCCAGTCCTAGTAGGGAAGGGTTTAATCGTCTGGCACTGTCAATCACCACCTAACTCCAATAAACCCTCATCAGTGCCCGGCCATACCAGACCAATCATTCCTACTGGCGTCATAAACCTTTTTATAATAATTATTATTATCATTATTATTATCAACCCCACAATTGACAAAGACTGGCGCGCGCATACGGTCGGACTCCCCCAGCACTCGGAACCGCAGTGACCCAGTACCGTAACCACAGTGGCCCGGCCAGGGCGGCACACACACTCACACTTTATGTGCATATCTAATGACCCATTTATTATGACCCGATCGCATTTAATATGACCCCCTTTTTTCATGCACGTTATCCCTCACTACTGGAGACCGCTAAATAGTATATTATTATTATTATTATTACATGAAGTGAAATCTCTCCAAAAGACCACCTCCTTGAGAAGATTAACCCCATGTAGTCCAGATTCTTTATTGACTGGTTTTGAATTGTCCTATCTTCTGTGAATATGAACCTCAGCCCTGAAAGGTCCGTCTAAAAGAAGGTGATTTCTTAGTGCTATTTTGGTTGATTGTCTGAAAGAGGCTTCACTGTATATATGACAGCCCCAGTATGTTGAATATACATATATACACCTTGTGGCTGCTTGTACCCGATGTTTCCATAGCAGAGTCCCAGCAGATGGAGCTCCCTACATATATACACCTTGTGGCTGCTTGTACCCGATGTTTCCATAAGCAGAGTCCCAGCAGATGGAGCTCCCTACATATATACACCTTGTGGCTGCTTGTACCCGGTGTATCCATAAGCAGCGTCCCAGCAGATAGAGCTCCCTGCACATTCTGTTATCTCCCGTGGCAGATGTGATCCCCTCCCAGGTCCAAGGCACATTGGTCATCAGAGTCCCAACACAGGGCGTCACCACGCCAGGACTCTGACGTCCTATGTGTGAGCCGGCATCTCAGACAGTTCTGTAAACAGCTGGCTTAAACCGACATGCGGTCTACAGAATGGCGCACGGTAGTTCAAGGATATTACAGTGGTGAGCAAAAGGGTAACAATGCTTTGAACTTTTGACTTTCAAGCTCCATATCTCACCATTCACTACAGCTTTGAAAGTGAGACTACCATGATATTATAGACAATCTTCTTGGCTATCTCATACATAAATTTTACTTGTAACAATTTAGCATCTGATTAATTATGCAGATTCCTGTCATGTCACTGCATTGTTACTGATTTGTTCCTGAAAATCTAAAAATTCTGCATATGAACATTACGAAAACCTGCTTTTTAAAGCGCCAGCAAAACGTAGGAGATTTCCGAAATCTCCTGCAGGCGCTTGTTTTTTTTCTGACTGAATTTCAGAACTGTAGCGCTTTTAAATCTGTAGCGTGTCACTTCTTTCAGTGTGTTTTCACCCGTAGAAAGCAATGAAAGAATAAGAAAGCTGCAGATATTGCAACGGCATTTTTTGTTGTAATTTTTTAAGTGGTTTTGGTGAATTAAACTATTAGGTCTCGTTCACATGTTCAGTATTTGGTCAGTATTTGTAATGCAGAAACAGCAGTGGAACAAGGAGAAACATGTCACCACTTCTGTATTTATCACCCACTCCTGGTTTTGGCTTATAAATACTGATGTAAAATACTGACCAAATACTGCTAGTGTGACGGCTGCCGTACACATACTGTTGTGAAATACTGACCAAATATTCAATGTGTGAACGTGGCCTTAAACATACTTTAGACAAAGCAAACATCCTCACTCCAAAAAAAGCTGAAAAAAGTGTGAAGAACACCACAAAACAAGCTGAAAAACAGGGGTTTTGAACGCCATATTTTTACTGCCAATAGAAAAGGTTTTGGCTACTGAAAAAAATGCTGCATGTAAACATAGTCTTACTCTTAAACGCTATGGCTATCTGTGGTGTTACATCTGACTGCAGTTGACATCTACTACATGTTCTGTTCTCAGAGAGTTATCACTGTGCTATCTGTGGTGTTACATAGGACTGCAGGTGACATCTACTACATTATCTGTTCTCAGAGAGTTATCACTGCTATCTCTGGTCTTACATAGGACTGCAGGTGACATCTACTACATTATCTGTGCTCAGAGAGTTATCACTGTGTTATCTGCAGTGTTAAAAAAAAAAAAAAATTAAGAGGGGGTTGGGGGGCAACTCTTTGTCTTGGGGCTTGGGCCCCCAATCTTTTCTGACCGTAGCAATGCCGCTGCGTACAGCTAATAGTGGCAGACCTGTTGGCCGATATAAGGCCCCTACATATGGGGGTCACAGTGCGAACACTGGCTCCAGGCCCCTCCACCAACTGTATCCGCATCCTGCTCATGTAATGTAACGTAAATGTTTGTGGATTTTACAATGTTAGCATTTGGGGCCCCACTTTAAACTTTTGCCTAGGGACCCACTTTGTCTAAAACCGGCCCTGTCTGCTGGAACACTATGTCGTCCTTTCCATATCCATAGTACTTGAGTGTATGATGTAACTCGTCTTGTAGGATACCCAGATATAGCTCAGCATTAAGACAACATTGATCCTGGCGAAGTGTTGTGAATTCTGCTCTTGGGCTCCCTCCGGTGGTTATAAGTGGTAGCGCTGCTGTCTCTGGATCGCAGCATTCATCAGGTGTGTCCACTTTTTGCAAATCTGACTGGGCTATTTAGTCTTGCTTGACCCTTTAGTCAGTGCCAGTTGTCCATTGTTCCTGGAGGATTCACATCCCTGCCTGGTCTCTCCTGCTTTGCTGTTCATTTCAACAAAGATAAGTTCTGGCCCTGATTTTTGCAGTCCACATGCTGTGGGCCTTATTGTTCAGTTCTTTTCCATGTTTTTGTCTTGTCCAGCTTGGTCTGTATAAGGATTTGTTTAGCCAAGCTGGTATCTCTGGAGATGCAGATATACCCTCCATATCTTTAGTTAGATGTGGAGATTTTGTATTTTCTGTGGTGGATATTTTCTAGTGTTTTAGTACTGACCGCATAGTACTCTGTCCTATCCTTTCTATTTAGCTAGAAATGGCCTCCTTTGCTAAATTCTGATTTCAGTCTGTGTATGTTTTTTCCCTCTCCTCTCACAGTCAATATTTGTGGGGGGCTGTCTATCCTTTGGGGATTTTCTCTGAGGCAAGATAGTTTTCCCTTTTCTATCTCTAGGGGTAATTAGTCCTCCGGCTGTGTCGAGATGTCTAGGGAGTGATAGGTACATTCCACGGCTACTTCTAGTTACGGTGTTAAGTTCAGGGTCTGCGGTCAGTACAGGTACCACCTTCTCCAGGGTACGTCTCATGCTGCTCCTAGGCCACCAGATCATAACAGCGAAGTATCCAATGCCTTTGGCTGTGAAACAACCCCATATGATCAGACTTCCTCCACTGAAATTGACAGTTCCATTAGCCCCTTTTTCCTTTGTTTCTTCCAGACCAATTGGCACCCAAAGCATAGTCTATTGACTTTCGTCTCATCTCTCCAAATCACCCATTTTCAATCTTCTACTTTCCATTTTTCATACTTTTTTGCAAACTCGAGCCGATTCTTATGATGATATTGAAGTCGAAGATTCTTCACCTGTTTTCAGGCCCTCATTCCAGACTTGTGTAACCTGCATCACATGGTGCTTGCATGGACATCTGTAATCTCATTACTATGAAGCATACGAGCCACCTCCACTGCCATGTTTGTCACACCAGAACTGATAGACCTTGTGATGAGTTAACTTGTTGACGCCTGTTTTTTGCCTGGACGTCCACCTCTTCGCTTTTAAATGGATGGACAGACTTCATTTTGTATTCTTCCAACTATCATGGCACTCACATGATGCAGTTTGGCAGGGAGACCTCTATAGATGAGCTGGATAATGCTGTTTCTCTTATCTTGGGAAATC
Source organism: Ranitomeya variabilis (assembly GCF_051348905.1). NCBI lineage: Eukaryota > Metazoa > Chordata > Amphibia > Anura > Dendrobatidae > Ranitomeya > Ranitomeya variabilis. The sequence continues at coordinate 374,778,650 of NC_135232.1, forward strand.
TTCAAGGCTGCTCCTCGATTTGAACCAGTGACCTTTCACTTGGGAAACAATCTAATAACACACTGAGCTATTAGGGAATTTGTAATTTGTAGTACACAGGAAAAAAAGATTTTTCCACCACCAGGAGAAAAATAGTAAAGCTATGTGCACACATTGCAGATTTTGATGCGGAACCGCAGTGTTTTTGGATGCACTGAATTGCATCAAATCCGCAGTGTGGTGCACAAGCAATGTTAGTCTATGGGAAATTGACAATTGGTGTGCACATGCTGCAGAAAAAAAGTGCGGATTTGCAGCATTTTATTTTCCGCAGCATGTCAATTCTTTTTGTGGATCTGCAGCATTTCTGCACCCATTGACTTCCATTGTGTCAGGCAAATCTGCAGCAAAACCGCAGGTTTAAAAAAGATCTGCGGATTTGCTGCAGAGTTGCCTGCGAGAAATGCTGCAGATAGGGAGGAGGAAGAGTGTGTGAGCGGGGACTGTTTTTTTTGCGGAGAAGATTTGCGTGTCTGTGTGTGGGTGTTTGAGTGTGTCTGTGTGTCTGCGGGGGTCTGCAGGGCTGTGTGTGCGGGGCTGTGTGTGTCTGTGTGTGTTGGTGTGTGTGCGGGGGTCTTTGGGGCTGTGTGTGTGTGCGGGGCTGTATGTGTGTGTGTGCGCGGCTGTGTGTAGGCAGGCATCGTCCGATGGGACTACTAGTCCCATCCGGCTATGCCTGCTACAGTGACAGCTAGCCGGATGATGGGACAGTAGTAGTCCCATCATCCGGTTACTGTATTCAAGTGTAAAAAAAAAAAAACACATACACACATATACATATACAGTACATACAACATACAGTACATAATCATCAATCACCTAGTCCCCAAAGCCCTCGATCACCTGTAAAAACCGGACCGGGACCGGAGTGTACAGCTGCATATATTTCTATGCAGCTGAACGGTCCGGTCACGAGTGCCGGCGACAGTGCCGGGTATTGAGGTGCGAGACTCGTGCGACTTTCTCGCAAGTGTGACCCCGGCCTAACGCACATTTTGTGTGTGTTTGTGTGTGTCTTTATTTAACTTTTTATGTACAATTTTATTATATTTATTACTAAACATTGGGCTTGGTATTTATCTATCTATCTATCTATCTATCTATCTATCTATCTATCTATCTATAGATATATCTATCTATATTTCTATCTATCTATTTATCTAGCTATAGATAGATATATCTATAGATAGATAGATAGATGCTTGAGAAAGGTTCCTGTTGGGACCGAAACGTCGCTTTCTGGGCTGATTAAATAGCTCCTTTTCATTACAAAACGGTGTGCTGCCTCCAATTTTTCTGGATTTTTTATAATCGAGGTTTGATATTTGCCTGGGGGGCTCTGCACCGGGACTCTTTCTTTGTGCTGCTCTAATTTTCTTTCTTTCTTATAGATAGATAGATAGATAGATAGATAGATAGATAGATAGATAGATAGATAGATAGATAGATAGACTGATAGCTAGCTATATAGACTGCTTGAGAAAGGCTTTTGGAAGCCGAAACGTTGCACCACGCCATGTGGGCCCAATAAAGTCCACTTATATATTTGCTAAAACCTGGAGTGCTGCCTTCCATTTTTTTGGTCCCTGTATATTTGGCAAGTATATAGATTAGTTGCTTGGAAGCCTGTGCACCCATTTAATTGTATGTGCTGTTCCATTTTTTTTCTATCTAGATCTACAGATGGATAGATAATAGATAGAGAGATCTATAGATAGATGTATAAATAGATAGATAGATAAATAGGTAGATAGATCTATCTATCTATTTATAGATCTATCTATCTATTATCTATCGATCTATCTATCCATCTATCTATCTATATGTGTGTGTAAACAATATTGTTCAATGGAGTATGTAAATGAAGTGGTTGGACAAGAAATGACATCACAATCACAAATGACATTATTTTTTTGTTAAATAATAGATCTTTTTTTAGCTTGCAAAAATGCATACAAGTCCACATGAAAAAAATGCATGAAAATCCGCATCAAAAACGCATGGATTTTTACCTGCGTTTTCTGCCAAGACATGCAGAATATGCCCAGAAAATTCCACAGGCAAATCTGCAACGTGTGCATATACCCTAACAATGTAGTGACATGACAAGAATCTGCATAAGTAGTAATATGCTAAATAGTTGCACGTCAAATTTATGCATGAGATAGCCAAGATGATTGTCTATAAAATGACGGTAGTCTTATTTTCAAAGCAGTAGTGGATGGTGAGATATGAAGCCTGAAAGTCAAAAGTTCAAAACATTGTTACCCTTTTACTCTTCACTATATGTCTCCCTACTCTACTTCAGAGCTTAAGGGTATGTGCACACGTTGTGGATTTGCCTGTGTAATTTTCTGTGCGGATTCTGCATCTCTTGGAAGAAAACGCAGGTCAAAATATTTGCTTTTTTTTGCAGATTTTGTGCGTTTTTATTGCGGATTTTGTACGAATTTCATGCATTTTTACCCCTGTGGATTTCTATTATGGAATGGGTGCAGAAACGCAGCGGATCCGCACAAAGAATTGACATGGTCCTTCTTTTAATCCGCTGCGTTTTCCGTGCGGAATTTTCCGCACCATTAGCACAGCATTTTTTTCCCATTGTACATTGTACTGTAAATCACTTGCAGATCTGCAGCGGTTTTTGCGTGGAAAAAAATGCTGCGGATCCGCAGGAAATCTGCAACGTGTGCCCATACCCTAAGTGTATTGTCATGCTGCGCTACTGCTGTTAATATCTGTATACATAGCTTATAACTAGATCCACTAATCAACTATTGCGATAAGTGATGTTTCAGCTGACCCTGTCAATATGGCCAAAAGATTTTCTGCTTCAGAAAAGGCATACATTTTTAGCCCTAGTATAAAATGAGACTGAATTTGTTCTTTCATTTTCATCTAGTGAGTCCCTTCATGGTTGTCTTAAAAGGAATCTGTCACCAAATGTTTGCTATGTCATCTAAGAGCATCATAATGTAAGGACATACACTCTAATTCCAGCAGTGTGTTAGTTACTGGTCTGCTTAGTGTAGTTAAAAAAAATCACTGGATTATCTGTTATAGATCTAGAAGTTCTCTGAATGTTGAGGTCTGTATAACTTCGCCAACACCACTGATTGGCAGCTTTCAGTGTACACAGTGCATAGGCAGAAAGCTGTTAATCAGTGTTGGGGAGGGGTTACATAGAGGAGAAGGACTGCTGGTAGAATACTGATTTAATTGAAAGTGCAAAAATGAGCACACTAAGTGACACATTTCCAGAAATGGTGTCTCTGCGTTCTGCTGCTCTCAGATTAAATAGCAAAAACCTACTGACAGATTCCTTTTCAGACTCAAATAAGGCATTTTGGGTAACCACTGAAAATTATTCAATACAAGTCCCCAACCTCAGCTGGAAAAAAAAAAGAAAATTCTATAGATTCAAACTATTTTCTGAAGTGGTACAAAGGAGCTATCTATACATAGAACATATTATGCCTGAGTATAGAACTGGGTGCCCACTACCCCTAAGGAACCATAACAATTTTGTGATTTTTCTGTTCTATTGTAAAATAAATGTCATGTAAAAAAAAGAATGCAAATACAGGTGCTTCTCACAAAATTAGAATATCATCAAAAAGTTAATTTATTTCAGTTCTTCAATACAAAAAGTGAAACTCATATATATAGTCATTACAGAGTGAGTTATTTCAAGTGTTTATTTCTGGTAATGATGATGATTATGGCTTACAGCCAATGAAAACCCAAAAGTCATTATCTCAGTAAATTAGAATAATTAACACAAAACTCATGCAAAGGCTTCCTAAGCATTTAAAAAGGTCCCTTAGTCTGTTTCAGTATGCTCCACAATCATGGGGAAAACTGCTGACTTGACAGATGTCCAGAAGGCAGTCATTGATACACTCCACAAGGAGGGTAAGTCAAAAAAGGTTATTGCTAAAAAAGCTGGCTGTTCAGAGTGCTGTATCCAAGCATATTAATGGAAAGTTGAGTGGAAGGAAAAAAGTATTTTTCTAATTTACTGAGAAAATGACTTTTGGGTTTTCATTGGCTGTAAGCCGCAATCATCAACATTAACAGAAATAAACACATGAAATAGATCACTCTGTTTGTAATTACTCTATATAATATTGAGTTTCACTTTTAGTATTGAAGAACTGAAATAAATTAACTTTTTGATGATATTCTAATTATGTGAGAAGCACCTGTATATTATTACTATGCTTTATAGTGCAATGATGAGCATGACACATTTTAAGGCACTGCTCAAATTTCTTCAATATAATTATAATTCCAGCTCAATACCTCATATATTTTAAGGGGACGCTCCACTTCAGCTGCATGAGGGTTTGTTCATGTGCATGATTAGTTGTATTTGTACATGGCAATATGCTCAGGACTCTCACACTTCCTGAGGTAACTTCCAGTTTTGGGTGGTTCAAGCTGCCTGAGGGAGCAAACAATACTGCTCCAAGCATAGTTTTCCAAGCGAGTCCTCGCTGAGGGGACATCTTTATCCACATAATCTCCTTCACAAAGGAATGAAGTCTTCTAGTCAGGAGAGATAATGCTGCACATGTGCTCTCCTGCATGTTGGTTATCCTGTTTGCTTCCAGTCAGGACCAGACCCATGTGGCTGCCATGCCACTGACTTTGCTTAACCTACCCGCTGCGAAAGGGAACGGTAGGCTCAAACCCGTGAATACTTCAATGTATTTTTTTATTTAAATGGACATTTAGTCCATGTAAAAAAAAAGTTCATGTAAAAACAGTCATTTGAACAGCCCAACTGAATAATATTGAAAATATGGTCATGTTAACTTAGTTTCATTCACCCAATAATGTTGACGGTCATACAAGACCAATAAGCCTCCTCATTCACAAACATTCCCTGTTACTGTAACAAGGTGGCACGGGGTGGTAGTCGTGGGTGAGTTCACTAGGACACAGTGAGCACCCAGGCCCCTTGCACACAAACAGATAAGTGAAGTCCCAGCCATGTGGTAAAGTCAGTTACCTCCCTCATACACCGTCTCCAGCCACTGGGGATGAGTACGCAGGAAAACACCACAATCCACAGTTCTGCTCCAACGGGAAAACTTTACTATAACAATGCAATGCTTCCTGCTCTGTCCCTGCAACTCCATGAGACGGTCCAGTATCACCAACTCCCATCCGGGTTTGGGAGCCACAAAAGTCCTTCTGGGGACGGTCCCACAACACTAGGGCCATCCACACTGCCTGGCAGTCCTTGGCAGCTTGTATTCCCCAGACTGCGGTACATTGTGTTCTTGGCTGTGATAGGCATCCTGCCTTGGGCAAGCCTGCCTGGGCTCTGCTGCAGGAACAGGAAATTCCTTCCCTGTCAACCTGCTGGACCGGTCCTCTTTTTAACTCCTGAAATCCCTGAACTAACTATGTACATATGAAGATACATGTCTGTTGTGAATTCTGCTCTTGGGCTCCCTCCGGTGGTTGTTGGTGGTAGTGCAGTTGTCTTGGGGTTGTAATGCGGGCAGGTGTTTCTGCTGATTGCAGCTCTATTAGGTATTTAGGTGTGCAGGATCCATGAGTCCATGCCAGTTGTCCATTGTACTTGGAGGGATTTCATCTCTCTCTGGCTCCTCATGCCCTGCTGCCAATTCAGCTAAGATAAGTGTCTGGTTTTTTGTCTATGTGCACACATGCAGTGTGCTTTGCAATTCCGTGCAATTCATTGTGTTTTTGTCCAGCTTAGATTTTGTTTGGATTTTTCAGTTATGCTGGATTCTCAGGAGATGCAGATATACTTTCTATGTCTTTAGTTAGATGTAGAATATTTGTATTATCTGCTGTGGATATTTTTAGGATTTTAATACTGACCGCTTAGAATTCTGTCCTATCCTTTTCTATTTAGCTAGAAGTGCCTCTTTTGCTAAATCCTGTTTTTCTGCCTGCGTGTGTTTTTCCTCTTATACTCACAGTCAATATTTGTGGGGGCTGCCTATCCTTTGGGGTTCTGCTCTGAGGCAAGATAGAATTCCCATTTCCATCTATAGGGGTATTTAGTCCTCCGGCTGTGTCGAGGTGTCTAGGACGTGTTAGGTACATCCCACGGCTACTTCTAGTTGCGGTGTTAGTTTAGGGTTTGCGGTCAATACAGGTACCACCTACTCCTGAGAAAGTCTCTCATGCGGCTCCAAGGTCACCGGATCATAACACATGTCATATAAAACATTACACATAAAACTTAAGGAAACCATCAAGGTGCTGCATGAGATCAGTGTGTAGGAGAGAAGAGACAACTGAGGTTCCCCGCCACCTCCTTACATTACCGACAATGCACAGGGGAAATATATACAACATAAACTAATTGAATTAATAAAAGGGGGCGCTAGGACAAAGAAAGGTGAGCAGAGTATCTGCAGCAAACAAAAAACGCACACCACTAAGGACAGTCAGGGGTTAAACATAGATTAGAATACTAATGTTCGCGCTAAGATAATCCCACTCAGATAAAAGGTGAAAAAAAAAATTATTAAAAAAGACTTTAAAAAGACTGTTATGTCATAAAATAGTCACCAGAGGAAAAACTTTCACGATAGTTAACCCCTTTAGTGAACACCGTAAAAAAAAACAATGTAGCGAACTATACTATTTCATCATATCGCTGGAAATAAAGTGGAATAAAATGTGATCAAAAAGACAAATGGAAACAAAAATGGTATAGATGAAAACATCATCTTGTCCAGCAAAAAAAAGCTGCCATTAAGCTCTTTAAGCAAAAAGATAAAAAGTTATAGCTTTCAGAATACAGCAATGCAAAAATAATTTTTTCTATAAAATTGTTTTTATTGTGTAAAAGCGCCAAAGCATAAAAAATACATAAATCTGGTATTACTGTAATTGTACTGACCTGAAGATTAAAGCTGCCTTATCAATTTTGCAGCAGGCAAGCAGCATAAAAAAAACAATCCCTGAATTGATGGTTTTTGTTCATTCTACCTCCCAAAAATTGGAATAGAAAGCAATGAAAGAAATGTTAAGTGCCCAAAAATGGTACCAATAAAAACTTCAACTCATCCCACACAAAAAAGCCTTCACATGGCCCTGTCAGCAGAAATACAGAAAAATTATAGCTCTCAAAATATAGCGAAAAACAAGCGTCTTTTAGTGTGACAGCTGCCAATCATAAAGAAAAATAAATCTGATATTGCTGTATTCGCACCAACCTGAAGAATAAAGCTACCTAATCACTTTTACAGCACGAGCAATGGCGTAAAGAATAAATGAAACCAATTCTTCACCTGCTGCTGATTTGTTCATTCTGCCTTCCAAAGATCGCAGTAAGGCTTGGCACACATTTATACTGCACTCTATGCTGAGCGCTTTCACTGGGTTTCCATGTAAATCTCTGAAATACGTGATTCAGATGGAACCCCCGGTGCAAGATTCACCTAAACGAGGCATTATTTTAATGTTTTTCTATACCGCTTTCCAAATTATTATGCAAAATGGATTTAAGTGTTAGAAAGATTTTTTTTTTTTTAAATAAACTTTTGATGTCTGAAATTAATCTCAAACACCTGTAATAGTTAGTTTGTCAAGTGAGCACAATGAAAGTAAAACTACTTATAAAGGATGTTCCACATTATTAAGTAGGCTACAGGTTTCAAGCAATATGGGAAGTAAAAGCATCAACTAGAATAATGCTTTGGACAAGGTGCGAAAACATTAGATATTTCAAAAAAACTTAAGCGTTATCATCCTACTGTGAAGAGATTTACGGCCGATACAGAACACAGACGGGTTCATGTAAATAAAGGCATAATGAGGAAGGTTTTAGCCAGACAAATTAATTGGATTAAGAGAGCAGCTGCTAAAATACCTTTACAAACCAGCAAAACAGGTATTTGATGCTCCTGGTGCCTCTGGAGTACCGTGAACCTCAAGGTGTAGGATCCCCCAGAGGCTTGCAGTTGTGCATAAACCTATTATTTGGCCACCCCTAAACAGTGTTCCCTAAACAAGCTGAAACAACACAGTCTTGTTTACTGCTGAGAGCCTTGAAACCCTGGATGGTCCTGGTGGATGGAAAAGTGGATGGTTATTGGATAGCCACCATGCCCCAACAAAGCTGCAACATCAGCAAGGGGGTGGTCGAGTCATGTTTTGGGCCGGAATCATAGGGAGAGAGCTGGAAGGGCCTTTTAGGGTCCTTGAAAGTGTGAAAATGACACTGGCAAAGTAAAGAGAGTTTCTGACTAACCACTTTCTTCTATGATACAAAAAGAAGAACCATACCATCCTTAAAATCATCTTCAAGTATGACAATGCACCATCTCATGCTGCAAAGAATAAATCCGAGTCATTGGCTGCTATGAGCATAAACTTGATTGTCATGCAAACTTTATGCTCAATCAGAGCTGGGTTCACCCTCCTCACCTTCGGACGTATCAGACATCAAAATAATCTGAGCAGCCAGATGCAGTTTAGACTTCCTCTTTATGTCTGAGTCATTCGAAGGTGGGGTGAGTGAAGCCAGCATTGACTGGACACAGGGCTCGCGTGACATAATATTGTGAAGTGAGCCCCAGGAGAGTAAGTGCCAAAACATTGGATGAAATGTTATGCTATGGGGCCATGCACATGTCCGATTTTTTTCTTTGGGCAGCATGCCCAAGTTTGATCCGATATTCGGATTACATTCAGCCATGCAAGTTAATAAGTTAAGAGTCCGTAAAAAACATCAGTCTGCACTCGGATTTCCACAGCCTGGCAGAATGGACGAGATGGAGAATTTTTTTTCTTCATCTTTTCCTCAGCTGAATCAGATCACACTCTGATTAAACTCTTATTAGCGTTTGGTCAGTGTCATTTGCATAATCCACCTGATTTTCTCAGATAAGAAAACATACGGTCCTGTGACCCCAGCCTTTGTTAAATGGTGGTAAGAAACAACACATGTGAAGCAATAGGATGAATGTGTTCAACATACGTTTCACCCTTTCTTCATGAGTGGGCATAATGAAGAAAGGATGAAACACGCGATGAAGCGTGGGAACAAACATCTAACGTATTGATTCACATGTAAGAATTGTGGGGTACTTACCACCATGATTTCTTCTAACTAAGGTGAATATATTGCTCCTTCATCCTTGTAGACCCTACACAATTAACTTTTATATATTACCTATGTCCTACGCACTTACCTTATTATTGCTTACTTAATCCACTGGACTGTCACTGAGATACTTTATCTTTATTTAACACTGTCATGCAGCTGCAATGCAGGTCTGTGAAAGCTCCACCAGATGGCAATAGTGTGGCGGAAAGACTGCACTCTCCCAGGGCAGACCTGCAATGCAGCAGCAGGGCTACCACAAGGTGGCAGCAGAATCGTCAAACTAGCCAAGTCAGGAACAAGGGTTCAAACGAAGCACCAGAGGTCTAAGCAAACACGTGTTCAGAAGCAAGCAAACCGGTAAGAACCAGACGAGAGCGCGGTACCCGGGGGAGAAGCCGAAGGGGGTAGTCAGAAACAAGCCAGGAGGTCAGAAAACCGAAGCAAGCTAAACGATACCAAAACGGAGGATGGAAACACAGGTCAGGAAGCAAGTCAGGACATACACACAACAGCGAGCCACGCATACAGAGAACACGATTACTAACAGAGTAACCTAGGTCAGCTGCTCAGGCCGAGGGACCGGAAACTATCACTGACATCGGATGTTGGTCATATGGCAACTAAATAGCCGCCCTCATGCCAGAGAGAGGCAGATAGAATTAACACCTGTCTGACCAGGATGGGATAAAGACAAAACCCCATCCTGAATCATGACAAATACATTGTGGATGGATATATATATATATACCCTGTAGGAAAGCCAGTTAGGGCCAATCCTAGCACTTCAGGCCCTGATTAGATACACCTGGATAGCAAAGACTAGAACCAGGCCATCTGTTCACTGGTCAGTCAGGGGGGGGAGCTGAGCAGAGTGGGTTGTGTTGGAGCTGGTGAGAGACAAGCCAGAATCTCTCTGAGAAGAGACTGCACAGGCTGTGTGCAACAAACTGCAAGTATCACTGGTTGCTATGGACAATAGCTGTTTTGTGTGACCGAACTGAGTCTGAGTAGCCAGAGTCTGTATTGCTTAGTTGCCTGGACAAGGCTAGGGATTTTATAATTATGGTTTTATTTTTAGTACTGTGCAACCAGTGGAAACAAACTTTATTCCGTTTATAATACAAAAAAACAAACCCCGTGGCTTCGTGTTCTAAGCGGCTATCCAAGAGAGTCAACCACTACAAACCATTTACAAATTTATACACTTCCTTACCTAGTCTTTCTCATCATGGTATCCTTTTGGAAAATCAGATCCATTTTCTATACTTTACTAGTACCTTTACCTTAGTGTTTGTTAGTTCCCGATCATTTTCAAAGACTTTGTCTTACATGCAGCCATGTGCTTAAAATGTATCTAACGTAAAATTAAACTTATTTAATATGATTTTGAGATATCTGTTATTTGCCTCTTTCTCTTTACTGATCCTCATTTGATGTTCTGAGGCGCATCTCCAGTGACTTTTCCCATGGCGATCCCTTGTGAACTTTATGTTGGTATTCAGTATAAAAAGAGTAAATAAAGATGTCACCAATAGGGTTGAGCGACTTTTATTTTTATAGGATCGGGTCGGGTTTCACGAAACCCGACTTTCTCAAAAGTCGTGTCGAGTGAAATCGGCCGATCCTATAAAAAAGTCGGGGTCGGGGTCGGCCGAAACACGAAACCCAATGCAGTGCAATGGGATACTATGGTTCCCAGGGTCTGAAGGAGAGGAAACTCTCCTTCAGGCCCTGGGATCCATATTTAAGTGTAAAATAAAGAATAAAAATAAAAAATATTGATATACTCACCTCTCCGACGCAGCCCGATGTAACCGGCAGCTTCGGTACCTCAGAATGAGCGCTTGAAAGACCTTAGATGACGTCGCGGCCTGTGATTGGTCGCGTGGCGGTCACGTGACCGCCATGCGACCAATCACAGGCCGCGACGTCTTCTAAGGTCTTTCAAGCGCTCATTCTGAGGTACCGAAGCTGCCGGTTACATCGGGCTGCGTCGGAGAGGTGAGTATATCAATATTTTTTATTTTTATTCTTTATTTTACACTTAAATATGGATTCCGATACCGATTCCCGATATCACAAACATATCGGAACTCGGTATCGGAATTCCGATACCAGATTCAGAAGATCGCCGACCTCATGGCTGACCCCACACAGGGGTCGGGTCGGGTTTCATGAAACCCGACTTTGCCAAAAGTCTGCGACTTCTGAAAATGGCCGACCCGTTTCGCTCAACCCTAGTCACCAACTCACACTACAGTTACTCTATGCAATGTGTAAATTTCTGAATACCAACATAAAGTTCACAAGGGATCGCCATGGGAAAAGTCACTGGAGATGCGCCTCAGAACATCAAATGAGGATCAGCAAAGAGAAAGAGGCAAATAACAGATATCTCAAAATCATATTAAATAAGTTTAATTTTACGTTAGATACATTTTAAGCACATGGCTGCATGTAAGACAAAGTCTTTGAAAATGATCGGGAACTAACAAACACTAAGGTAAAGGTACTAGTAAAGTATAGAAAATGGATCTGATTTTCCAAAAGGATACCATGATGAGAAAGACTAGGTAAGGAAGTGTATAAATTTGTAAATGGTTTGTAGTGGTTGACTCTCTTGGATAGCCGCTTAGAACACGAAGCCACGGGGTTTGTTTTTTTGTATTATAAACGGAATAAAGTTTGTTTCCACTGGTTGCACAGTACTAAAAATAAAACCATAATTATAAAATCCCTAGCCTTGTCCAGGCAACTAAGCAATACAGACTCTGGCTACTCAGACGTGGCTGAGCTAGATTCAGTTCGGTCACACAAAACAGCTATTGTCCATAGCAACCAGTGATACTTGCAGTTTGTTGCACACAGCCTGTGCAGTCTCTTCTCAGAGAGATTCTGGCTTGTCTCTCACCAGCTCCAACACAACCCACTCTGCTCAGCTCCCCCCGCTGACTGACCAGTGAACAGATGGCCTGGTTCTAGTCTTTGCTATCCAGGTGTATCTAATCAGGGCCTGAAGTGCTAGGATTGGCCCTAACTGGCTTTCCTACAGGGTATATATATATATATCCATCCACAATGTATTTGTCATGATTCAGGATGGGGTTTTGTCTTTATCCCATCCTGGTCAGACAGGTGTTAATTCTATCTGCCTCTCTCTGGCATGAGGGCGGCTATTTAGTTGCCATATGACCAACATCCGATGTCAGTGATAGTTTCCGGTCCCTCGGCCTGAGCAGCTGACCTAGGTTACTCTGTTAGTAATCGTGTTCTCTGTATGCGTGGCTCGCTGTTGTGTGTATGTCCTGACTTGCTTCCTGACCTGTGTTTCCATCCTCCGTTTTGGTATCGTTTAGCTTGCTTCGGTTTTCTGACCTCCTGGCTTGTTTCTGACTACCCCCTTCGGCTTCTCCCCCGGGTACCGCGCTCTCGTCTGGTTCTTACCGGTTTGCTTGCTTCTGAACACGTGTTTGCTTAGACCTCTGGTGCTTCGTTTGAACCCTTGTTCCTGACTTGGCTAGTTTGACGATTCTGCTGCCACCTTGTGGTAGCCCTGCTGCTGCATTGCAGGTCTGCCCTGGGAGAGTGCAGTCTTTCCGCCACACTATTGCCATCTGGTGGAGCTTTCACAGACCTGCATTGCAGCTGCATGACAGTGTTAAATAAAGATAAAGTATCACAGTGACAGTCCAGTGGATTATGTAAGCAATAATAAGGTAAGTGCGTAGGACATAGGTAATATATAAAAGTTAATTGTGTAGGGTCTACAAGGATGAAGGAGCAATATATTCACCTTAGTTAGAAGAAATCATGGTGGTAAGTACCCCACAATTCTTACATGTGAATCAATACGTTAGATGTTTGTTCCCACGCTTCATCGCGTGTTTCATCCTTTCTTCATTATGCCCACTCATGAAGAAAGGGTGAAACGTATGTTGAACACATTCATCCTATTGCTTCACATGTGTTGTTTCTTACCACCATTTAACAAAGGCTGGGGTCACAGGACCGTATGTTTTCTTATCTGAGAAAATCAGGTGGATTATGCAAATGACACTGACCAAACGCTAATAAGAGTTTAATCAGAGTGTGATCTGATTCAGCTGAGGAAAAGATGAAGAAAAAAAATTCTCCATCTCGTCCATTCTGCCAGGCTGTGGAAATCCGAGTGCAGACTGATGTTTTTTACGGACTCTTAACTTATTAACTTGCATGGCTGAATGTAATCCGAATATCGGATCAAACTTGGGCATGCTGCCCAAAGAAAAAAATCGGACATGTGCATGGCCCCATAGCATAACATTTCATCCAATGTTTTGGCACTTACTCTCCTGGGGCTCACTTCACAATATTATGTCACGCGAGCCCTGTGTCCAGTCAATGCTGGCTTCACTCACCCCACCTTCGAATGACTCAGACATAAAGAGGAAGTCTAAACTGCATCTGGCTGCTCAGATTATTTTGATGTCTGATACGTCCGAAGGTGAGGAGGGTGAACCCAGCTCTGATTGAGCATAAAGTTTGCATGACAATCAAGTTTATGCTCATAGCAGCCAATGACTCGGATTTATACTTTGCAGCATGAGATGGTGCATTGTCATACTTGAAGATGATTTTAAGGATGGTATGGTTCTTCTTTTTGTATCATAGAAGAAAGTGGTTAGTCAGAAACTCTCTTTACTTTGCCAGTGTCATTTTCACACTTTCAAGGACCCTAAAAGGCCCTTCCAGCTCTCTCCCTATGATTCCGGCCCAAAACATGACTCGACCACCCCCTTGCTGATGTTGCAGCTTTGTTGGGGCATGGTGGCTATCCAATAACCATCCACTTTTCCATCCACCAGGACCATCCAGGGTTTCAAGGCTCTCAGCAGTAAACAAGACTGTGTTGTTTCAGCTTGTTTAGGGAACACTGTTTAGGGGTGGCCAAATAATAGGTTTATGCACAACTGCAAGCCTCTGGGGGATCCTACACCTTGAGGTTCACGGTACTCCAGAGGCACCAGGAGCATCAAATACCTGTTTTGCTGGTTTGTAAAGGTATTTTAGCAGCTGCTCTCTTAATCCAATTAATTTGTCTGGCTAAAACCTTCCTCATTATGCCTTTATTTACATGAACCCGTCTGTATTCTGTATCGGCCGTAAATCTCTTCACAGTAGGATGATAACGCTTAAGTTTTTTTGAAATATCTAATGTTTTCGCACCTTGTCCAAAGCATTATTCTAGTTGATGCTTTTACTTCCCATATTGCTTGAAACCTGTAGCCTACTTAATAATGTGGAACATCCTTTATAAGTAGTTTTACTTTCATTGTGCTCACTTGACAAACTAACTATTACAGGTGTTTGAGATTAATTTCAGACATCAAAAGTTTATTTAAAAAAAAAAAAATCTTTCTAACACTTAAATCCATTTTGCATAATAATTTGGAAAGCGGTATAGAAAAACATTAAAATAATGCCTCGTTTAGGTGAATCTTGCACCGGGGGTTCCATCTGAATCACGTATTTCAGAGATTTACATGGAAACCCAGTGAAAGCGCTCAGCATAGAGTGCAGTATAAATGTGTGCCAAGCCTTACTGCGATCTTTGGAAGGCAGAATGAACAAATCAGCAGCAGGTGAAGAATTGGTTTCATTTATTCTTTACGCCATTGCTCGTGCTGTAAAAGTGATTAGGTAGCTTTATTCTTCAGGTTGGTGCGAATACAGCAATATCAGATTTATTTTTCTTTATGATTGGCAGCTGTCACACTAAAAGACGCTTGTTTTTCGCTATATTTTGAGAGCTATAATTTTTCTGTATTTCTGCTGACAGGGCCATGTGAAGGCTTTTTTGTGTGGGATGAGTTGAAGTTTTTATTGGTACCATTTTTGGGCACTTAACATTTCTTTCATTGCTTTCTATTCCAATTTTTGGGAGGTAGAATGAACAAAAACCATCAATTCAGGGATTGTTTTTTTTATGCTGCTTGCCTGCTGCAAAATTGATAAGGCAGCTTTAATCTTCAGGTCAGTACAATTACAGTAATACCAGATTTATGTATTTTTTATGCTTTGGCGCTTTTACACAATAAAAACAATTTTATAGAAAAAATTATTTTTGCATTGCTGTATTCTGAAAGCTATAACTTTTTATCTTT
The DNA here is from genome assembly GCF_051348905.1 of Ranitomeya variabilis. Lineage (NCBI taxonomy): Eukaryota > Metazoa > Chordata > Amphibia > Anura > Dendrobatidae > Ranitomeya > Ranitomeya variabilis. The sequence continues at coordinate 374,793,938 of NC_135232.1, forward strand.
TTGCTTAACCCCTTAATCCCATCTGACGTACTATACCGTCGAGGTGGGGTGGGCCTTAATTCCCGGTGACGGTATAGTACGTCATACGCGATCGGCCGCGCTCACGGGGGGAGCGCGGCCGATCGCGGCCGGGTGTCGGCTGCATATCGCAGCTGACATCCGGCACTATGTGCCAGGAGCGGTCACGGACCGCCCCCGGCACATTAACCCCCGGCAAACCGCGATCAAACATGATCGCGGTGTACCGGCGGTACAGGGAAGCATCGCGCAGGGAGGGGGCTCCCTGCGTGCTTCCCTGAGACGATCGGTACAAGGTGATGTACTCACCTCGTACCGAACGTCTTCTCCCTGCAGGCCCCGGATCCAAAATGGCCGAGGGGCTGTATCCGGGTCCTGCAGGGAGCACTTCCGGGTCGGAGCAGGCTGCAGATGAAAGCTGCAGCCTGCTCCGATGAAAGTATGATCGCGGATCTGATAGAGTGCTGTGCACACTATCAGATCTGCGATCTGTGATGTCCCCCCCTGGGACAAAGTAAAAAAGTAAAAAAAAAAATTTCCACATGTGTAAAAAAAAAATAAAAAAATTCCTAAATAAATAATAATAAAAAAAAAAATATTATTCCCATAAATACATTTCTTTATCTAAAAAAAACAAACAAAAACAATAAAAGTACACATATTTAGTATCGCCGCGTCCGTAACGACCCAACCTATAAAACTGGCCCACTAGTTAACCCCTTCAGTAAACACCGTAAGAAAAAAAAAAAAAAAAACGAGGCAAAAAACAACGCTTTATTACCATACCGCCGAACAAAAAGTGGAATAACACGCGATCAAAAAGACGGATATAAATAACCATGTTACCGCTGAAAATGTCATCTTGTCCCGCAAAAAACGAGCCGCCATACAGCATCATCAGCAAAAAAATAAAAAAGTTATAGTCCTCAGAATAAAGCGATGCCAAAATAATTATTTTTTCTATAAAATAGTTTTTATCGTATAAAAGCGTCAAAACATAAAAAAATGATATAAATGAGGTATCGCTGTAATCGTACTGACCCGACGAATAAAACTGCTTTATCAATTTTACCAAGCGCAGAACGGTATAAACGCCTCTCCCAAAAGAAATTCATGAATAGCTGGTTTTTGGTTATTCTGCCTCACAAAAATCGGAATAAAAAGTGATAAAAAATGGTCACGTGTCCGAAAATGTTACCAATAAAAACGTCAACTCGTCCCGCAAAAAACAAGACCTCACATGACTCTGTGGACCAAAATGTGGAAAAATTATAGGTCTCAAAATGTGGAGACGCAAAAACTTTTTTGCTATAAAAAGCGTCTTTTAGTCTGGTTTCACACTTGCGTTTTTATCTGCATGCGTTTTTTTAAAAAACCGCATGTGTGAAAAAATGCATGTAAACGCGGTAAAACGCATGCGTTTTTATAGAAAAACACAAGAAAACAAGAAAAAAACAAAAAACCCTAACCCTACCCCTAACCTGAAATACGTGGCACTGAAATACGTGGCACTGAAATATACGTTTATATACGTATATACGTATATAAGTGCCACGATATTTCAGTGGCCACGTATATAAGTGCCACGTATATAAGTGCCACGTATTTAAGTGCCACGTATTTAAGTGCCACGTATTTAAGTGCCACGTATTTCAGTGCCACGTATTTCAGTGCCACGTATTTCCGTGCCACGTATTTTTCAGTGCCTGAAATACGTGGCACTGAAATACGTGGCACTGAAATATCGTGGCACTGAAATATCGTGGCACTGAAGTATTTACGTGCCACGTATTTTTCAGTGCCTGAAATACGTGGCACTGAAATACGTGGCACTGAAATACGTGGCACTGAAATACGTGGCACTGAAATATCGTGGCACTGAAATATCGTGGCACTGAAGTATTTACGTGCCACGTATTTTTCAGTGCCTGAAATACGTGGCACTGAAATACGTGGCACTGAAATACGTGGCACTGAAATATCGTGGCACTGAAATACGTGGCACTTAAATACGTGGCACTTAAATACGTGGCTCTTAAATACGTGGCACTTATATACGTGGCACTTATATACGTGGCACTTATGACTGTCAGAAAATGTTCAGTAAACGGTTAGGGGTGAGGTTAGGGGTAGGGTTTCAGGTAGAATTGGGGAGTTTCCACTGTTCAGGCACATCAGGGGCTCTCCAAACGCGACATGGCGTCCAATCTGAATTCCAGCCAATTCTGCGTTGAAAAAAGTAAAACAGTGCTCCTTCCCTTCCGAGCTCTCCCGTGCGTCCAAAAAGGGGTTTACCCCAACATATGGGGTATCAGCGTACTAGGGACAAATTGAACAACAACTTCTGGGGTCCAAGCTCTCTTGTTATCCTTGGGAAAATAAAAATTTGGGGGGCTAAAAATCATTTTTGTGGGAAAAAAAATATGTTTTATTTTCACGGCTCTGCGTTGTAAACTGTAGTGAAACACTTGGGGGTTCAAAGTTCTCACAACACATCTAGATAAGTTCCTTGGGAGGTCTAGTTTCCAATATGGGGTCACTTGTGGGGGGTTTGTACTGTTTGGGTACATCAGGGGCTCTGCAAATGCAACGTGACGCCTGCAGACCAATCCATTTAAGTCTGCATTCCAAATGGCGCTCCTTCCCTTCCGAGCTCTGTCATGCGCCCAAACAGTGGTTCCCCCCCACATAGGGGGTATCAGCGTACTCAGGACAAATTGGACAACAACGTTTAGGGTCCAATTTATCCTGATACCCTTGTGAAAATACAAAACTGGGGGCTAAATTTCATTTTTGTGAAAAAAAAAAATATATATATTTTCACGGCTCTGCGTTATAAACTGTAGTGAAACACTTGGGGGTTCAAAGTTCTCACAACACATCTAGATAAGTTCCTTGGGGGGTCTAGTTTCCAATATGGGGTCACTTGTGGGGGGTTTGTACTGTTTGGGTACATCAGGGGCTCTGCAAATGCAACGTGACGCCTGCAGACCAATCCATTTAAGTCTGCATTCCAAATGGCGCTCCTTCCCTTCCGAGCTCTGTCATGCGCCCAAACAGTGGTCCCCCCCCACAAATGGGGTATCAGCATACTCCAGACAAATTGGACAACAACTTTTGGGGTCCAATTTATCCTGATACCCTTGTGAAAATACAAAACTGGGGGCTAAAAAATCATTTTTGTGAAAAAAAAAAATAATTTTTATTTTCACGGCTCTGCGTTATAAACTGTAGTGAAACACTTGGGGGTTCAAAGCTCTCAAAACACATCTAGATAAGTTCCTTAGGGGGTCTACTTTCCAAAATGGTGTCACTTGTGGGGGGGTTTAATGTTTAGGCACATCAGGGGCTCTCCAAACGCAACATGGCATCCCATCTTAATTCCAGTCAATTTTGCATTGAAAAGTAAAATAGCGCTTCTTCCCTTCTGAGCTCTGCTATGCGCCCAAACAATGGTTTACACCCACATATGGGGTATCGTCGTACTCAGGACAAATTGCACAACAACTTTTGTGGTCTAATTTCTTCTCTTACCCTTGGGGAAATAAAAAAATGGGGGTGAAAAGATAATTTTTGTGAAAAAATATGATTTTTTATTTTTACGGCTCTGCATTATAAACTTCTGTGAAGCACTTGTTGGGTCAAAGTGCTCAACACACATCTAGATAAGTTCCTTAAGGGGTCTACTTTCCAAAATGGTGTCACTCGTGGGGGGTTTCAATGTTTAGGCACATTAGGGGCTCTCCAAACGCAACATGGCGTCCCATCTCAATTCCAGTCAATTTTGCATTGAAAAGTCAAATGGCGCTCCTTCCCTTCTGAGCTCTGCCCTGCGCCCAAACAATGGTTTACACCCACATATGGAGTATCAGTGTACTCAGGACAAATTGCACAACAATTTTTGGGGTCCAATTTCTTCTCTTACCCTTGGGAAAATAAAAAATTGGGGGTGAAAAGATCATTTTTGTGAAAAAATATGATTTTTTATTTTTACGGCTCTGCATTATAAACTTCTGTAAAGCACTTGTTGGGTCAAAGTGCTCACCACACATCTAGATAAGTTCCTTAGGGGGTCTACTTTCCAAAATGGTGTCACTTGTTAGGGGTTTCAATGTTTAGGCACATCAAGGGCTCTCTAAATGCAACTTGGCATCCCATCTCAATTCCAGTCAATTTTGCATTGAAAAGTCAAATGGCGCTCCTTCCCTTCCGAGCTCTGCCCTTTGCCCAAACAATGGTTTACACCCACATATGGGGTATCAGCGTACTCAGGACAAATTGCACAACAATTTTTGGGGTCCAATTTCTTCTCTCACCCTTGGGAAAATAAAAAATTGGGGGTGAAAAGATCATTTTTGTGAAAAAATATGATTTTTTATTTTTACGGCTCTGCATTATAAACTTCTGTAAAGCACTTGTTGGGTCAAAGTGCTCACCACACATCTAGATAAGTTCCTTAGGGGGTCTACTTTCCAAAATGGTGTCACTTGTTAGGGGTTTCAATGTTTAGGCACATCAGGGGCTCTCCAAATGCAACATGGCGTCCCATCTCAATTCCAGTCAATTTTGCATTGAAAAGTCAAATGGCGCTCCTTTGCTTCCAAGCTCTGCCATGCGCCCAAACTGTGGTTTACCCCCACATATGGGGTATCAGCGTACTCAGGACAAATTGTACAACAACTTTTGGGGTCTATTTTCTCCTGTTACCCTTGGTAAAATAAAACAAATTGGAGCTGAAATAAATTTTGTGTGAAAAAAAGTTAAATGTTCATTTTTATTTAAACATTCCAAAAATTCCTGTGAAACACCTGAAGGGTTAATAAACTTCTTGAAAGTGGTTTTGAGTACCTTGAGGGGTGCAGTTTTTAGAATGGTGTCACACTTGGGTATTTTCTATCATATAGACCCGTCAAAATGACTTCAAATGAGATGTGGTCCCTAAAAAAAAATGGTGTTGTAAAAATGAGAAATTGCTGGTCAACTTTTAACCCTTATAACTCCGTCACAAAAAAAAATTTTGGTTCCAAAATTGTGCTGATGTAAAGTAGACATGTGGGAAATGTTATTTATTAAGTATTTTGTGTGACATATGTCTGTGATTTAAGGGCATAAAAATTCAAAGTTGGAAAATTGCGAAATTTTCCAAATTTTCGCCAAATATTTGTTTTTTTCACAAATAAACGCAAGTTATATCGAAGAAATTTTACGAATAACATGAAGTACAATATGTCACGAGAAAACAATGTCAGAATCGCCAAGATCCGTTGAAGCGTTCCAGAGTTATAACCTCATAAAGGGACAGTGGTCAGAATTGTAAAAATTGGCCTGGTCATTAACGTGCAAACCACCCTCGGGGCTTAAGGGGTTAAAGAGCTTAATGGCAGCTTTTTTTTGCTGGACAAGATGATGTTTTCATCTATACCATTTTTGTTTCCATTTGTCTTTTTGATCACATTTTATTCCACTTTATTTCCAGCGATATGATGAAATAGTATAGTTCGCTACATTGTTTTTTTTTACGGTGTTCACTAAAGGGGTTAACTATCGTGAAAGTTTTTCCTCTGGTGACTATTTTATGACATAACAGTCTTTTTAAAGTCTTTTTTAATAATTTTTTTTTTCACCTTTTATCTGAGTGGGATTATCTTAGCGCGAACATTAGTATTCTAATCTATGTTTAACCCCTGACTGTCCTTAGTGGTGTGCGTTTTTTGTTTGCTGCAGATACTCTGCTCACCTTTCTTTGTCCTAGCGCCCCCTTTTATTAATTCAATTAGTTTATGTTGTATATATTTCCCCTGTGCATTGTCGGTAATGTAAGGAGGTGGCGGGGAACCTCAGTTGTCTCTTCTCTCCTACACACTGATCTCATGCAGCACCTTGATGGTTTCCTTAAGTTTTATGTGTAATGTTTTATATGACATGTGTTATGATCCGGTGACCTTGGAGCCGCATGAGAGACTTTCTCAGGAGTAGGTGGTACCTGTACTGACCGCAAACCCTAAACTAACACCGCAACTAGAAGTAGCCGTGGGATGTACCTAACACGTCCTAGACACCTCGACACAGCCGGAGGACTAAATACCCCTATAGATGGAAATGGGAATTCTATCTTGCCTCAGAGCAGAACCCCAAAGGATAGGCAGCCCCCACAAATATTGACTGTGAGTATAAGAGGAAAAACACACGCAGGCAGAAAAACAGGATTTAGCAAAAGAGGCACTTCTAGCTAAATAGAAAAGGATAGGACAGAATTCTAAGCGGTCAGTATTAAAATCCTAAAAATATCCACAGCAGATAATACAAATATTCTACATCTAACTAAAGACATAGAAAGTATATCTGCATCTCCTGAGAATCCAGCATAACTGAAAAATCCAAACAAAATCTAAGCTGGACAAAAACACAATGAATTGCACGGAATTGCAAAGCACACTGCATGTGTGCACATAGACAAAAAAACAGACACTTATCTTAGCTGAATTGGCAGCAGGGCATGAGGAGCCAGAGAGAGATGAAATCCCTCCAAGTACAATGGACAACTGGCATGGACTCATGGATCCTGCACACCTAAATACCTAATAGAGCTGCAATCAGCAGAAACACCTGCCCGCATTACAACCCCAAGACAACTGCACTACCACCAACAACCACCGGAGGGAGCCCAAGAGCAGAATTCACAACAGACATGTATCTTCATATGTACATAGTTAGTTCAGGGATTTCAGGAGTTAAAAAGAGGACCGGTCCAGCAGGTTGACAGGGAAGGAATTTCCTGTTCCTGCAGCAGAGCCCAGGCAGGCTTGCCCAAGGCAGGATGCCTATCACAGCCAAGAACACAATGTACCGCAGTCTGGGGAATACAAGCTGCCAAGGACTGCCAGGCAGTGTGGATGGCCCTAGTGTTGTGGGACCGTCCCCAGAAGGACTTTTGTGGCTCCCAAACCCGGATGGGAGTTGGTGATACTGGACCGTCTCATGGAGTTGCAGGGACAGAGCAGGAAGCATTGCATTGTTATAGTAAAGTTTTCCCGTTGGAGCAGAACTGTGGATTGTGGTGTTTTCCTGCGTACTCATCCCCAGTGGCTGGAGACGGTGTATGAGGGAGGTAACTGACTTTACCACATGGCTGGGACTTCACTTATCTGTTTGTGTGCAAGGGGCCTGGGTGCTCACTGTGTCCTAGTGAACTCACCCACGACTACCACCCCGTGCCACCTTGTTACAGTAACAGGGAATGTTTGTGAATGAGGAGGCTTATTGGTCTTGTATGACCGTCAACATTATTGGGTGAATGAAACTAAGTTAACATGACCATATTTTCAATATTATTCAGTTGGGCTGTTCAAATGACTGTTTTTACATGAACTTTTTTTTTACATGGACTAAATGTCCATTTAAATAAAAAAATACATTGAAGTATTCACGGGTTTGAGCCTACCGTTCCCTTTCGCAGCGGGTAGGTTAAGCAAAGTCAGTGGCATGGCAGCCACATGGGTCTGGTCCTGACTGGAAGCAAACAGGATAACCAACATGCAGGAGAGCACATGTGCAGCATTATCTCTCCTGACTAGAAGACTTCATTCCTTTGTGAAGGAGATTATGTGGATAAAGATGTCCCCTCAGCGAGGACTCGCTTGGAAAACTATGCTTGGAGCAGTATTGTTTGCTCCCTCAGGCAGCTTGAACCACCCAAAACTGGAAGTTACCTCAGGAAGTGTGAGAGTCCTGAGCATATTGCCATGTACAAATACAACTAATCATGCACATGAACAAACCCTCATGCAGCTGAAGTGGAGCGTCCCCTTAACCCCTTAGTGACAGAGCCAATTTGGTACTTAATGACCGAGTCAATTTTTACAATTCTGACCAGTGTCACTTTATGAGGTTATAACTCTGGAAAGCTTTATCGGATCCCGCTGATTCTGAGATTGTTTTTTCGTGACATGTTGTACTTCAAGTTAGTGGTAACATTTCTTCGATATTACTTGCGATTATTTATGAAAAAAATGGAAATATGGCGAAAATTTTTTAAATTTTGCAATTTTCAAACTTTGTATTTTTATGCCCTTAAATCAGAGAGATATGTCACAAAAAATAGTTAATAAATAACATTTCTCACATGTCTACTTTACATCAGCACAATTTTGGAAACAATTTTTTTTTTTGTTAGGGAGTTATAAGGGCTAAAAGTTGACCAGCAATTTCTCATTTTTACAACACCATGTTTTTTTTAGGGACCACATCACCTTTGAAGTGATTTTGAGGGGTCTATATGATAGAAAATAACCAAGTGTGACACCATTCTAAAAACTGCACCCCTCAAGCTGCTCAAAACCACATTCAAGAAGTTTATTAACCCTTTACGTACTTCACAGGAACTAAAACAATGTGGAAGAAAAAAATTAACATTTTACTTTTTTTTGCAAACATTTTACTTCAGAACCATTTTTTTTAATTTTCACAAGTGTAAAAACAGAAATTTAACCACAAATTTTGTTGTGCAATTTTTCCTGAGTACGCCGATACCCCATATGTGGAGGTAAACCACTGTTTGGGCGCACCGCAGAGCTTGGAAGTGAAGGAGCACCGTTTGACTGTTTCAATGCAGAATTGGCTGGAATTGAGATCGGACGCCATGTCGCGTTTGGAGAGCCCCTAATGTGCCTAAACAGTGGAAACCCCCCACAAGTGACACCATTTTGGAAACTAGACCCCCCAAGGAACTTATCTAGATGTGTGGTGAGCACTTTGAACCCCCAAGTGCTTCACAGAAGTTTATAACGTAGAGCCGTGAAAATAAAAAATCGCATTTGTTTTCACAAAAATGATTTTTTCGCCCACAAATTCTTATTTTCACAAGGGTAACAGGAGAAATTAGACCACAAAAGTTGTTGTGCAATTTCTCCTGAGTACGTCGATACCCCATATGTGGAGGTAAACCACTGTTTGGGCGCACCGCAGAGCTTGGAAGTGAAGGAGCACCGTTTGACTTTTTCAATGCAGAATTGGCTGGAATTGAGATCGGATGCCATGTCGCGTTTGGAGAGTCCCTGATGTGCCTAAACAGTGGAAACCCCCCACAAGTGATACCATTTTGGAAACTAGACCCCCCAAGGAACTTATCTAGATGTGTGGTGAGCACTTTGAACCCCCAAGTGCTTCACAGAAGTTTATAACGTAGAGCCGTGAAAATAAAAAATCTCATTTTTTCTACAAAAATGATCTTTTTGCCCCAAAATTTTTATTTTCACAAGGGTAACAGGAGAAATTAGACCACAAAAGTTGTTGTGCAATTTCTCCTGAGTACGTCGATACCCCATATGTGGAGGTAAACCACTGTTTGGGCGCACCGCAGAGCTTGGAAGTGAAGGAGCACCGTTTGACTTTTTCAATGCAGAATTGGCTGGAATTGAGATCGGATGCCATGTCGCGTTTGGAGAGTCCCTGATGTGCCTAAACAGTGGAAACCCCCCACAAGTGATACCATTTTGGAAACTAGACCCCCCAAGGAACTTATCTAGATGTGTGGTGAGCACTTTGAACCCCCAAGTGCTTCACAGAAGTTTATAACGTAGAGCCGTGAAAATAAAAAATCTCATTTTTTCTACAAAAATGATCTTTTTGCCCCAAAATTTTTATTTTCACAAGGGTAACAGGAGAAATTAGACCACAAAAGTTGTTGTGCAATTTCTCCTGAGTACGTCGATACCCCATATGTGGAGGTAAACCACTGTTTGGGCGCACCGCAGAGCTTGGAAGTGAAGGAGCACCGTTTGACTTTTTCAATGCAGAATTGGCTGGAATTGAGATCGGATGCCATGTCGCGTTTGGAGAGTCCCTGATGTGCCTAAACAGTGGAAACCCCCCACAAGTGATACCATTTTGGAAACTAGACCCCCCAAGGAACTTATCTAGATGTGTGGTGAGCACTTTGAACCCCCAAGTGCTTCACAGAAGTTTATAACGTAGAGCCGTGAAAATAAAAAATCTCATTTTTTCTACAAAAATGATCTTTTTGCCCCCAAATTTTTATTTTCACAAGGGTAACAGGAGAAATTAGACCACAAAAGTTGTTGTGCAATTTCTCCTGAGTACGTCGATACCCCATATATGGGGGTAAACCACTGTTTGGGCGCACCGCAGAGCTTGGAAGAGAAGGAGTGTCGTTTTACTTTTTCAATATAGAATTGGCTGGAATTGAGATCGGACGCCATGTCACGTTTGGAGAGCCGCTGATGTGCCTAAACAGTAGAGACCCCCCACATATGACACCATTTTGGAAACTAGACCCCTTAAGGAACTTATCTAGATGTGTGGTGAGCACTTTAAACCCCCAGGTGCTTCACAGAAGTTTATAACGTAGAGCCGTGAAAATAAAAAAATCGCATTTTTTCTACAAAAATGATCTTTTTGCCTCCAAATTTTTATTTTACCAAGGGTAACAGGTGAAAATGGACCCCAGAAGCTGTTGTACAATTTGTCTTGAGTACGCCGACACCCCATATGTGGGGGTAAACCACTGTTTGGGCGCATGGCTGAGCTCGGAAGCAAAGGAGCGCCATTTGACTTTTCAATGCAAAATTGACTGGAATTGAGATCGGACGCCATGTCGCGTTTGGAGAGCCCCTGATGTGCCTAAACAGCAGAAACCCCCCAAAAGTGACCCCATTTTGGAAACTAGACCCCCCATGGAACTTATCTAGATGTGTAGTGAGAACTTTGAATGCCCAAGTGCATCACAGAAGTTTATAATGCAGAGTCGTGAAAATAAAAAATATATATTTTTTAACAATAAAGATTTTTTAGCCCCCAAGTTTTTATTTTCACAAGGGTAACAAGAGAAATTGGACCCCAAAAGTTGTTGTCCAATTTGTCCTGAGTATGCTGGTACCCCATATGTGGGGGTAAACCACTGTTTGGGCGCATGGCAGAGCTCGGAAGGGAAGGAGTGCCATTTTGGAATGCAGACTTTGATAGAATTGTCTGCGGGCGTTATGTTGCCTTTGCAGACCCCTAATGTACCTAAACAGTAGAAACCCCCAACAAGTGACCCCATTTTGGAAAATAGACCCCCCAAGGAACTTATCTAGATATGTGGTGAGAACTTTGAATGCCCAAGTGCTTCACAGAAGTTTATAATGCAGAGTAGTGAAAATAAAAAATATTTTTTTTCCCACAAAAAAGATTTTTTTAGCCCCCAAATTTTTATTTTCACAAGGGTAACAAGAGAAATTGGACCCCAAAAGTTGTTGTCCAATTTGTCCTGAGTATGCTGGTACCCCATATGTGGGGGTAAACCACTGTTTGGGCGCATGGCAGAGCTCGGAAGGGAAGGAGTGCCATTTTGGAATGCAGACTTTGATAGAATTGTCTGCGGGCGTTATGTTGCCTTTGCAGACCCCTAATGTACCTAAACAGTAGAAACCCCCAACAAGTGACCCCATTTTGGAAAATAGACCCCCCAAGGAACTTATCTAGATATGTGGTGAGAACTTTGAATGCCCAAGTGCTTCACAGAAGTTTATAATGCAGAGTAGTGAAAATAAAAAATATTTTTTTTCCCACAAAAAAGATTTTTTTAGCCCCCAAATTTTTATTTTCACAAGGGTAACAAGAGAAATTGGACCCCAAAAGTTGTTGTCCAATTTGTCCTGAGTATGCTGGTACCCCATATGTGGGGGTAAACCACTGTTTGGGCGCACGGCAGAGCTCAGAAGGGAGGGAGTACCATTTGACTTTTTTAGCGCAAAATTGGCTGTCGTGTTTGGAGACCCCCTGATGTACCTAAACAGTGGAAACCCCCCAATTCTAACTCCAACCCTAACCCCAACACAGCCCTAACCCTAATCTCAACCCGATCCATAATCCTAATCACAACCCTAACGATAATCACAACCCTAACCCCAAAACAGCCCTAATCTCAACCCTAACCATAACCCTAATCAAAACCCTAAATCCAACACACCCCTAACCCTAATCCCAACCCTAACCCTAATCCCAACCCTAATCCCAAACGTAACACTAATCCCAACCCTAATCCAAACCCTAACCCTAATCCCAACTCTAACCCTAACTTTAGCCCCAACCCTAACTTTAGCCCCAACCCTAACCATAACTTTAGCCCCCGTCGTCACAAAAAAAGTTCAATGTAACCTTTTTTTTGTACGTCGCGTCCGCCATTTCCGCGGATGCGTGGCCGTAACTCTGCCCCCTCCTCCCCAGGACATAGACTGGGCAGCGGATGCGTTGAAAAACTGCATCCGCTGCCCACGTTGTGCACAATTTTCACAACGTGCGTCGGTACATCGGGCCGACGCATTGCGACCGCCCCGTACCGACGCAAGTGTGAAAGAAGCCTTAGGCTACTTTCAGACATAGCGCATTTTTGAGCGCTATTTTGCGGGCGCTTTTCAAAAATGCGCAATGTCATTTTCGTCTGCAGGCAAAGTGAATGAGAAATTCACTTTGCCGTTCAGACACACCGCAAAAAAACGCGGCGCTTTTGTCTGCAAACACGCCGGCGTAAAAAGAATTGACATGTCAATTCTTTACGCAGCGGCGTGTCTGCGTATCCCCCTAGGGCCCCATATTACCTTCCACACACAGCGCCTTTGTCCTGGGTGTCGGCGTCTTTGTACGGAGGGGTTGACACCCAGGACCGGACGTGACGTCGGACAGGAAGAGGGAAGCCCCCGCCCCCCAGTGAAGCAGCATGGAGTCCTTCTGTGTGTGTGTGTGCGTGTGTGTGCGTGTGTGTGTCCCCATGCGACGCTAGTGCCACCATTGTGCTAAGTCGCCGTATGGGACTACTACTCCCATCCGGTATTAGGATGGGAGAGTTGTCCCTGTGTCCGGCGACTTAGCACAATTGTAAAGTTACACAAAACACCTACACACAATACACATACATGACACACAGTACATACAACATATAACACAGAGTATATACTCACCAACAGCACACTTGTAGGCGAAGCCCTCGATCCTCCAGGAAAAAATCCAAAAATAATAAACCAAATTCATACTCCCTGTCCGCAGAATCCATAAAACGAGTGTCCCACGCCGATCGGCTGCTCTCCGGCGATACACTGCCAGGAGCGAAGCTCCTAGCAGTGTATCGCGTACTGTTCCGGAGTTCAATGACTCCGGCGTCTCGGTTAACAGCAGTACAGCTGCGTTGAACTTTCCCACGCAGCACTGCCGTTAAGCGAGAGTGCCGGGGTCAATGACCGCCGGTAAACTCGCTCGCGCATGCGCAGTGACACACCGACAGGAACTATGGCTCCTGTCAGTGTGTTGCTGCAGCCGTGGAGAGCAGACATATCTCTGGATGTGTCTGTTCTCCATGGAAAATCTTGATACGTGGCACTTAAATATGTGGCAATTAAATACGTGACACGTGGCACTTATACGTGATACGTGTCACTTAAATACGTGGCACTGAAATACGTGATACGTGGCACTTTGATACGTGGCACGTGTCACTTAAATACGTGGCACGTGGCACTGAAATATGTGGCACGTGGCACTTTGATACGTGGCACGTGTCTCTTAAATACGTGGCACGTGGCACTGAAAGAAGTGGCACGTGGCACTTTGATACGTGGCACGTGGCACTTTGATACGTGGCACGTGGCACTGAAATATGTGGCACGTGGCACTTTGATACGTGGCACGTGGCACTTTGATACGTGGCACGTGGCACTTTGATACGTGGCACGTGGCACTTTGATACGTGGCACTGAAATATGTGGCACGTGGCACTTTGATACGTGGCACGTGGCACTTTGATACGTGGCACGTGGCACTTTGATACGTGGCACGTGGCACTTTGATACGTGGCACTGAAATATGTGGCACGTGGCACTGAAATATGTGGGACACGTCGCACAAAAAAGTTACATGTAGTTTTTTTTGTGTCGACGGTCCGCCGAAGCACAACGCATCCGTCGCACGACGGATGCGACATGTGGCAATCCGTCGCAATGCGTCGCTAATGCAAGCCAATGGAGAAAAAACGCATCCTGCAAGCACTTTTGCAGGATGCGTTTTTTCTCCAACGACGCATTGCGACGGAAGCCAAAAAACGCTAGTGTGAAAGTAGCCTAACCCTAACCCTAGCCCTAACCCTAACCCTAAATTTAGCCCCAACCCTAACTCTAACCCTAACCCTAACTCTAACCCTAACCCTAACCCTAATTTTAGCCCCAACTTGTCTTCTCCTGCCGGCCGGCAGATGGCAGCAGATGGCGGGCGCACTGCGCATGCGCCCGCCATGATGAAAAAGCCGGCTGGCAGGAGAAGACAGAAGAGGACCCAGGGACCCCGGGTGAGTATGATAGGGTCCCCGAATCCTCCTATTTCTCTGTCCTCTGATGTGCGATCACATCAGAGGTCAGAGAAATAACTGATCGCTTTTTTTTTTTTTTTTTTTTTGCGGTCGCCGGTAAACTGTTAATTACCGGCGATCGCAAAGCAGGGGTCGGTGCAAATCGACCCCGATCATGTTCTTTGGGGTCTCGGCTACCCCCGGCAGCCGAGACCCCAAAGAACATCCGGGTGCCGGGCGGCGGGCGCACTGCGCGTGCGCCCGCCATTTTTTCCCGGAAAAAAGATGGCGGCGCCCATGGGGAGACACGAGGAGCACCGGGGGAGGTAGGTAAGTATTGGGGGGCTATTGGGGGCCATCGGGGACCACATTTCTCTGTCCTCCGATGTGCGATCACATCGGAGGACAGAGAAATTAAACGGCAAATCGCGTTTTTTTTTTTTTGTTGCGACCGCCGGTAAACGGTTAATTACCGGCGATCGCAACTCGGGGGTCGGTAAAAACCCCCCGAATCATGTTCTCTGGGGTCTCGGCTACCCTCGGCAACCGAGACCCCAGAGAAAATCCGACTCTGGGGGGCGCTATTCACTTTTTCCACAGCGCCGTTAATTAACGGCGCTGTGGTTTAAGTACCCTTAGCGGCCGCCGTTAAAAGGCGTATCGGCGGTCGTTAAGGGGTTAAAATATATGAGGTATTGAGCTGGAATTATAATTATATTGAAGAAATTTGAGCAGTGCCTTAAAATGTGTCATGCTCATCATTGCACTATAAAGCATAGTAATAATATACAGGTGCTTCTCACATAATTAGAATATCATCAAAAAGTTAATTTATTTCAGTTCTTCAATACTAAAAGTGAAACTCAATATTATATAGAGTAATTACAAACAGAGTGATCTATTTCATGTGTTTATTTCTGTTAATGTTGATGATTGCGGCTTACAGCCAATGAAAACCCAAAAGTCATTTTCTCAGTAAATTAGAAAAATACTTTTTTCCTTCCACTCAACTTTCCATTAATATGCTTGGATACAGCACTCTGAACAGCCAGCTTTTTTAGCAATAACCTTTTTTGACTTACCCTCCTTGTGGAGTGTATCAATGACTGCCTTCTGGACATCTGTCAAGTCAGCAGTTTTCCCCATGATTGTGGAGCATACTGAAACAGACTAAGGGACCTTTTTAAATGCTTAGGAAGCCTTTGCATGAGTTTTGTGTTAATTATTCTAATTTACTGAGATAATGACTTTTGGGTTTTCATTGGCTGTAAGCCATAATCATCATCATTACCAGAAATAAACACTTGAAATAACTCACTCTGTAATGACTATATATATGAGTTTCACTTTTTGTATTGAAGAACTGAAATAAATTAACTTTTTGATGATATTCTAATTTTGTGAGAAGCACCTGTATTTGCATTCTTTTTTTTACATGACATTTATTTTACAATAGAACAGAAAAATCACAAAATTGTTATGGTTCCTTAGGGGTAGTGGGCACCCAGTTCTATACTCAGGCATAATATGTTCTATGTATAGATAGCTCCTTTGTACCACTTCAGAAAATAGTTTGAATCTATAGAATTTTCTTTTTTTTTTCCAGCTGAGGTTGGGGACTTGTATTGAATAATTTTCAGTGGTTACCCAAAATGCCTTATTTGAGTCTGAAAAGGAATCTGTCAGTAGGTTTTTGCTATTTAATCTGAGAGCAGCAGAACGCAGAGACACCATTTCTGGAAATGTGTCACTTAGTGTGCTCATTTTTGCACTTTCAATTAAATCAGTATTCTACCAGCAGTCCTTCTCCTCTATGTAACCCCTCCCCAACACTGATTAACAGCTTTCTGCCTATGCACTGTGTACACTGAAAGCTGCCAATCAGTGGTGTTGGCGAATTTATACAGACCTCAACATTCAGAGAACTTCTAGATCTGTAACAGATAATCCAGTGATTTTTTTTAACTACACTAAGCAGACCAGTAACTAACACACTGCTGGAATTAGAGTGTATGTCCTTACATTATGATGCTCTTAGATGACATAGCAAACATTTGGTGACAGATTCCTTTTAAGACAACCATGAAGGGACTCACTAGATGAAAATGAAAGAACAAATTCAGTCTCATTTTATACTAGGGCTAAAAATGTATGCCTTTTCTGAAGCAGAAAATCTTTTGGCCATATTGACAGGGTCAGCTGAAACATCACTTATCGCAATAGTTGATTAGTGGATCTAGTTATAAGCTATGTATACAGATATTAACAGCAGTAGCGCAGCATGACAATACACTTAGGGTATGGGCACACGTTGCAGATTTCCTGCGGATCCGCAGCATTTTTTTCCACGCAAAAACCGCTGCAGATCTGCAAGTGATTTACAGTACAATGTACAATAGGAAAAAAATGCTGTGCTAATGGTGCGGAAAATTCCGCACGGAAAACGCAGCGGATTAAAAGAAGGACCATGTCAATTCTTTGTGCGGATCCGCTGCGTTTCTGCACCCATTCCATAATAGAAATCCACAGGGGTAAAAATGCATGAAATTCGTACAAAATCCGCAATAAAAACGCACAAAATCTGCAAAAAAAAGCAAATATTTTGACCTGCGTTTTCTTCCAAGAGATGCAGAATCCGCACAGAAAATTACACAGGCAAATCCACAACGTGTGCACATACCCTTAAGCTCTGAAGTAGAGTAGGGAGACATATAGTGAAGAGTAAAAGGGTAACAATGTTTTGAACTTTTGACTTTCAGGCTTCATATCTCACCATCCACTACTGCTTTGAAAATAAGACTACCGTCATTTTATAGACAATCATCTTGGCTATCTCATGCATAAATTTGACGTGCAACTATTTAGCATATTACTACTTATGCAGATTCTTGTCATGTCACTACATTGTTAGGGTATATGCACACGTTGCAGATTTGCCTGTGGAATTTTCTGGGCATATTCTGCATGTCTTGGCAGAAAACGCAGGTAAAAATCCATGCGTTTTTGATGCGGATTTTCATGCATTTTTTTCATGTGGATTTGTATGCATTTTTGCAAGCTAAAAAAAGATCTATTATTTAACAAAAAAATAATGTCATTTGTGATTGTGATGTCATTTCTTGTCCAACCACTTCATTTACATACTCCATTGAACAATATTGTTTACACACACATATAGATAGATAGATGGATAGATAGATCGATAGATAATAGATAGATAGATCTATAAATAGATAGATAGATCTATCTACCTATTTATCTATCTATCTATTTATACATCTATCTATAGATCTCTCTATCTATTATCTATCCATCTGTAGATCTAGATAGAAAAAAAATGGAACAGCACATACAATTAAATGGGTGCACAGGCTTCCAAGCAACTAATCTATATACTTGCCAAATATACAGGGACCAAAAAAATGGAAGGCAGCACTCCAGGTTTTAGCAAATATATAAGTGGACTTTATTGGGCCCACATGGCGTGGTGCAACGTTTCGGCTTCCAAAAGCCTTTCTCAAGCAGTCTATATATCTAGCTATCAGTCTATCTATCTATCTATCTATCTATCTATCTATCTATAAGAAGGAAAATTAGAGCAGCACAAAGAAAGAGTCCCGGTGCAGAGCCCCCCAGGCAAATATCAAACCTCGATTATAAAAAATCCAGAAAAATTGGAGGCAGCACACCGTTTTGTAGTGAAAAGGAGCTATTTAATCAGCCCAGAAAGCGACGTTTCGGTCCCAACAGGAACCTTTCTCAAGCATCTATCTATCTATCTATAGATATATCTATCTATTTATCTATCTGTAGATCTATCATTTATCTATCCCATATCTATCTATCTATCTATTAATTCTATCTATCTATAGATCTATCATCTATCTATCTATCTATCTATCTATCTATGTATCTATCTATAGATATATCTGTCTATAGCTAGATAAATAGATAGATAGAAATATAGATAGATATATCTATAGATAGATAGATAGATAGATAGATAGATAGATAGATAAATACCAAGCCCAATGTTTAGTAATAAATATAATAAAATTGTACATAAAAAGTTAAATAAAGACACACACAAAAACACACAAAATGTGCGTTAGGCCAGGGTCACGCTTGCGAGAAAGTCGCACGAGTCTCGCACCTCAATACCCGGCACTGTCGCCGGCACTCGTGACCGGACCGTTCAGCTGCATAGAAATATATGCAGCTGTACACTCCGGTCCCGGTCCGGTTTTTACAGGTGATCGAGGGCTTTGGGGACTAGGTGATTGATGATTATGTACTGTATGTTGTATGTACTGTATATGTATATGTGTGTATGTGTTGTTTTTTTTTTACACTTGAATACAGTAACCGGATGATGGGACTACTACTGTCCCATCATCCGGCTAGCTGTCACTGTAGCAGGCATAGCCGGATGGGACTAGTAGTCCCATCGGACGATGCCTGCCTACACACAGCCGCGCACACACACACATACAGCCCCGCACACACACACAGCCCCAAAGACCCCCGCACACACACCAACACACACAGACACACACAGCCCCGCACACACAGCCCTGCAGACCCCTGCAGACACACAGACACACTCAAACACCCACACACAGACACGCAAATCTTCTCCGCAAAAAAAAACAGTCTCCGCTCACACACTCTTCCTCCTCCCTATCTGCAGCATTTCTCGCAGGCAACTCTGCAGCAAATCCGCAGATCTTTTTTAAACCTGCGGTTTTGCTGCAGATTTGCCTGACACAATGGAAGTCAATGGGTGCAGAAATGCTGCAGATCCACAAAAAGAATTGACATGCTGCGGAAAATAAAATGCTGCAAATCCGCACTTTTTTTCTGCAGCATGTGCACACCAATTGTCAATTTCCCATAGACTAACATTGCTTGTGCACCACACTGCGGATTTGATGCAATTCAGTGCATCCAAAAACACTGCGGTTCCGCATCAAAATCTGCAATGTGTGCACATAGCTTTACTATTTTTCTCCTGGTGGTGGAAAAATCTTTTTTTCCTGTGTACTACAAATTACAAATTCCCTAATAGCTCAGTGTGTTATTAGATTGTTTCCCAAGTGAAAGGTCACTGGTTCAAATCGAGGAGCAGCCTTGAAGATTTCCCAAGATAAGAGAAACAGCATTATCCAGCTCATCTATAGAGGTCTCCCTGCCAAACTGCATCATGTGAGTGCCATGATAGTTGGAAGAATACAAAATGAAGTCTGTCCATCCATTTAAAAGCGAAGAGGTGGACGTCCAGGCAAAAAACAGGCGTCAACAAGTTAACTCATCACAAGGTCTATCAGTTCTGGTGTGACAAACATGGCAGTGGAGGTGGCTCGTATGCTTCATAGTAATGAGATTACAGATGTCCATGCAAGCACCATGTGATGCAGGTTACACAAGTCTGGAATGAGGGCCTGAAAACAGGTGAAGAATCTTCGACTTCAATATCATCATAAGAATCGGCTCGAGTTTGCAAAAAAGTATGAAAAATGGAAAGTAGAAGATTGAAAATGGGTGATTTGGAGAGATGAGACGAAAGTCAATAGACTATGCTTTGGGTGACAATTGGTCTGGAAGAAACAAAGGAAAAAGGGGCTAATGGAACTGTCAATTTCAGTGGAGGAAGTCTGATCATATGGGGTTGTTTCACAGCCAAAGGCATTGGATACTTCGCTGTTATGATCTGGTGGCCTAGGAGCAGCATGAGACATACCCTGGAGAAGGTGGTACCTGTACTGACCGCAGACCCTGAACTTAACACCGCAACTAGAAGTAGCCGTGGAATGTACCTATCACTCCCTAGACATCTCGACACAGCCGGAGGACTAATTACCCCTAGAGATAGAAAAGGGAAAACTATCTTGCCTCAGAGAAAATCCCCAAAGGATAGACAGCCCCCCACAAATATTGACTGTGAGAGGAGAGGGAAAAAACATACACAGACTGAAATCAGAATTTAGCAAAGGAGGCCATTTCTAGCTAAATAGAAAGGATAGGACAGAGTACTATGCGGTCAGTGTCATGAATCCCCAATGGCTAGGGATAGCACAGGACAAGCAAAGTACAAATAGATAACGGACGAGCTCTAGGGTGATGGAACCTGGGCTGACCGCTGCCCTACGCCTGACAAACGCAACTAGAGATAGCCAGGGAGCGTGCCTACGTTGGTTCTAGACGCCACGCACCAGCCTAAGAGCTAACTAGTACTGCAGAGAAAATAAAGACCTCACTTGCCTCCAGAGGAATGAACCCCAAAAGATATAGTTGCCCCCTCACATGTATTGACGGTGAAATGAGAGGAAGGCACACACATAGAGATGATATATATAGTTTTAGCAAATTGAGGCCCGCTGTAAACTAGAAAGCAGAACGATACAAAAGGGGACTGAGCGGTCAGCAAAAAACCCTAATCAAAAAAACCATCCTGAGATTACAAGAACCCATGTGCCAACTCATGGCACATGGGGAGAACCTCAGTCCACTAGAGCTACCAGCTAGCATAGAGACATAATAAGCAAGCTGGACAAAAAACCAAACAACTGAAAATCAGCACTTACCTTATCCTGAAAGATCTGGGAGCAGGTAGGCAGGAACCAAACAGAGCACATCTGAATACATTGATAGCCGGCAAGGGAATGACAGAAAGGCCAGGTAAAATAGGAAACACCCAGCCTCTGATGGACAGGTGGAAACCAAAGGCCACAACCCACCAAAGTCACCCAGTACCAGCAGTAACCACCAGAGGGAGCCCACAAACAGAATCCACAACAGTACCCCCCCCCCCTGAGGAGGGGTCACCGAACCCTCACGAGAACCCCCAGGGCGATCAGGGTGAGCTCTATGGAAGGCGCGGACCAAATCAGTCGCATGAACATCGGAGGCGACCACCCAGGAATTATCCTCCTGACCATAACCCTTCCACTTAACCAAATACTGGAGTTTGCGTCTGGAAACACGAGAATCCAAGATCTTCTCAACAACATACTCCAATTCTCCCTCCACCAGCACCGGAGCAGGAGGCTCAACCGAAGGAACAACGGGCACCTCATACCTCCGCAACAATGACCGATGGAACACATTATGAATAGCAAACGATGCTGGGAGATCCAAACGAAAAGATACAGGGTTAAGAATCTCCGAGATCCTATAAGGACCGATGAACCGAGGCTTGAACTTAGGAGAAGAGACCTTCATAGGGACAAAACGAGAAGACAACCACACCAAATCCCCAACAAGAAGTCGGGGACCCACGCGGCGACGGCGATTAGCAAACTGCTGAGTCTTCTCCTGAGATAACTTCAAATTGTCCACCACCTGATTCCAAATCTGATGTAGCCTGTCCACCACCACGTCCACTCCAGGACAATCCGAAGACTCCACCTGACCAGAGGAAAAACGAGGATGAAACCCCGAATTACAAAAAAAAGGAGAGACCAACGTGGCAGAACTAGCCCGATTATTAAGAGCAAATTCAGCCAGTGGCAAAAAAGCAACCCAGTCATCTTGATCAGCAGAAACAAAACACCTCAAATAAGTTTCCAAGGTCTGATTAGTTCGCTCCGTCTGGCCATTCGTCTGAGGATGGAATGCAGACGAGAAAGACAAATCAATGCCCATCTTGGCACAAAACGTCCGCCAAAATCTAGACACAAACTGGGATCCCCTGTCAGAAACGATATTCTCCGGAATCCCATGCAAACGGACCACGTTCTGAAAAAATAAAGGGACCAACTCAGAGGAGGAGGGCAACTTAGGCAAGGGCACCAAATGAACCATCTTAGAAAAGCGGTCACACACAACCCAGATAACGGACATTTTCTGTGAAACCGGAAGATCAGAAATAAAATCCATGGAAATGTGCGTCCAAGGCCTCTTCGGGATGGGCAAGGACAACAACAACCCACTGGCCCGAGAACAGCAAGGCTTAGCTCGAGCACACACTTCACAAGACTGCACAAAGGTACGCACATCCCTAGACAAGGAAGGCCACCAAAACGACCTGGCCACCAAGTCTCTAGTACCAAATATTCCAGGATGACCAGCCAACACAGAAGAATGGACCTCGGAGATGACTCTACTGGTCCAATCATCCGGAACAAACAGTCTTTCTGGTGGACAACGATCCGGTTTATCCACCTGAAACTCCTGCAATGCACGTTGCAAGTCTGGGGATACGGCGGACAATATTACCCCATCCCTAAGGATACCAGTAGGCCCAGAGTCTCCAGGAGAGTCAGGCACAAAACTCCTGGAAAGAGCATCTGCCTTCACATTCTTTGAACCTGGCAGGTATGAAACCACGAAATTGAAACGAGAAAAAAACAACGACCAACGAGCCTGTCTAGGATTCAAACGCCTGGCAGACTCAAGGTAAATGAGATTCTTGTGATCAGTCAAGACCACCACACGATGTTTAGCACCCTCAAGCCAATGACGCCACTCCTCAAATGCCCACTTCATGGCCAAAAGCTCCCGATTACCCACATCATAATTGCGCTCGGCGGGCGAGAATTTTCTAGAGAAGAATGCACATGGCTTCATCACCGAGCCATTAGAACTTCTCTGTGACAAAACCGCCCTCGCTCCAATCTCGGAAGCATCAACCTCAACCTGAAAAGGAAGTGAAACATCTGGTTGACACAACACAGGAGCAGAAGAAAACCGGCGCTTAAGTTCCTGAAAGGCCTCCACGGCCGCAGGAGACCAATCAGCAACATCAGCACCCTTTTTAGTCAAATCAGTCAAAGGTTTGACAATACTGGAAAAATTAGCAATGAACCGACGATAAAAATTAGCAAACCCCAAGAACTTCTGAAGGCTCTTAACAGATGTAGGTTGTGTCCAGTCACAAATAGCCTGAACCTTGACGGGATCCATCTCAATAGTAGAAGGAGAAAAAATGTACCCCAAAAAAGAAATCTTCTGGACTCCGAAGAGACACATTGAACCCTTCACAAACAGAGAATTGGCCCGCAGAACCTGAAACACCTTCCTGACCTGTAGAACATGAGACTCCCAGTCATCAGAAAACACCAAAATATCATCCAAATACACAATCATAAACTTATCCAGATATTCACGGAAAATATTGTGCATAAAGGACTGAAAGACTGACGGAGCATTGGAGAGTCCAAAAGGCATTACCAAATACTCAAAATGGCCCTCAGGCATATTAAATGCGGTTTTCCACTCATCACCCTGTTTTATCGGCACCAGATTATACGCACCGCGAAGATCTATCTTAGTGAACCACCTAGCCCCCTTAATGCGAGCAAACAAATCAGTTAATAATGGCAATGGATACTGGTATTTGACTGTAATCTTATTCAGAAGGCGATAATCTATACAAGGCCTCAGGGAACCATCTTTTTTAGCCACGAAAAAGAAACCTGCTCCCAGAGGGGACGAAGATGGACGAATATGTCCCTTTTCCAAGGACTCCTTAATATAATTCCGCATAGCAGTATGCTCTGGCAGTGACAGATTAAATAAACGACCCTTAGGGAACTTACTGCCAGGAATCAATTCTATAGCACAGTCACACTCTCTATGAGGAGGGAGCGAATTGAGCTTAGGCTCCTCAAAAACATCCCTATAGTCAGACAAAAACGCAGGGATCTCAGAAGGAGTAGATGAAGCGATTGAAATCGGAGGTGCATCATCATGAACCCCCTGACATCCCCAGCTTAACACAGACATTGTTTTCCAGTCCAGGACAGGATTATGAGTTTGTAACCATGGCAGACCAAGCACTAGTACATCATGTAAATTATACAGTACAAGGAAGCGAATCACCTCCTGATGAACGGGAGTCATGCGCATGGTCACTTGTGTCCAATACTGCGGTTTATTCATAGCCAATGGTGTAGAGTCAATTCCCTTCAGAGGAATAGGAACTTCCAGAGGCTCCAGACTAAAACCGCAGCGTTTAGCAAATGACCAATCCATAAGACTCAGGGCAGCGCCCGAATCCACATAGGCATCGACGGAAATGGAAGACAGTGAAAAAATCAGAGTCACAGACAAAATGAACTTAGGCTGCAGAGTACCAATGGCAAAAGATTTATCAACCCTTTTTGTGCGTTTAGAGCATGCTGATATAACATGAGCTGAATCACCACAATAAAAACACAATCCATTTTTCCGCCTATAATTTTGCCGTTCACTTCTGGACTGAATTCTATCACATTGCATAGTCTCAGGTGCCTGTTCAGAAGACACCGCCAACTGGTGCACGGGTTTGCGCTCCCGTAAACGCCGATCAATCTGAATGGCCATAGCCATAGACTCATTATTAGCCCTCAAAAAAGCCTTTTCAGCCTGAATCTCTAGGTTAGGTTCCTCATAGAGCAATCCCAATGCCAGAAAAAACGCATCCACACTGAGCAATGCAGGATCCCCTGGTGCCAATGCAAATGCCCAATTCTGAGGGTCGCCCCGCAGGAAAGATATTACAATCTTGACCTGTTGAGCAGGGTCTCCAGAGGAGCGAGATTTTAAAGAAAGAAACAATTTACAATTGTTCCTGAAATTCAGGAAGGTAGATCTATCTCCAGAAAAGAACTCTGGAATAGGAATTCTAGGTTCAGACATGGGAGTGTGAACAACAAAATCCTGTATGTTTTGAACTTTTGCCGCGAGATTACTCAGGCTGGAAGCCAAACTCTGGACATCCATGTTAAACAGCTAAGATCAGAGCCATTCAAGGGTTAAGAGGAGGTAAGAAGCAGCTAGACAGCAATTAAGGGCTAGGCAGCAAAACTCTGAAGGGAAGAAAAAAAAAAAAAAAAAATTCCCTTAAACACTTCTTTTTCTCCTGCTTCAGCCCAAACAATTAACACTTTGTGGGCCGGCTATACTGTCATGAATCCCCAATGGCTAGGGATAGCACAGGACAAGCAAAGTACAAATAGATAACGGACGAGCTCTAGGGTGATGGAACCTGGGCTGACCGCTGCCCTACGCCTGACAAACGCAACTAGAGATAGCCAGGGAGCGTGCCTACGTTGGTTCTAGACGCCACGCACAAGCCTAAGAGCTAACTAGTACTGCAGAGAAAATAAAGACCTCACTTGCCTCCAGAGGAATGAACCCCAAAAGATATAGTTGCCCCCTCACATGTATTGACGGTGAAATGAGAGGAAGGCACACACATAGAGATGATATATATAGTTTTAGCAAATTGAGGCCCGCTGTAAACTAGAAAGCAGAACGATACAAAAGGGGACTGAGCGGTCAGCAAAAAACCCTAATCAAAAAAACCATCCTGAGATTACAAGAACCCATGTGCCAACTCATGGCACATGGGGAGAACCTCAGTCCACTAGAGCTACCAGCTAGCATAGAGACATAATAAGCAAGCTGGACAAAAAACCAAACAACTGAAAATCAGCACTTAGCTTATCCTGAAAGATCTGGGAGCAGGTAGGCAGGAACCAAACAGAGCACATCTGAATACATTGATAGCCGGCAAGGGAATGACAGAAAGGCCAGGTAAAATAGGAAACACCCAGCCTCTGATGGACAGGTGGAAACCAAAGGCCGCAACCCACCAAAGTCACCCAGTACCAGCAGTAACCACCAGAGGGAGCCCACAAACAGAATCCACAACAGGTCAGTATTAAAACACTAGAAAATATCCACCACAGAAAATACAAAATCTCCACATCTAACTAAAGATATGGAGGGTATATCTGCATCTCCAGAGATACCAGCTTGGCTAAACAAATCCTTATACAGACCAAGCTGGACAAGACAAAAACATGGAAAAGAACTGAACAATAAGGCCCACAGCATGTGGACTGCAAAAATCAGGGCCAGAACTTATCTTTGTTGAAATGAACAGCAAAGCAGGAGAGACCAGGCAGGGATGTGAATCCTCCAGGAACAATGGACAACTGGCACTGACTAAAGGGTCAAGCAAGACTAAATAGCCCAGTCAGATTTGCAAAAAGTGGACACACCTGATGAATGCTGCGATCCAGAGACAGCAGCGCTACCACTTATAACCACCGGAGGGAGCCCAAGAGCAGAATTCACAACACTTCGCCAGGATCAATGTTGTCTTAATGCTGAGCTATATGTGGGTATCCTACAAGACGAGTTACATCATACACTCAAGTACTATGGATATGGAAAGGACGACATAGTGTTCCAGCAGACAGGGCCGGTTTTAGACAAAGTGGGTCCCTAGGCAAAAGTTTAAAGTGGGGCCCCAAATGCTAACATTGTAAAATCCACAAACATTTACGTTACATTACATGAGCAGGATGCGGATACAGTTGGTGGAGGGGCCTGGAGCCAGTGTTCGCACTGTGACCCCCATATGTAGGGGCCTTATATCGGCCAACAGGTCTGCCACTATTAGCTGTACGCAGCGGCATTGCTACGGTCAGAAAAGATTGGGGGCCCAAGCCCCAAGACAAAGAGTTGCCCCCCAACCCCCTCTTAATTTATTTTTTTTTTTTTAACACTGCAGATAACACAGTGATAACTCTCTGAGCACAGATAATGTAGTAGATGTCACCTGCAGTCCTATGTAAGACCAGAGATAGCAGTGATAACTCTCTGAGAACAGATAATGTAGTAGATGTCACCTGCAGTCCTATGTAACACCACAGATAGCACAGTGATAACTCTCTGAGAACAGAACATGTAGTAGATGTCAACTGCAGTCAGATGTAACACCACAGATAGCCATAGCGTTTAAGAGTAAGACTATGTTTACATGCAGCATTTTTTTCAGTAGCCAAAACCTTTTCTATTGGCAGTAAAAATATGGCGTTCAAAACCCCTGTTTTTCAGCTTGTTTTGTGGTGTTCTTCACACTTTTTTCAGCTTTTTTTGGAGTGAGGATGTTTGCTTTGTCTAAAGTATGTTTAAGGCCACGTTCACACATTGAATATTTGGTCAGTATTTCACAACAGTATGTGTACGGCAGCCGTCACACTAGCAGTATTTGGTCAGTATTTTACATCAGTATTTATAAGCCAAAACCAGGAGTGGGTGATAAATACAGAAGTGGTGACATGTTTCTCCTTGTTCCACTGCTGTTTCTGCATTACAAATACTGACCAAATACTGAACTGTCATGAATCCCCAATGGCTAGGGATAGCACAGGACAAGCAAAGTACAAATAAATAACGGACGAGCTCTAGGGTGATGGAACCTGGGCTGACCGCTGCCCTACGCCTGACAAACGCAACTAGAGATAGCCAGGGAGCGTGCCTACGTTGGTTCTAGACGCCACGCACCAGCCTAAGAGCTAACTAGTACTGCAGAGAAAATAAAGACCTCACTTGCCTCCAGAGGAATGAACCCCAAAAGATATAGTTGCCCCCTCACATGTATTGACGGTGAAATGAGAGGAAGGCACACACATAGAGATGATATATATAGATTTAGCAAATTGAGGCCCGCTGTAAACTAGAAAGCAGAACGATACAAAAGGGGACTGAGCGGTCAGCAAAAAACCCTAATCAAAAAAACCATCCTGAGATTACAAGAACCCATGTGCCAACTCATGGCACATGGGGAGAACCTCAGTCCACTAGAGCTACCAGCTAGCATAGAGACATAATAAGCAAGCTGGACAAAAAACCAAACAACTGAAAATCAGCACTTACCTTATCCTGAAAGATCTGGGAGCAGGTAGGCAGGAACCAAACAGAGCACATCTGAATACATTGATAGCCGGCAAGGAAATGACAGAAAGGCCAGGTAAAATAGGAAACACCCAGCCTCTGATGGACAGGTGGAAACCAAAGGCCGCAACCCACCAAAGTCACCCAGTACCAGCAGTAACCACCAGAGGGAGCCCACAAACAGAATCCACAACAGTACCCCCCCCCCCTTGAGGAGGGGTCACCGAACCCTCATGAGAACCCCCAGGGCGATCAGGGTGAGCTCTATGGAAGGCGCGAACCAAATCAGTCGCATGAACATCGGAGGCGATCACCCAGGAATTATCCTCCTGACCATAACCCTTCCACTTAACCAAATACTGGAGTTTGCGTCTGGAAACACGAGAATCCAAGATCTTCTCAACAACATACTCCAATTCTCCCTCCACCAGCACCGGAGCAGGAGGCTCAACCGAAGGAACAACGGGCACCTCATACCTCCGCAACAACGACCGATGGAACACATTATGAATAGCAAACGATGCTGGGAGATCCAAACGAAAAGATACAGGGTTAAGAATCTCCGAGATCCTATAAGGACCGATGAACCGAGGCTTGAACTTAGGAGAAGAGACCTTCATAGGGACAAAACGAGAAGACAACCACACCAAATCCCCAACAAGAAGTCGGGGACCCACGCGGCGACGGCGATTAGCAAACTGCTGAGTCTTCTCCTGAGATAACTTCAAATTGTCCACCACCTGATTCCAAATCTGATGTAGCCTGTCCACCACCATGTCCACTCCAGGACAATCCGAAGACTCCACCTGACCAGAGGAAAAACGAGGATGAAACCCCGAATTACAAAAAAAAGGAGAGACCAACGTGGCAGAACTAGCCCGATTATTAAGAGCAAATTCGGCCAGTGGCAAAAAAGCAACCCAGTCATCCTGGTCAGCAGAAACAAAACACCTCAAATAAGTTTCCAAGGTCTGATTAGTTCGCTCCATCTGGCCATTCGTCTGAGGATGGAATGCAGACGAGAAAGACAAATCAATGCCCATCTTGGCACAAAACGTCCACCAAAATCTAGACACAAACTGGGATCCCCTGTCAGAAACGATATTCTCCGGAATCCCATGCAAACGAACCACGTTCTGAAAAAATAAAGGGACCAACTCAGAGGAGGAAGGCAACTTAGGCAAGGGCACCAAATGAACCATCTTAGAAAAGCGGTCACACACAACCCAGATAACGGACATTTTCTGTGAAACCGGGAGATCAGAAATAAAATCCATGGAAATGTGCGTCCAAGGTCTCTTCGGGATGGGCAAGGATAACAACAACCCACTGGCCCGAGAACAGCAAGGCTTAGCTCGAGCACACACTTCACAAGACTGCACAAAGGTACGCACATCCCTAGACAAGGAAGGCCACCAAAAAGACCTGGCCACCAAGTCTCTAGTACCAAATATTCCAGGATGACCAGCCAACACAGAAGAATGGACCTCGGAGATGACTCTACTGGTCCAATCATCCGGAACAAACAGTCTTTCTGGTGGACAACGATCCGGTTTATCCACCTGAAACTCCTGCAATGCACGTCGCAAGTCTGGGGATACGGCGGACAATATTACCCCATCCCTAAGGATACCAGTAGGCCTAGAGTCTCCAGGAGAGTCAGGCACAAAACTCCTGGAAAGAGCATCTGCCTTCACATTCTTTGAACCTGGCAGGTATGAAACCACGAAATTGAAACGAGAAAAAAACAACGACCAACGAGCCTGTCTAGGATTCAAACGCCTGGCAGACTCAAGGTAAATGAGATTCTTGTGATCAGTCAAGACCACCACACGATGTTTAGCACCCTCAAGCCAATGACGCCACTCCTCAAATGCCCACTTCATGGCCAAAAGCTCCCGATTACCCACATCATAATTGCGCTCGGCGGGCGAGAATTTTCTAGAGAAGAATGCACATGGCTTCATCACCGAGCCATCAGAACTTCTCTGTGACAAAACCGCCCCCGCTCCAATCTCGGAAGCATCAACCTCAACCTGAAAAGGAAGTGAAACATCTGGTTGACACAACACAGGAGCAGAAGAAAACCGGCGCTTAAGTTCCTGAAAGGCCCCCACAGCCGCAGGAGACCAATTAGCAACATCAGCACCCTTTTTAGTTAAATCAGTCAAAGGTTTAACAATACTGGAAAAATTTGCAATGAACCGACGATAAAAATTAGCAAACCCCAAGAACTTCTGTAGGCTCTTAACAGATGTAGGTTGTGTCCAGTCACAAATTGCCTGAACCTTAACGGGATCCATCTCAATAGTAGAAGGAGAAAAAATGTACCCCAAAAAAGAAATCTTCTGGACTCCGAAGAGACACTTTGAGCCCTTCACAAACAGAGAATTGGCCCGCAGAACCTGAAACACGTTCCTGACCTGTAGAACATGAGACTCCCAGTCATCAGAAAACACCAAAATATCATCCAAATACACAATCATAAACTTATCCAGATATTCACGGAAAATATTGTGCATAAAGGACTGAAAGACTGACGGAGCATTGGAGAGTCCAAAAGGCATTACCAAATACTCAAAATGGCCCTCAGGCGTATTAAATGCGGTTTTCCACTCATCACCTTGTTTTATCCGCACCAGATTATACGCACCGCGAAGATCTATCTTAGTGAACCACCTAGCCCCCTTAATGCGAGCAAACAAGTCAGTCAATAATGGCAATGGATACTGATATTTGACTAATCTTATTCAGAAGGCGATAATCTATACAAGGCCTCAGGGAACCATCTTTTTTTGCCACGAAAAAAAAACCTGCTCCCAGAGGGGACGAAGATGGACGAATATGTCCCTTTTCCAAGGACTCCTTAATATAATTCCGCATAGCAGTATGCTCTGGCAGTGACAGATTAAATAAACGACCCTTAGGGAACTTACTGCCAGGAATCAATTCTATAGCACAGTCACAATCTCTATGAGGAGGGAGCGAATTGAGCTTAGGCTCCTCAAAAACATCCCTATAGTCAGACAAAAACTCAGGGATCTCAGAAGGAGTAGATGAAGCGATAGAAATCGGAGGTGCATCATCATGAACCCCCTGACATCCCCAGCTTAACACAGACATTGTTTTCCAGTCCAGGACAGGATTATGAGTTTGTAACCATGGCAGACCCAGCACTAGTACATCATGTAAATTATACAGTACAAGGAAGCGAATCACCTCCTGATGAATGGGAGTCATGCGCATGGTCACTTGTGTCCAATACTGCGGTTTATTCATAGCCAATGGTGTAGAGTCAATTCCCTTCAGAGGAATAGGGACTTCCAGAGGCTCCAGACTAAAACCGCAGCGTTTAGCAAATGACCAATCCATAAGACTCAGGGCAGCGCCCGAATCCACATAGGCATCAACGGAAATGGAAGACAGTGAAAAAATCAGAGTCACAGACAAAATGAACTTAGGCTGCAGAGTACCAATGGCAAAAGATTTATCAAGCTTTTTTGTGCGTTTAGAGCATGCTGATATAACATGAGCTGAATCACCACAATAAAAACACAATCCATTTTTCCGCCTATAATTTTGCCGTTCACTTCTGGACTGAATTCTATCACATTGCATAGTCTCAGGTGCCTGTTCAGAAGACACCGCCAACTGGTGCACGGGTTTGCGCTCCCGCAAACGCCGATCAATCTGAATGGCCATAGCCATAGACTCATTCAGACCTGTAGGCGTAGGGAACCCCACCATAATATCCTTAATGGCCTCAGAAAGACCATTTCTGAAGTTTGCAGCCAGGGCGCACTCATTCCACTGAGTAAGCACCGACCATTTCCGAAATTTTTGACAATATATTTCCGCTTCATCATGCCCCTGAGAGAGGGCTAATAAAGCCTTTTCAGCCTGAATCTCCAGGTTGGGTTCCTCATAGAGCAATCCCAATGCCAGAAAAAACGCATCCACACTGAGCAATGCAGGATCCCCTGGTGCCAATGCAAATGCCCAATTCTGAGGGTCGCCCCGCAGGAAAGATATTACGATCCTGACCTGTTGAGCAGGGTCTCCAGAGGAGCGAGATTTTAAAGAAAGAAACAATTTACAATTGTTCCTGAAATTCAGGAAGGTAGATCTATCTCCAGAGAAGAACTCTGGAATAGGAATTCTAGGTTCAGACATGGGAGTGTGAACAACAAAATCCTGTATGTTTTGAACTTTTGCCGCGAGATTACTCAGGCTGGAAGCCAAACTCTGGACATCCATGTTAAACAGCTAAGATCAGAGCCATTCAAGGGTTAAGAGGAGGTAAGAAGCAGCTAGACAGCAATTAAGGGCTAGGTAGCAAAACTCTGAAGGGAAAAAAAAAAAAATTTCCCTTAAACACTTCTTTTTCTCCTGCTTCAGCCCAAACAATTAACACTTTGTGGGCCGGCTATACTGTCATGAATCCCCAATGGCTAGGGATAGCACAGGACAAGCAAAGTACAAATAAATAACGGACGAGCTCTAGGGTGATGGAACCTGGGCTGACCGCTGCCCTACGCCTGACAAACGCAACTAGAGATAGCCAGGGAGCGTGCCTACGTTGGTTCTAGACGCCACGCACCAGCCTAAGAGCTAACTAGTACTGCAGAGAAAATAAAGACCTCACTTGCCTCCAGAGGAATGAACCCCAAAAGATATAGTTGCCCCCTCACATGTATTGACGGTGAAATGAGAGGAAGGCACACACATAGAGATGATATATATAGATTTAGCAAATTGAGGCCCGCTGTAAACTAGAAAGCAGAACGATACAAAAGGGGACTGAGCGGTCAGCAAAAAACCCTAATCAAAAAAACCATCCTGAGATTACAAGAACCCATGTGCCAACTCATGGCACATGGGGAGAACCTCAGTCCACTAGAGCTACCAGCTAGCATAGAGACATAATAAGCAAGCTGGACAAAAAACCAAACAACTGAAAATCAGCACTTAGCTTATCCTGAAAGATCTGGGAGCAGGTAGGCAGGAACCAAACAGAGCACATCTGAATACATTGATAGCCGGCAAGGAAATGACAGAAAGGCCAGGTAAAATAGGAAACACCCAGCCTCTGATGGACAGGTGGAAACCAAAGGCCGCAACCCACCAAAGTCACCCAGTACCAGCAGTAACCACCAGAGGGAGCCCACAAACAGAATCCACAACACTGAACATGTGAACGAGACCTAATAGTTTAAAGGGAACCTGTCACCCCCAAAATCGAAGATGAGCTAAGCCCACCAGCATCAGGGGCTTATCTACAGCATTCTGGAATGCTGTAGATAAGCCCCCGATGTATCCTGAAAGATGAGAAAAAGAGGTTAGATTATACTCACCTGGGGGGCGGTCCGATCCTATGGGCGTGATGGTCCGGTCCGGGGCCTCCTATCTTCATAGGATGACGTCCTCTTCTTGTCTTCCCGGTGCCTGCGCACTGCAGTACTTTGCTCTGCCCTCAACAGAGCAGACAAAGTACGCCTGCGCTGGAGCCACAGCGTGAATACAAGAAGAGGACGTCATCGTAAGAAGATGGGAGGCCCCGGACCGGACCGCGACGCCCATCGGACCGGACCGCAGCGGGACCGCCCCTAGGTGAGTATAATCTAACCTCTTTTTCTCATCTTTCAGGATACATCGGTGGCATTCCAGAATGCTGTAGATAAGCCCCTGATGCTGGTGGGCTTAGCTCATCTTCGATTTTGGGGGTGACAGGTTCCCTTTAAAACTAGAGAGGGGCACTTCCTGTGAAATTCATGCGGAATGGTTTAACCCATCTTAGGTCATGAATATATGTTATTGATTTCCTTTGCTTTGTACCTGTGCAATACATTGTTGAACCTGTAATGTAATTGTACTTTCTAATAAAGAAAGAAAAATGCTTCATCAGCAAGGGAAAACTATTGAAAGAGGCTGAACAGGAACAATAAAAAATGGGTGTTCATGTCTCCCAGCAGGGGTCAGTCTTACATTCAAACGTTTGACCTCTCTCACTAACCAAGCTATTGTCATATCCTGGATGGAGCCTGCATGTAAGTAATGTGACAAATGTCACACACTGACACGTTTGCATTCCTCAAAGATAAAAACTAAACTGTGAAGACTGCAAAATATGTAAGGTCTGTCTGTTCTTAATTGGAAAATAGCATATTTCTCAGTGCAGCTCTTGCTAAACAGGTTCAACCTTCTGTAAAGCCCTCAGATTCCAGTAGCTTCAGGTATGTGATACTACTCAAGCAGTGTCGGAATGTTTTCTATATGAGGGCCAGAGGGAGGGGGAAATGGGGTTGGGTTTTTTTGCTTCCTTCTTGTCACTAAATCAACTTTATCTTACCAGAACAGTTAGTAAGAAGCTGATAAAATGAAAGCATTGTTAGTTGTGGGATGGGAACCCTTGAGTATACTATTATCATTTAATAAATCTAGGCTTTCATACAGATGTCGCTGTAAATGATTTGGAGTATTATATTATATTGTTCATTGATGTGAAATGCAGATTTACAGGCATCTATATATTTACGTTCTTGATTAAAATGTTATAGTGGTCATAAACATTATACGGTATATCACCAATTTTTGCAGGAAAGAATTAGCCGGTTGTAAGTTGTTGTTTTTTTGCCTTGTGGCGTTCACTGACTTTTTTTCCCCACATTCATCAAAATTGCACACACAGTTCATGTGTTTTGTGCAAAATAAAATAAATGCTCTTTATTTTTTATCTCTAACCTGGATTGAATCTTTCTAGCACAAGACGTTGTAAGCTCTGCGAAACTGTTGCAATATAACACACCATATTTCCAGGCAGGACTGGCGTCAGCACCCGGGCAAGTGCCGGGGCCCTGAGCAGAGCCCCGGCTCTTGCATTACGCACCTCTCCCTGCTGCGGCATCTTCTGCGTCTTCTGACTGTGACGTTTCAGGTCAGAGGGCGCAATGAAGTGACTAGTTTGCGCCCTCTGCCCGAATAGTCACAGTGCACAGAGCCAGAAGACATCTGAGTCCGGAGCAGAGCAACGGCCAGCGAGGAGAGGCAAGTGTTTCATGTTCTTTATGTTTGGAGCAATATATGGGTCCATCTTATGGGGCCCATTATATATGGAGCATTATATGGACCCATATATCCATACAATGGAGCATCATATATGGGTCCTAGTATATATGGAGCATTATATAGGACCCATCATACACTGGAGCATCATATATGGGGCCCATCATATACAGTATGGAGCCTTATATGGGGCCTATTCTGTATGGAGCATCATATGGGGCCCATTATATATGGAGCATTATATGGGGCCTGTTATATATGGAGTCATTATATGGGGCAAATTCTGTTTGGAGCAATATATGGGGCCCATCATATACTTTATGGAGCATTATACGGGTTCTATTCTGTATGGAGCATTATATTGGGCCCATTCTGTATGGAGCAATATATGGGGCTGTTAAACTGTTAAATTGTAAAGCGCTGCGAAATATGTTGGCGCTATATAAATAAAGATTATTATTATTATTATTATTATGGGGCCCATCATATACAGTATGGAGCATTATATGGGACTCATTACACTGTATGGAGCAATATATGGGGCTCGTAATAATGTATGGGGCACATCCTATACTGTATGGAGCATTATATGGGGCCCATTATATATGGAGCAATATATGAAGCCCATCATATACTGGAGTGTAAGAGGGTGGTGCTGTTATGGACAATAAGGAACACGCTGTACAGTAAGGAACACGCTGTCACTTTAAGAGGCTGCACCCCCTTGTCTGGCGTGATGGAATGTTCTGCTTCTCCCCTGCAATAATCGTTGTAATGAACTAGTCTGTGCAGAGTACAGGTGTGGAGCTGGAGCAGCGTGTGTGAGCTGAGGCTGCTTCAGAGAGGACTTTTTGTGCTGATAGCTGAAAGAGAGAAGAACTGTGTCCTGATATAGCTGCAAGAGAGCCACGAAGATACAGAGAAAGGGATTTACAGTTTCCAGGAGCATCCCTAGGATCCAGAAGCAAGGAGAAGACCACGTTTCACAGAGCTGAGAGAAAGCCGTGCGCACCACCATATTAGACTGCTGGGGGCCCCCCTGGGACTGGACCTGATTCTCCAACATCACTGTGAGTTTGTTCCTGTTTGGTGCACCTGTTAGGGCCTAGTGTAGGCTTCAATAGTCAGTACACGGGAGCCGTGTGGCCTGCTTAGTAAAGGCCAGGGAGGTTATATGTAGAGTAGCATCCTCACTTGTTTATTGTTTACATTTGCTTGTTAGACATATTTTGAGTCTGCAATAGTTGTAGCACCGTGCTGTTTTACGGAAAAGTTAAAGTTCATAACTCTTGTAAATTGTGTGTTGCCATTGTATACCCCTGTTTGCATCTTCCTCATTCCCTTCATTCCTTGCCTTCCAATAAATCTACTGTTTGTTGTTTGCACCTCATCTTGTGTACAGTAGTCTTCCTGCACCGTGGTGGTCCCCCGGCCATCGCTTCAGGAGCATTATATGAAGCCCATTCTGTATGAAGCATTATATGAGGCCCATCATATACTGTATGGAACATTATATGGGGCCCATTATGTATGGAGCAATATATGGGGCTCAGTATGCTGTATGGAGCCCGGGACCTCCTCTACACATGTGTAGTAGTGTACTTGGATGACATCTTGGTGTTTTCACCCGATATGCTTACACACAGGAGGGATGTTCGCCTGTACGCTAAGTATGAAGTGTGTCTTTAAGCAGATCTCTCTTCCATTTCTGGGGTACATCATCTCTGAGAATGGCCAGAGAAAGGACCCCAGGAAGGTATCCGCCGTTTTGAAGTGGCCCTGTTCAGATGGCAGTTGTTTCTTGGGTTCATAGAATCATAGAATGTTAAAGTTGGAAGGGACCTCAAGGGTCATCGTGTCCAACCTCCTGCTCAATGCAGGATTCACTAAACATCTCAGACAGATGTCTGTCCAGCCTTTGTTTGAAGACTTCCATTGAAGAACTCACCAGCTCTCGTGGCAGTCTGTTCCACTCATTGATCACCCTCACTGTCAAAAAGTTTTTTCTAATACATTATCTGTATCTTCTCCCTTTCAGTTTCATTCCATTGTTACTCCTGTTTCCATGTGCAAATAAGAATAAATATCATCCATCTACACTGTGACATCCCTTCAGATATTTGTAGACAGCTATTAAGTCTCCTCTTAGCCTTCTTTTTTGCAAGCTAAACATTCTGTATCCTGAAACAATATCTCGTAGGACATACTTTGTAGTCCACTTGCCATCCTGGTAGCTCTTCTCTGAACTTGATCCAGTTTTTCAATGTCTTCTTAAACTGTGGTGCCTGTTGTGAATTTGGATTCTGGGCTCCCCCGGTGGCTACTGGTGGAATTGAACTGGTGTCTTCATCTTCTCTGTTCACCTGTTCCCATCAAGATGTGGGAGTCGCTATATAACCTTGCTGCTCTGTTAGTTGCTTGCCGGTCAACAATGTTATCAGAAGCCTCTCTGTGCTTGTTCCTGCTCCTAGACAACTACTAGATAAGTTGGACTCTTGTCCATGTTTGTTTTTGCATTTTTGTTCCAGTTCACAGCTGTAGTTTCGTTACTGTGTCTGGAAAGCTCTTGTGAACAGGAATTGCCACTCTGGTGTTATGAGTTAATGCCAGAGTTTTAAAGTAATTTCTGGATGGTGTTTTTGATAGGGTTTTCAGCTGACCATGAAAGTGTCCTTTCTGTCTTCTGCTATGTAGTAAGTGGACCTCAAATTTGCTAAACCTATTTTCATACTACGTTTGTTATTTCATCTCAACTCACCGCCAATACATGTGGGGGGCCTCTGTCTCCTTTCGGGGTATTTCTCTAGAGGTGAGCTAGGACTAATATTTTCCTCTGCTAGTTTTATTTAGTCCTCCGGCTGGTGCTGGGCATCTAGAATCAACGTAGGCATGCTACCCGGCCACTGCTAGTTGTGCGTTAGGTTTAGTTCATGGTCAGCTCAGTTTCCATCTTCCAAGAGCTAGTTCCTATATATGCTTATGCTATGTTCTCTTGCCATTGAGATCATGACAGTTTGACCGGCCCTCAAAGTGTTAATTGTTTGGGCTGAAGCAGGAGAAAAAGAAGTGTTGAAGGGAAATTTTTTTTTTTTTTTTTCCCCTCAGAGTTTTGCTGCCTAGCCCTTAATTGCTGTCTAGCTGCTTCTTACCTCCTCTTAACCCTTGAATGGCTCTGTGTCCACCTGTTTGTAATGGATCTTCAGAGTGTAACTGCAGGTTTGAATAATCTCGCCACGAAGGTACAAAATTTGCAAGATTTTGTTTGTCATGCACCTGTATCTGAGCCGAGAATTCCTTTGCCGGAATTTTTCTCGGGGAATAGATCCGGGTTTCAGAATTTTCGAAATAATTGCAAATTATTTTTGTCCCTGAAATCTCGCTCTGCCGGAGACCCTGCACAGCAGGTCAGGATTGTGATTTCCTTGCTCCGGGGCGACCCTCAAGACTGGGCTTTTTCATTGACACCAGGGGATCCTGCGTTGCTCAATGTGGATGCGTTTTTTCTGGCCTTGGGGTTGCTTTATGACGAACCTCATTTGGAGCTTCAGGCAGAAAAAACTTTGATGTCCCTATCTCAGGGGCAAGATGAAGCGGAAATTTACTGCCAAAGATTCCGTAAATGGTCTGTGCTTACTCAGTGGAATGAGTGCGCCCTGGCGGCGATTTTCAGAGAAGGTCTCTCTGATGCCATTAAGGATGTTATGGTGGGGTTCCCTGTGCCTGCGAGTCTGAATGAGTCCATGACAATGGCTATTCAGATCGATAGGCGTTTGCGGGAGCGCAAACCAGTGCACCATCTGGCGGTGTCCACTGAGAAGTCGCCAGAGAGTATGCAGTGTGATAGAATTCTGTCCCGAAGCGAGCGGCAGAATTTTAGACGGAAAAATGGGTTGTGTTTCTATTGTGGTGATTCTACTCATGTTATATCAGCATGCTCTAAGCGCACTAAAAAGCTTGGTAAATCTGTTTCCATTTGCACCTTACCGTCTAAATTTATTCTATCTGTGACCCTGATTTGCTCTTTGTCATCTATTACCACGGACGCCTATGTCGACTCTGGCGCCGCTTTGAGTCTTATGGATTGGTCCTTTGCCAAACGCTGTGGGTATGATTTAGAGCCTTTGGAGACTCCTATTCCTCTGAAGGGGATTGACTCCACCCCATTGGCTAATAATAAACCACAATACTGGACACAAGTAACTATGCGTATTAATCCGGATCACCAGGAGATTATTCGCTTTCTGGTGCTGTATAATCTACATGATGATTTGGTGCTAGGATTGCCTTGGCTGCAATCTCACAACCCAGTCCTCGACTGGAGAGCTATGTCTGTGTTGAGCTGGGGATGTAAGGGGGCTCATGGGGATGTACCTGTGGTTTCCATTTCATCATCCATTCCCTCTGAAATTCCTGAGTTCCTGTCTGACTATCGTGACGTCTTTGAAGAATCCAAGCTTGGTTCGTTACCTCCGCACCGAGAGTGCGATTGTGCCATAGATTTAATCCCGGGTAGTAAATACCCAAAGGGTCGTTTATTTAATCTGTCTGTGCCTGAACATGCTGCTATGCGAGAATATATAAAGGAGTCCTTGGAAAAGGGACATATTCGTCCATCGTCATCTCCCTTAGGAGCCGGTTTTTTCTTTGTGTCAAAAAAAGACGGCTCTTTGAGACCATGTATTGATTATCGGCTTTTGAATAAAATCACTGTTAAATATCAATACCCATTGCCGTTGCTGACTGATTTGTTTGCTCGCATAAAGGGGGCCAAGTGGTTCTCTAAGATTGACCTTCGTGGGGCGTATAATTTGGTGCGAATCAGGCAGGGGGATGAGTGGAAGACCGCATTTAATACGCCCGAGGGCCACTTTGAGTATTTAGTGATGCCTTTTGGTCTTTCTAATGCTCCGTCAGTTTTCCAGTCCTTTATGCATGATATTTTTCGCGATTATTTGGATAAATTTATGATTGTGTATCTGGATGATATTCTGATTTTTTCGGATGACTGGGACTCTCATGTCCAGCAAGTCAGGAGGGTTTTTCAGGTTTTGCGGTCTAATTCTTTGTGTGTGAAGGGTTCTAAGTGTGTTTTTGGGGTACAGAGGATTTCCTTTTTGGGATATATTTTTTCCCCCTCTTCCATTGAAATGGATCCTGTCAAGGTTCAAGCTATTTGTGATTGGACGCAGCCCTCTTCTCTTAAGAGTCTTCAGAAATTTTTGGGCTTTGCTAACTTTTATCGTCGATTTATTGCTGGTTTTTCGGATATTGCTAAACCATTGACCGATTTGACTAAGAAGGGTGCTGATGTTGCTGATTGGTCCCCTGATGCTGTGGAGGCCTTTCGGGAGCTTAAGCGCCGTTTTTCCTCTGCCCCTGTGTTGCGTCAGCCTGATGTTGCTCTACCTTTTCAGGTTGAGGTCGACGCTTCT
Source organism: Ranitomeya variabilis (assembly GCF_051348905.1). NCBI lineage: Eukaryota > Metazoa > Chordata > Amphibia > Anura > Dendrobatidae > Ranitomeya > Ranitomeya variabilis. The sequence goes on from NC_135232.1 coordinate 374,834,453, forward strand.
GAGATCGGAGCTGGGGCAGTGTTGTCGCAGAAAAGTTCTGACTGCTCCGTGATGAGGCCTTGTGCCTTCTTTTCCCGTAAATTTTCACCCGCTGAGCGGAATTATGATTTTGGGAATCGGGAGCTTTTGGCCATGAAGTGGGCTTTTGAGGAGTGGCGCCATTGGCTTGAGGGGGCCAGACATCAGGTGGTGGTATTGACTGACCACAAAAATTTGATTTATCTTGAGACCGCCAGGCGCCTGAATCCTAGACAGGCGCGCTGGTCATTATTTTTCTCTCGGTTTAATTTTGTGGTGTCATACCTACCGGGTTCTAAGAATGTTAAGGCGGATGCCCTTTCTAGGAGTTTTGAGCCTGACTCGCCTGGTAACTCTGAGCCCACAGGTATCCTTAAGGATGGAGTGGTATTGTCAGCCGTTTCTCCAGACCTGCGGCGGGCCTTGCAGGAGTTTCAGGCGGATAGACCTGATCGTTGCCCACCTGATAAACTGTTTGTTCCTGATGATTGGACCAGTAGAGTCATCTCTGAGGTTCATTCTTCTGCGTTGGCAGGTCATCCTGGCATTTTTGGTACCAGGGATTTGGTGGCAAGGTCCTTCTGGTGGCCTTCCCTGTCACGAGATGTGCGAGGCTTTGTGCAGTCTTGTGACGTTTGTGCTCGGGCCAAGCCTTGTTGTTCTCGGGCTAGTGGATTATTGTTGCCCTTGCCTATTCCTAAGAGGCCTTGGACGCACATCTCGATGGATTTTATTTCAGATCTGCCTGTTTCTCAGAAGATGTCTGTCATCTGGGTGGTGTGTGACCGTTTTTCTAAGATGGTCCATTTGGTTCCTCTGCCCAAGTTACCTTCTTCTTCCGAGTTGGTTCCTCTGTTTTTTCAAAATGTTGTTCGTTTGCATGGTATTCCTGAGAATATCGTTTCTGACAGAGGGACCCAATTCGTGTCTAGATTTTGGCGGGCATTCTGTGCTAGGATGGGCATAGATTTATCTTTTTCGTCCGCTTTCCATCCTCAGACGAATGGCCAGACCGAGCGGATTAATCAGACCCTGGAGACATATCTGAGGTGTTTTGTGTCTGCTGACCAGGATGATTGGGTTGCTTTTTTGCCATTGGCGGAGTTCGCTCTCAATAATCGGGCCAGCTCTGCCACTTTGGTGTCCCCGTTTTTCTGTAATTCGGGGTTTCATCCTCGATTTTCCTCTGGTCAGGTGGAATCTTCGGATTGTCCTGGAGTGGATGCTGTGGTGGAGAGATTGCATCAGATCTGGGGGCAGGTGGTGGACAATTTGAGGTTGTCCCAGGAGAAGACTCAGCTTTTTGCCAACCGCCACCGTCGTGTTGGTCCTCGGCTTTCTGTTGGGGATTTGGTGTGGTTGTCTTCTCGTTTTGTCCCTATGAGGGTCTCTTCTCCTAAGTTTAAGCCTCGGTTTATCGGCCCGTATAAGATATTGGAGATTCTTAACCCTGTTTCCTTCCGTTTGGACCTCCCTGCATCCTTTTCTATTCATAACGTTTTTCATCGGTCATTATTGCGCAGGTATGAGGTACCGGTTGTGCCTTCCGTTGAGCCTCCTGCTCCGGTGTTGGTTGAGGGTGAGTTGGAGTACGTTGTGGAGAAAATCTTAGACTCTCGTGTTTCCAGACGGAGACTCCAGTATCTGGTCAAGTGGAAGGGATACGGCCAGGAGGATAATTCTTGGGTGAATGCATCTGATGTTCATGCCTCCGATCTGGTTCGTGCCTTTCATAGGGCCCATCCTGATCGCCCTGGTGGTTCTGGTGAGGGTTCGGTGCCCCCTCCTTGAGGGGGGGGTACTGTTGTGAATTTGGATTCTGGGCTCCCCCGGTGGCTACTGGTGGAATTGAACTGGTGTCTTCATCTTCTCTGTTCACCTGTTCCCATCAAGATGTGGGAGTCGCTATATAACCTTGCTGCTCTGTTAGTTGCTTGCCGGTCAACAATGTTATCAGAAGCCTCTCTGTGCTTGTTCCTGCTCCTAGACAACTACTAGATAAGTTGGACTCTTGTCCATGTTTGTTTTTGCATTTTTGTTCCAGTTCACAGCTGTAGTTTCGTTACTGTGTCTGGAAAGCTCTTGTGAACAGGAATTGCCACTCTGGTGTTATGAGTTAATGCCAGAGTTTTAAAGTAATTTCTGGATGGTGTTTTTGATAGGGTTTTCAGCTGACCATGAAAGTGTCCTTTCTGTCTTCTGCTATGTAGTAAGTGGACCTCAAATTTGCTAAACCTATTTTCATACTACGTTTGTTATTTCATCTCAACTCACCGCCAATACATGTGGGGGGCCTCTGTCTCCTTTCGGGGTATTTCTCTAGAGGTGAGCTAGGACTAATATTTTCCTCTGCTAGTTTTATTTAGTCCTCCGGCTGGTGCTGGGCATCTAGAATCAACGTAGGCATGCTACCCGGCCACTGCTAGTTGTGCGTTAGGTTTAGTTCATGGTCAGCTCAGTTTCCATCTTCCAAGAGCTAGTTCCTATATATGCTTATGCTATGTTCTCTTGCCATTGAGATCATGACAGGTGCCCAAAACTTGACACAGTATTCCAGATGAGGCCTGACCAAGTAGGAGTAGAGAGGGATAATTTCGTCACGTGATCTAGACTCTATGCTTCTCTTAATACATTCTAGAACTGTGCTTGCCCTTTTGTTGCTACATTACACTGTTGACTCATGTGCAGTCTGTGATCTATTAGTATACCCAAGTCTTTTTCACACATGCTGTTGCTTAGTTCTATTTTTCCCATTCTATGGATGTAATTTTCATTTTCCCAGATGTAGAATCTTGCATTTCTCCCTGTTAAATACCATTCTATTAGTCGCTGCCCATTGTTCAAGCTTATCTAGAGCCTTCTGAATCATTTCTCTGGCTTCTCTAGTGTTAGCTATCCCTCCTAGCTTTGCATAGTCTGCAAATTTGATTAGTTTACCTTCAGTTCCCTTATCTAGATCATTTATAAAAATGTTGAACAACACTGGGACCAGGACAGAGCCTTGTGGTACCCTACTTGAATCACACTTCCAATTGTATGTGCAACCATTTATTATCACTCTTTGATCATTGAGCCAGTTATGAAGCCACCTAACCATAGCCTTGTCAATTCCATACTTGGTAATTTTTTCAATAAGGATAGTATGAGATACTTTATCAAATGTTTTGCTGAAGTATATATACTATATCTACCACATTTCCCTGAACCACCCAGTCAGTGACCCCATCATAGAAGGAAATTAGAATAGTCTGGCACGACTTGTTTGCTACAACCCCATGCTGGCTCTGATTAATTACTGTATTCTTATCCAAGTACTTACATACATGTTGTTTAATAATTTGTTCCATTATCTTTCCTGGTATAGATGTAAGACTCACTGGCTTGTAATTTACTTCTTTCCTTTTTTGAAGATGGGGTCAACATTTGCCCTTCTCCAATCTTCTGGGACTTCTCCTGTTTTCCAGGATTTTTTCAAAGATTCTGTCTAGTGGTTCTGCAATTTCCTCTGCTAACTCTTTCAGTACCCTAGGATGCAATTCATCTGGACCAGGAGATTTAATTCATTTAAAGGGAACCTGTCACCCCCAAAATCGAAGGTGAGCTAAGCCCACCAGCATCAGGGGCTTATCTACAGCATTCTGGAATGCTGTAGATAAGCCCCCGATGTATCCTAAAAGATGAGAAAAAGAGGTTAGATTATACTCACCCAGGGGCGGTTCCGGTCCAGTCCAAAGGGTGTTGCGGTTCAATCCGGCACCTCCTATCTTCATCAGATGATGTCCTTTTCTTGTCTTCACGCTGCGGCTCCGGCGCAGGTGTACTTTGTCTGCCCTGTTGAGGGCGCCGGGCCTCTCTGACCTTTCCCAGCGCCTGCGCACTGCAGTACTTTGCTCTGCCCTCAACAGGGCAGACAAAGTACACAGGAGCCGCAGCATGAAGACAAGAAGAGGACGTCATCGTAAGAAGATGGGAGGCCCCGGTCCGGACCGCTGTGCCCATCGTACCGGGACCGCCCCTGGGTGAGTATAATCTAACCTCTTTTTCTCATCTTTTAGGATACATTGGGGGCTTATCTACAGCATTCCAGAATGCTGTAGATAAGCCCCTGATGCTGGTGGGCTTAGCTCACCTTTGATTTTGGGGGTGACAGGTTCCCTTTAAATTAGCTAAGTGTTCACTCTCCATCTTTCTATTTATGAATAGTGTGGATTCCTTTATTCCTTCGATGGTACCGTGAACATAAGTTGATGTTACAATTGCTTTCTTAGAGAACACAGATGTAAAATAGGAATTTAAAAGTTCAGCCTTCTCAACATCGTTTTTTGACCACTGCACCCTTTTCATCCTGTAAATATCCTATAGCATCTTTCATTTTTCTTTTGCTTTTGACATACCCCCCCAAATCCTTTTTTACTGCTTTTGGTCTCCCTTGCAAGCCTCACTTCATTACTGGCTTTAGCTCTTCTAACATTTGCCCTGCATACAGCATTATATTCTTCTTTAGATATAGCCCCCTCTATCCATTTGATATACATTTCTGTTTTCCTTTTAAAAAAGTGATTACATTTTGGGTTCATCCATCCTGGTCTCTTTAAATGTTTCCAATTCTTCTTTTCGGGATTGTTACCGATTGTGTGGTGAGAATTTCATTTAGCAAAATCTCCCATCATTCTTGAACATTTCTGTCCTTTAGAATATCCAGGCATTGGACCTTTCCTACCCTCTTCCTGAGTCTATTAAAGTTTGCCTTTCTGAAGTCCAACCTTAAAGTCTGAATCCTCGCTTGTCTTACTCCTCTTGTAATCCAAAATTTGATGATAACAAAAATGCAATTTATCTTCCACAAACTTCAATTCCTGGTTTGATGATGTTCTTCAAGCAGCTTGATCCAGCTACACCCAAAGATCCTCAGACTCACGGCGATTTACTACCACCAGTTCATTCCGCATTTCTCCTCCTGGACCTCTTAGACACCTCCTAAGATATGGACTCCAGAAGCAGAGAATGCCTTTGTGTCTCTAAAACAGGCCTTCGCCTCTGCTCCTGTACTGCATTGTTCATACAATAACAAACAATTCTTTCTGGAGGTGAATGCTTCTTTTTCTGGAGCCGGAGCTCTTCTTACCCAGAAATCATCTTCTGGTAACCTGCAGTTTCTTTTCCAAAATCTTCTCTGCTCCAGAACGCAACTACGTAATAGGCAATCGAGAACTGTTAGCGATAAAACTGGCTCTGGAGGAGTGGGGATTCTTGCTTGAAGGAGTGATCCATCCGATTGTTATCTACACTGACCACAAAAATCTAGCCTATCTGCAGTCTGCACAGCGGCTTAATACTAGACAAGCCAGTATTAAGCTTGTCCGGCTTGTGCCGGCTGATAAGAACGTCAAGGCCGACACACACTCTAGATCTTTCCCGTCTTCTGACCAGGAGAAAGAGCCTCTACTCATCATTGAGCCCTCCAAAATTTGGTCTCTCTGTCGGATCTGTTTGGGTTTCCTTCCGGAAAGACTTACGTTGCTGATAGGAAGCGGGTTCTCTGGTGAGGTCACTCATCTAAGTTGGCTGGACATGCTGGACAGAAGAAAATGACTCTCCTCATTTCCCAACATTAATGGTGGCAAACCCTGCACAAGGATATTGCGGATTTCGTCTCTGCCTGTCCCTTTTGTGCCCAGAAAACTCGGAAACAACACCCAACCAGTCGCCTATTTCCTTTGCCCATAACATCTGCTCCCTAGCAGATATTCCAATGAATTTCATCACTGATCTTCCAATATCAGCTGGGTTTACCATTATCTGGGTGGTTGTGGATAGCTTCTTCAAGATGTTTCATTTCACTCCTCTGTCTGGTCTCCTATCTGCTCCAGTGCAATCAGAGAAGATTATTCTACATATTTTCCGCCTCCATAGCGTACCGGTCCATATTCTCTCAGATAGAGGCGTCCAGATGAATTTTCATACAACAACCATGTGAGTGAATCTACGTTGGGGAGCAGCCAAGTGAGCCAACCTTCCAGAAGTGGTGTTTTGAATGCGGGCAAAGTTCCGGGAACATGAGTAGCAGCGGTGGACAAACCGCATGTCCTGGGTAAAGGAGGCCAGGAGACGACAAACAAGATGGAGGACCTGATTAAGCATTTGGTGAACGCGCAGCAGCAGCAACAAATGGCACATCAAGAGACAAGTAAGCTGCTTATCCAGCAGGTGCAACAGCAACAGAAGCACCAACAGGACCAGTTTCAACAACAGCAGCAACAGATCAAGTTGCTTGCCGAAGCGGCTCGTGGGAGACCGGATACCCACTCCACAAGTCCAGGGGCAAGTGACGACACATACATCCAGATCGTCACATACATCCGGAAGGTGGTAAGACGAGCGATGCAGAAAATTACTCCAGGTGATGATGTAGAGGCATTTCTGACTGTTTTTGAGCAGATAGTGGAGCGGGAAAGACCAAGATGTCTTCCGAGCTGATGGATTGTAGCCTAGGCAGGTCTCTGAGCTGGGCGTTTGTGGGGAAAACTTTGGGACTGCTCAAATGCAGGATCTTACCCTAAAGGGGGCCTTTGAAAATGTGTCTGTGGTCGATGGGGTTGCTCAATAGCTGGGGGCTGACACCAGGTACCCACACTTTGCGAAAAATGGTGAATTATTGTATTACGTGACCGCAGCTGTTGGTTCCAGGACCCTACCGGCAGAGGGTTTTAGAAATAGCCCATTGGCACGTTTTGGCATGAAAATGCAGGAGAGGATATTGCAGATGTTCTATTGGCAGGGATGTTACCGGGAGATCCTGAATTATTGTAGGTCCAATCTGACCTGCCAGATAACTGCTCCCTCTACTCACTACTGAAGTCCCCTGGTCCTGTTACCTGTAATAGAGGTCCAATTTGAGAGAATTGCCACGGACCAAATAGGTCCTCTAATTAGGTCTGCATAAGGGCACCAATACATCCTCGTAGTCATGGATTATGTGACCCGGTACCCCGAGGCAGTACCACTACAGAACTCTTCAGCCAAGAGTATTGCCCGGGAACTTGTCCATAATTTTGCAAGGACGAGCTTGCCGAAGAAGATTTTGACAGACCAGGGAACCCCCTTTATGAGCAAGTTAATGAAAGAGCTGTGTAGGGTCCTTCAGATTGCCCAGATGTGAACCTCAGTTTACCATCCGCAGACCGATGGTCTAGTAGAGCGCTTCAACAAAACCTTAAAGGCCGTGCTCAAAAAGGTCATTGAGAAGGATGATTGAGACTGAGACTATCTGCTTCAGTTTCTGCTCTTCTCCATCAGAGAGGTTCCTCTACTGGCTTCTCACCGTTTGAGCTCCTGTATGGTCGACACCCAAAAGGGCTTCTGGACATCACCAAGGAAACCAGGGAAGGTCATTTCACGCCATACCGAAGCATCATAGGGCATGTCGCCCACCTGCAGGAGAGGATTGAAGGAGCATCTTCTCCAGGCACAGGTGGAACAGACAAGTGTGTATAATCGATCAGCGAGGCTGAGACAGTTCCAGCCCGGGGACCGCGTGCTAGTGCTTATCCCCACGGTGGAGAGCAAGTTTCATGCAAAGCTCCAAGGCCCATATTAGGTGGTGGAAAAACTGGGCAAGATGAATTACAAAGTACACCAGCCAGGTCGAAGGAAGCCGCACCAAGTCTATCATGTGAATTTGCTCAAGCCCTGGAAAGACCGGAAATTGCTGGAAACCCCTTGCCTGGGAGCCAGCACCAAAGTCACAATGGATGATAGCACCATTGCAGAGACTCTGACGCTGGCCCAAAGGCAACAGTGTTGAGAGCTATTGTAGCAGGACCATGACCTGTTCTCAGAGTTGCCATGTCATATGCAGGTGATGGAGCATGACGTGTTGACAGAACTGCATGTAAGGGTGAACCTCAAGCCTTATAGAATTCTGGAAGCACTGAGAAAGATGATGTCAAATGAGGTGAAGAGGATGCTAGACCTTAGGGTGATAGAGGAGTTGAAAAGTGGATGGTCGAGTCCCATCGTCCTCATGCCTTGTGTGGGCGAACTCATTGAGAGACTTGGAGCCGCAAGGTAAAATACAACCCTAGACCTGACAAAGGGCTATTGGCAGATCTGTTGTGAATTCTGCTCTTGGGCTCCCTCCGGTGGTTGTTAGTGGTAGTGCAGTGGTCTCTGGATTATATGCCAGGGCAGGTGTTTCTGCTTATTGCAGCTCTATTAGGTATTTAGGTTTGTAGGATCCATCTATCCCTGCCAGTTGTCCATTGTATCTTGGAGGGATTGCATCTCTGTCTGGCTCCACTGCCCTGCTGTCATTTCAGCTAAGATAAGTGCCTTTTTTTTGGTTCTCTGTAGCACGCATGCAGTGTGCTTTTATGTGCAGTGCAATCTATTTTGTTTTTGTCCAGCTTGACTTGTTTGGATTTTTCTGTCATGCTGGTTTCTCTGGAGATGCAGATATACATCCTATGTCTTTAGTTAGATGTAGTATATAGTATTTTCTGCTGTGGAATTTTCTAGTGTTTTAATACTGACCGCTTAGAACTCTGTCCTATCCTTTCTATCTAGCTAGAAGGGCCTCTTTTGCTAAACTCTGTTTTTTCTGCCTGTGTACGTATTTCCTCTTAAACTCACAGTCAATATTTGTGGGGGGCTGCCTATCCTTTGGGGCTCTGCTCTGAGGCAAGATAGGATTTCCCATTTCCATCTTTAGGGGTATTTAGTCCTCCGGCTGTGTCGAGGTGTCTAGGCCTAGTTAGGTACATCTCACGGCTACTTCTAGTTGCGGTGTCAGTATTAGGATTGCGGTCAGTACAGGTACCACCTACTCCAGAGATAGTCTCATGCGGCTCCAGGGTCACCGGATCATAACAGTACAACTGGCCAACAATGAGTTAAATGCATCTCAGAACGGAAGAAAAGTCCTGAGCCATTTTTTTTTCTGCAGTCTGTTTTGTCTTTCCTTCCCTCTTTTCCTCTGGGTGACTGAAGAGCTGTGTGCTAGCATGGATGTTCAGGGATTAGCTTGGCGTGTAGACCAAGTAGCTGCTAGGGTACAGGGTATTTCCGATTATATTGTTCAGACTCCGGTTTTAGAGCCTAAGATTCCTACTCCTGAGTTATTTTTTGGGGACAGGTCTAAATTTTTGAGTTTTAAAAATAACTGTAAACTGTTTTTTGCTCTGAAACCTCGTTCTTCTGGTGATCCCATTCAGCAGGTTAAAATAGTCATCTCCCTGCTGCGTGGCCATCCTCAGGATTGGGCATTTTCCCTGGAATCTGGGAATCCTGCCTTGCTTAATGTAGAAGCCTTCTTTCAGGCTCTAGGGTTATTATATGATGAACCAAATTCTGTGGATCATGCTGAGAAGACCTTGTTGACCCTGTTTCAGGGTCAAGAAGCGGCAGAATTGTATTGTCAGAAATTTAGAAAATGGTCTGTACTGACTAAATGGAATGAGGATGCTTTGGCGGCAATTTTCAGAAAGGGTCTTTCTGAATCTGTTAAAGATGTTATGGTGGGGTTTCCCACGCCTATTGGTCTGAGCGATTCTATGTCTCTGGCCATTCAGATTGATCGGCGCCTGCGTGAGCGCAGAGTTGTGCGCGCTGTGGCGTTGTCCTCAGAGCAGATACCTGAGCCTATGCAGTGCGATAGGATTCTGTCTGGAGCTGAACGACGGGGATTCAGACGTCAGAATGGGTTGTGTTTTTACTGTGGCGATGCTTCTCATGTCATTTCGGTCTGCCCTAAGCGTATTAAGAGAATCGCTAGTTCAGTTACCATTGGTACCGTACAACCCAAATTTTTGTTATCTGTGACATTGATCTGCTCATTGTCGTCATTTTCTGTCATGGCGTTTATAGATTCTGGCGCCGCTTTGAATTTAATGGACTTTGAATTCGCTAGACGTTGTGGTTTCCCCTTGAAGTCTTTGGAGAACCCTATTCCTTTAAGGGGCATTGATGCTACACCTTTGGCTAAAAATAAACCCCAGTTTTGGACAGGGGTGACCATGTGCATGGCGCCAGCCCATCGGGAGGATTGTCGCTTTTTGGTGTTGCATAATTTGCATGATGCTATTGTGCTGGGTTTTCCATGGTTGCAGGTACATAATCCGGTGTTGGATTGGAAATCTATGTCTGTGACTAGTTGGGGTTGTCAGGGAGTTCATGGTGATGTTCCTTTGATGTCAATCTCCTCTTCCCCCCCTTCTGAAATTCCAGAGTTCTTGTCTGATTTTCAGGATGTGTTCAATGAGCCCAAGTCCAGTTCCCTTCCACCGCATAGGGACTGTGATTGTGCTATTGACTTGATTCCAGGTTGTAAGTTTCCTAAGGGCCGACTTTTCAACCTGTCGGTGCCTGAACATACCGCTATGCGGAGTTATATTAAGGAGTCTTTGGAGAAAGGGCATATTCGGCCATCTTCTTCACCATTGGGAGCGGGATTTTTTTTTGTTGCCAAGAAGGATGGCTCCTTGAGACCTTGTATTGATTATCGCCTCTTGAATAAGATCACGGTCAAATTTCAATACCCTTTGCCTTTGCTTTCTGATTTGTTTGCTAGGATTAAGGGGGCTAGTTGTTTACTATGATTGACCTTCGAGGGGCATATAATCTTGTTCGTATTAAGCAGGGTGACGAATGGAAAACTGCATTTAATACGCCTGAGGGCCATTTTGAATACCTTGTGATGCCCTTCGGGCTCTCTAATGCTCCATCTGTTTTTCGATCCTTCATGCATGATATCTTCCGGAATTATCTTGATAAATTCATGATTGTATATTTGGATGACATTTTGATTTTTTCCGATGATTGGGAGTCTCATGTGAAACAGGTCAGGATGGTTTTTCAGATCCTTCGTGACAATGCTTTGTTTGTGAAGGGGTCTAAGTGTCTTTTTGGAGTGCAGAAGGTTTCTTTTTTGGGCTTTATTTTTTCTCCCTCATCTATAGAGATGGATCCGGTTAAGGTTCAGGCCATTCATGATTGGATTCAGCCCACGTCCGTGAAGAGTCTTCAGAAATTTTTGGGCTTTGCTAATTTTTATCGCCGTTTCATTGCTAACTTCTCCAGTGTGGTTTAACCCCTGACCGATTTGACGAAAAAGGGCGCTGATGTGACGAATTGGTCCTCTGCGGCTGTCTCTGCCTTTCAGGAGCTTAAATGCCGATTTACTTCTGCTCCGGTGTTGCGTCAGCGAGATGTTTCTCTTCCATTTCAGGTTGAGGTTGACGCTTCTGAGATTGGGGCAGGGGCCGTTTTGTCTCAGAGGAATTCTGATGGTTCCTTGATGAAACCATGTGCCTTCTTTTCCCGAAAGTTTTCGCCTGCTGAACGTAATTATGATGTCGGCAATCAGGAATTGTTGGCTATGAAGTGGGCGTTCGAGGAGTGGCGACATTGGCTTGAGGGGGCCAAGCACCGTATTGTGGTCTTGACCGATCATAAGAATCTGATTTACCTCGAGTCTGCCAAACGGCTGAATCCTAGACAGGCTCGATGGTCTTTGTTTTTCTCCCGTTTTGATTTTGTGGTCTCGGATCTTCCGGGTTCTAAGAATATTAAAGCTGATGCCCTCTCTAGGAGCTTTTTGCCTGATTCTCCGGAGATCCTTGAACCGGTCGGCATTCTAAAGGAAGGGGTGGTTCTTTCTGCCATCTTCCCTGATCTACGACGGGTCCTTCAGGAATTTCAGGCTGACAAACCTGGCCGCTGTCCAGTGGGGAAACTGTTCGTTCCTGATAAATGGACTAGTAGGGTGATTTCTGAGGTTCATTGTTCTGTGTTGGCTGGTCATCCTGGTATTTTTGGTACCAGAGATTTGGTTGGTAGGTCTTTTTGGTGGCCTTCTTTGTCGCGGGATGTGCGTTCTTTTGTGCAGTCCTGTGGGACTTGTGCGCGGGCTAAGCCTTGTTGTTCCCGCGCTAGTGGGTTGCTTTTGCTTTTGCCGGTCCCTGAGAGGCCTTGGACGCATATTTCTGTGGATTTTATTTCAGACCTTCCGGTTTCCCAGAGGATGTCAGTTATCTGGGTGGCTTGTGACCGGTTTTCTAAGATGGTTCATTTGGTGCCTTTGCCTAAGTTGCCTTCCTCTTCTGATTTGGTTCCATTGTTTTTTCAGCATGTGGTTCGTTTGCATGGTATTCCGGAGAATATTGTGTCCGACAGAGGTTCCCAGTTTGTTTCTAGGTTTTGGCGAGCCTTTTGTGCTAGGCTGGGCATTGATTTGTCTTTTTCTTCCGCATTTCATCCTCAGACAAATGGCCAAACCGAGCGAACCAACCAGACTTTGGAAACTTATTTGAGATGCTTCGTGTCTGCTGATCAGGATGATTGGGTGGCTTTCTTGCCATTGGCCGAGTTTGCCCTTAATAATCGGGCTAGTTCGGCTACCTTGGTTTCGCCTTTTTTTTGTAATTTTGGTTTTCATCCTCGTTTTTCTTCAGGGCAGGTTGAGCCTTCTGATTGTCCTGGTGTGGATTTTGTGGTGGACAGGTTGCAGCAAATTTGGGCTCATGTGGTGGACAATTTGGTGTTGTCTCAGGAGGAGGTGCAACGTTTTGCTAATCGTTGTCGGTGTGTTGGTTCCCGGCTTCGGGTTGGGGATTTGGTCTTGTTGTCTTCTCGTCATGTTCCTATGAAGGTTTCTTCCCCGAAGTTTAAACCTCGGTTTATTGGTCCTTATAGGATTTCTGAGATTATCAATCCGGTGTCTTTTCGTTTGGCCCTTCCGGCAACTTTTGCTATCCATAATGTTTTCCATAGATCTTTATTGCGGAAATATGTGGTGCCCGTTCTTCCCTCTGTTGATCCTCCTGCTCCTGTGTTGGTTGATGGGGAGTTGGAGTATGTGGTTGAGAAGATTTTGGATTCTCGTTTTTCGAGACGGAAGCTTCAGTACCTTGTCAAATGGAAAGGTTACGGCCAGGAGGATAATTCTTGGGTTTTTGCCTCTGATGTCCATGCTGCTGATTTGGTTCGGGCCTTTCATCTGGCTCGTCCTGATCGGCCTGGGGGCTCTGGTGAGGGTTCGGTGACCCCTCTTCAAGGGGGGTACTGTTGTGAATTCTGCTCTTGGGCTTCCTCCGGTGGTTGTTAGTGGTAGTGCAGTGGTCTCTGGATTATAGGCCAGGGCAGGTGTTTCTGCTTATTGCAGCTCTATTAGGTATTTAGGTTTGTAAGATCCATCTATCCCTGCCAGTTGTCCATTGTATCTTGGAGGGATTGCATCTCTGTCTGGCTCCACTGCCCTGCTGTCATTTCAGCTAAGATAAGTGCCTTTTTTTTGGTTCTCTGTAGCACGCATGCAGTGTGCTTTTATGTGCAGTGCAATCTATTGTGTTTTTGTCCAGCTTGACTTGTTTTGATTTTTCTGTCATGCTGGTTTCTCTGGAGATGCAGATATACATCCTATGTCTTTAGTTAGATGTAGTATATAGTATTTTCTGCTGTGGAATTTTCTAGTGTTTTAATACTGACCGCTTAGAACTCTGTCCTATCCTTTCTATCTAGCTAGAAGGGCCTCTTTTGCTAAACTCTGTTTTTTCTGCCTGTGTACGTATTTCCTCTTAAACTCACAGTCAATATTTGTGGGGGGCTGCCTATCCTTTGGGGCTCTGCTCTGAGGCAAGATAGGATTTCCCATTTCCATCTTTAGGGGTATGTAGTCCTCCGGCTGTGTCGAGGTGTCTAGGCCTGGTTAGGTACATCCCACGGCTACTTCTAGTTGTGGTGTCAGTATTAGGATTGTGGTCAGTACAGGTACCACCTACTCCAGAGATAGTCTCATGCGGCTCCAGGGTCACCGGATCATAACACAGATCCCTATGTCCCAGAGAGCCAAGGAGAAGACAGCCATCTCAACGCCTGATGGGTGTTTTCAATACACCAAAATGCCCTTCATCTGCAGGAGGCCCCAGCCACCTTCCAGAGGGCAATGGATTGCATCCTGGCCCCGCATAAGAAGTATGCCGCAGCGTACCTCGATGACATTGTGGCCTTTAGCCTTGACAGGGCTAGTCATCTGCCAAAGGTACAGTTGTTATGAATGCTTTAAGAAATGTGGGGTTCACCATAAATCCAAATAAGTTTGCCATAGGGAACAAAGAGGCCAAGAACCTAGGCTATGTCATCTGGAGGGGCGAAATTAAGCTGCAGATAAACAAGATTGAGGCGATTCAGAAGTGGCCACAACCGCTTTTCAAGAAGCAAGTGAGGGCATTTCTTGGAATTGTGGGGTATTACCGGCGGTTCATCCCAAGTTTGGCTATAATTAAAGCACCATTGGCGGATTTTCTTAAAGACACCAAGTCGACGATAATTAAATGGACTGCTGACGCAGAGATGACATTCCAGGAGCTGAAGTAAGATCTGTGTAAACATCCAGTTCTGGTCGCACCAGACTTCAGCTAAGACAGATGCCTCAGAAGTCGGGTTGGGAGCCGTGATGTCTCAGGAAGTAAATGGGGAAGACTCTGAGCTGGAAGCTCTCGTAAAAACTATGCCATTGTGGAGAAAGAGTTGAGGTATTATCTACTAGGCCAGAGGTTCAAACTTGTGTCCGATCATGCCACTCTGAGATGGTTAAGGGAGAAAAAGGTTAAGAATGCCCAAGTGACTAGGTGGTTCTTAGGCCTCCAGGACTTCAGGTTCCATGTACACAGACCCGGGAAGTTACATGGGAATACAGATGCCCTCTCCCAAATTCCCTGTTTGGTGTCCGAAGGTGCCAAAGCCCCCGCCTTTTGGCAGAGGGGGGAATGTTTGACATGGTCACTGGCATGGTGTATGAGGGGAGATATGTGCCACGAATATTGCATTCTTCCGTGATCTAGAAACCTATAAGTTTCTCTTCAGCATACTAGGTGAAGAAGGAGTTAATCGGCCATGTTATGGGGGGTTTGTAGGTGAGTAGGTAAGAGATGGGCGTGACACCTACTCACCATATCTCCACCTCAATAGTGTGGCTGGGATGTTAAATGTCCAGCCAGTTTTTTTTTCAGTCTCTGTTGTTTATAGGAAAGAAGCCTCCAGACTGAAGCTCCTGCTAGAGCTGCCGCATGTGTTTGTCCCAGAAGGCGGGAGCCATACGAGGAAGGACTTTATATAACTTTTTGTTTTCATTTGAGCCAGAAAGGCTGCTTTCTGTTACTATTTTGGGTACATTGGTTTATGAAGCAATAAACCACCAAGAGACTTTAACCCCTTTCTGACATTGGACGTAATAATCCGTCCATGTGACCTGAGCCTATTTGACCAGGGATGGATTATTACGCCCGCGCACACGGGTTGTATGCAGGTGATCACTGTCGGGTGTCAGGTGATTCTGACAACTGAAACCCGACTCTAAGTGCCAGGAGCAGTCACGCACCACTCCTGGCACTTTAACCCCCGAAATGCTGCGATCGAACACGATCCCAGCATTCCGGGAGATGGCAAAGTGTTGACATCCCCTCTGCTTTGGATTGAGACCCCGTGGCATGATGCAGGGTCCTGATTGTTGCCATGGTAACAATGGTCATGACGAAATCTGGGTCATCATTGCTAGAAAACTAGGTGATCATGCGCGGTGCCTCAACAACTTTCCCTGTCAGTGCTGAACTGACAGTTTGTACAGCATGGGGAAGCTGCTGCATCCCCATGCTGTAGAAGCAATCAGCCTGCACAAAATTATAGTCCCATAGTGTGACAAAGTAGAAAAGTTAAAAAAAAAAGTAAAAAAATTTAAACAATTTTAAAAATATTTTTTTTTAAATAATCAAAAATAATAAAAAAATCAAAACATATTGTATCCATAAATAAATATTTGTATGAAAAAAACAACAATAAAAGTACACATATTTGGTATCGCCGTGTCTGCAAGGACCCGACCTAAAAAACTGTCCCACTAATTAACCCCTTTAGTGAACGCCACAAAACAATAAATAAAAAAACTGGGCAAAAAACTACTTTATCATCATACTGCCAAACAAACAGTGGAATAAAACGCGATAAAAAGGATATAAATAAACATGGTTCCACTGAAATTATAATCTTTTCCTGCAAGAAACAAGCTGTCATACAACTTCATCAGTGGAAAAATAAAAAAGTTATAGCTCTCAGAATAAAGCGATGCATAATATTATAATAATTATTTTTTCTATAAAATAGTTTATTGTGTAAAAGCACCAAAACATAAAAAACAATATAAATGAGGTATCATACTAACCTGAAGAATAAAACTGCCTTGTCAATTTTACCACAAATGGAATGGCTTAACCCCTTAGTGACACAGCCAAATTTTAAAAAACTGACCAGTGTCACTTTATGTGGTAATAACTCTGGAACGTTTGAACAAATTCTAGCGATTTTGAGACCGTTTTTATGTGACACATTATACTTTATGATAATGGTAAATTTAGGTCAATATGTTTTATGTTTATAAAAAATATCAGAAATTTGAGAAAAATGTTAAAAAGTTAGCAATTTTCAAACTTTGAATGATTATCCCTTTAATCCAGATAGTCATACCACAGCAAAACATTAATAAATAACACTTCCATCATGTCTGCTTTACATCAGCACCATTTGTAAAATGTTATTTTATTTTGTTAGCATTTTAGGAGGTTTAAAAATGTAGCAGTAATTTTTCATTTTTTCAAGGAAATTTACAAAATTTATTTTTTTAGGGGCCTATCCATGTTTGAAGCGCCTTTAGGGGTCCCATATATTGGGACACCCCCAAAAGTTATACCATTTTAACCACTTTACCTCAAAGGGTGGTTTGCACGTTAATAAAAGGGCAAATTTTTACAATTCTGCCCACTGTCCCTTTATGAGGTTATAAATCTGGAACAATTCAACGGATCCTGGTGATTCTGACATTGTTTTCTCGTGACATATTGTACTTCATGATAGTGGTAACATTTCTTTGAAATTACTCGCGTTTATTTGTGAAAAAAATGGAAATATGGTGAAAATTTTGAAAATTTTGCAATTTTCCAACTTTGAATTTTTATGCCCTTAAATCACATAGGTATGAGCACAATTTTGGAACCAACATTTTTTTTGTTTTTGTGTTAGGAGTTATAAGAGTTAAAAGTTGACCAGCGATTTCTCATTTTTACAACACCATTTTGTTTTAGGGACCACATCACATTTGAAGTCACTTTGAGGGGTCTATATGTTGCAAAATACCAAAAAGTGACACCATTCTAAAAACTGCACCCCTCAAGATGCTCAAAACCACATTTAAAAAGTTTATTAACCCTTTGGGTGCTTCACAATCATTTTTGGAATGTTTAAAACAAAATGAACATTTAACTTTTTTTTTTTCACAAAAAAATTACTTCAGATCCAATTTGTTTTATTTTACCAAGGGTAATAGGAGAAATTGAACCCCAAAAGTTGTTGTACAATTTGTCCTGAGTACGCCGATACCCCATATGTGGGGGGTAAACCACTGTTTGGGCGCATGGCAGAGCTCGGAAGGAAAGCAGCACCATTTGCAAAATTGGCTGGAATTGAAATAGGACGCCATGTCGCGTTTGGAGAGCCCCTGATGTGCCTAAACAGTGGAAAATCCCCACAAGTGACACCATTTTTGAAAGTAGACCCCCTAAGGAACAGTAAACCACTGTTTGGGTGCACGTCGGGGCTCGGAAGGGAAGAAGTGGCGTTTTGGAATGCAGATTTTGATGGAATGGTCTGCGGGCATCACGTTGCATTTGCAGAGCCCCTGATGTGCCTAAACAGTGGAAACCCCCCAATTCTAACTCCAACAATAACCACAACACACCCCAACCCTAATCCCAACCCTAACTACACCCTTAACTCAAACACACCCTTATGTTATGACCCCAATGGCAGAGGGTCTCTGCAATAAATACCAAGTCTGCAAACACAAAAAAACAGCTCATAGGGCAGTGGTAACTGGGCTGACCGTATAGCTAATCCTAGCACCACAAATAGCAGCAGCCGGGGAACGTGCCTACGTTGGTTCTAGACGTCTCGCGCCAGCCGGAGAACTAACTAACCCTAGAAGGGAAAAGATAGACCTTTCTTGCCTCCAGAGAAAAGACCCCAAAAGTTGGATACAAGCCCCCAACAAATAATAACGGTGAGGTAAGAAGAAAAGACAAACGTAAGAATGAACTAGGTATTTAGCAAAGAGAGGCCTACTGACTAATAGCAGAATATAGTAAGATGACTTATACGGTCAGCAAAAACCCTATCAAAAATATCCACGCTGGATATTCAAGAACCCCCGAACCGTCTAACGGCCCGGGGGGAGAATACCAGCCCCCTAGAGCTTCCAGCAAAATCAGGAATCACATTTAGTACAAGCTGGACAAAAAATAAGAGCAATACAAATAACCAAAAAACAAGGAAGCAAGACTTAGCTTAATTTTGCATGAACCAGGACCAGCAGACAGGAGCAAACAGAAAAAACTGATTACAACGATGCCAGGCACCAGACTAAGAATTCAGGAAGTTAATATAGCAACACCCCTGGACTAACGACCCAGGTGGGTGCCAAACTAGGGAAAGACAATCTCAGAGTCATACCACTAGTGACCACAAGAGGGAGCCAAAAAAGTCTAATTCACAACAGTACCCCCCCTTTAAGGAGGGGTCACCGAACCCTCACCAAGACCACCAGGGCGATCAGGATGAGCAGCGTGAAAGGCACGAACTAAATCGGCCGCATGCACATCAGAGGCAACCACCCAGGAATTATCCTCCTGACCATAGCCCTTCCACTTGACCAGATACTGAAGCCTCCGTCTGGAGAGACGAGAATCCAAGATTTTCTCCACCACGTACTCCAACTCGCCCTCAACCAACACCAGAGCAGGAGGCTCAACAGAAGGAACCACAGGTACAACGTACCGCCGCAACAAAGACCTATGGAACACGTTGTGAATGGCAAACGACACTGGAAGATCCAAGCGAAAGGACACAGGATTAAGGATTTCCAATATCTTGTAAGGACCGATGAAGCGAGGCTTGAATTTAGGAGAGGAGACCTTCATAGGAACAAATCGAGAAGACAGCCATACCAAATCCCCAACACGAAGTCGGGGACCCACACCGCGGCGGCGGTTGGCAAAACGCTGAGCCTTCTCCTGTGACAACTTCAAGTTGTCCACCACATGATTCCAAATCTGCTGCAACCTATCCACCACAGAATCTACCCCAGGACAGTCAGAAGGCTCCACATGTCCCGAGGAAAAACGAGGATGGAAACCAGAGTTGCAGAAAAATGGTGAGACCAAAGTAGCGGAACTAGCCCGATTATTAAGGGCAAACTCAGCCAACGGCAAGAAGGTCACCCAATCATCCTGATCCGCAGAAACAAAACACCTCAAATAAGCCTCCAAAGTTTGATTAGTTCGCTCCGTTTGTCCATTAGTCTGAGGATGAAAGGCAGACGAAAACGACAAATCAATGCCCATCTTAGCACAAAAGGATCGCCAGAACCTGGAAACAAACTGGGATCCTCTGTCAGACACGATATTCTCAGGAATGCCGTGTAAACGAACCACATTCTGAAAGAACAAAGGAACCAGATCGGAAGAGGAAGGCAGCTTAGGCAAAGATACCAAATGGACCATCTTGGAAAAGCGATCACATACCACCCAGATGACAGACATGCCCTGAGACACCGGAAGATCTGAAATGAAATCCATGGAAATGTGTGTCCAAGGCCTCTTCGGGACAGGCAAGGGCAAGAGCAACCCGCTGGCACGAGAACAGCAAGGCTTAGCTCGAGCACAAGTCCCACAGGACTGCACAAATGACCGCACATCCCGCGACAAGGAAGGCCACCAAAAGGACCTAGCCACCAAATCTCTGGTGCCAAAAATTCCCGGATGCCCTGCCAACACCGAGGAATGAACCTCGGAAATGACTCTGCTGGTCCATTTAACAGGAACAAACAGTCTGTCAGGTGGACAAGAGTCAGGTCTACCAGCCTGAAATCTCTGCAACACACGTCGCAAATCCGGAGAAATGGCTGACAAGATTACTCCCTCTTTAAGAATACCAACTGGTTCTGCGACTCCAGGAGAGTCAGGCACTAAGCTCCTTGAAAGAGCATCAGCCTTCACATTCTTTGAACCTGGTAAATACGAGACCACAAAGTCAAAACGGGAGAAAAACAATGACCAACGGGCCTGTCTAGGATTCAGGCGTTTAGCAGACTCGAGATACATCAGATTTTTGTGATCAGTCAAGACCACCACACGATGCTTAGCACCCTCGAGCCAATGACGCCACTCTTCAAATGCCCACTTCATGGCCAGCAACTCCCGATTGCCAACATCATAATTCCGCTCAGCAGGCGAAAACTTCCTAGAGAAAAAAGCACATGGTCTCATTACAGAGCAACCAGGGCCTCTCTGCGACAAAACGGCCCCTGCCCCAATCTCAGAAGCATCCACTTCAACCTGAAAGGGAAGTGAGACATCAGGCTGGCACAAAACAGGCGCTGAAGTAAACCGGCACTTCAACTCTTGGAAAGCCTCCACGGCTGCAGGAGCCCAGTTAGCAACATCAGGACCTTTCTTGGTCATATCCGTCAAAGGTTTAACAACGCTAGAAAAATTAGCGATAAAACGACGGTAGAAGTTAGCAAAGCCCAAGAACTTCTGAAGACTCTTAACGGACGTGGGTTGAGTCCAATCATGAATAGCTCGGACCTTGACTGGGTCCATCTCCACCGCAGAAGGGGAGAAAATAAAACCCAAAAAGGGAACCTTCTGTACTCCAAAGAGACACTTTGAGCCCTTAACAAACAAAGCATTCTCACGCAAAACCTGAAACACCATCCTGACCTGCTCTACATGCGAGTCCCAATCCTCAGAAAAAAACAGAATATCATCCAGATAAACAATCATAAATTTATCCAGATACTTCCGGAAAATATCATGCATAAAGGACTGAAACACTGAAGGAGCATTAGAGAGCCCAAAAGGCATCACCAAGTACTCAAAATGACCTTCGGGCGTATTAAATGCAGTTTTCCATTCATCTCCTTGCTTAATGCGCACAAGGTTGTACGCACCACGAAGATCTATCTTGGTGAACCACTTGGCACCTTTAATCCGGGCAAACAAGTCCGACAACAGAGGCAAAGGATACTGAAATTTAACAGTGATTTTATTCAGAAGCCGATAGTCAATACAAGGTCTCAAAGATCCGTCCTTCTTGGCCACAAAAAAGAATCCCGCACCAAGAGGGGAAGAGGAAGGACGGATATGCCCCTTCTCCAGAGATTCCTTGATATACGAACGCATTGCGGTATGCTCAGGTACAGACAGATTAAATAATCTTCCCTTAGGAAATTTACTACCCGGAATCAAATCTATAGCGCAGTCACAGTCCCTATGAGGAGGAAGAGCACTGGACCTGGACTCGCTGAATACATCCTGATAATCAGACAAATACTCAGGAACTTCCGAAGGAGTAGAGGAAGCAATAGACACCGGTGGGGAATCACCATGAATTCCCTGACAGCCCCAACTTGACACAGACATTGCCTTCCAATCCAAGACTGGATTATGGGTCTGTAACCATGGCAGACCCAAAAGGACCAAATCATGCATTTTATGCAGAACAAGAAAACGAATCACCTCCCGATGTTCAGGAGTCATGCACATGGTTACCTGTGTCCAAAACTGCGGTTTATTTTCCGCCAATGGTGTAGCATCAATACCTCTAAGAGGAATAGGATTTACCAATGGCTCAAGAACAAAACCACAGCGCTTGGCAAACGACAGATCCATAAGACTCAGGGCAGCACCTGAATCCACAAACGCCATAACAGGGTAGGAAGACAATGAGCAAATTAAAGTCACAGACAAAATAAATTTAGGTTGCAAATTACCAATGGCGACAGGGCTAACAACCCTTGTAAGGCGTTTAGAGCATGCTGATATAACATGTGTAGAATCACCACAGTAAAAACACAACCCATTCTGCCGTCTATGATTTTTCCGTTCATTTCTAGTCTGAATTCTATCACATTGCATTAAATCAGGTGTTTGTTCAGACAACACCACCAGAGGATTAGCAGTTTTGCGCTTCCGCAAACGCCGGTCAATTTGAATAGCCAGCGCCATGGAATCATTCAGACTTGTAGGAATGGAAAAACCCACCATCACATTCTTAATGGCTTCAGAAAGGCCATTTCTGAAATTTGCGGCCAGAGCACACTCATTCCACTGAGTAAGCACGGATCATTTCCGAAATTTTTGGCAATACACTTCAGCTTCATCCTGGCCCTGAGAAATAGCCAGCAAGGCTTTTTCTGCCTGAATTTCAAGATTGGGTTCCTCGTAAAGCAATCCGAGCGCCAGAAAAAACGCATCAATATTCGCCAATGCCGGATCTCCTGGCGCTAGCGAGAAAGCCCAATCCTGAGGGTCGCCCCGCAAGAAAGAGATAACAATTTTAACTTGCTGAGCTGAGTCTCCAGACGAACGGGGTCTCAGAGAAAGAAACAATTTACAATTATTCCTGAAATTCCTAAACTTAAATCGATCTCCAGAGAACAGTTCAGGAATAGGTATTTTAGGTTCAGACATAGGACTACTGGTAACAAAATCTTGTATGCCCTGCACACGAGCAGCAAGCTGATCCACACTTGTAATCAGAGTCTGGACATTCATGTCTGCAGCAAGCTTAAGCCACTCAGAGGTAAAGGGGAGGAAGAAAGAGAGGAAAAAAAAAAACTCAGAATTTCCTTTCTTATTATCCCACTTCTGCAATGCATTAAACATTCAACTTTGGCCTGGCATACTGTTATGACCCCAATGGCAGAGGGTCTCTGCAATAAATACCAAGTCTGCAAACACAAAAAAACAGCTCATAGGGCAGTGGTAACTGGGCTGACCGTATAGCTAATCCTAGCACCACAAATAGCAGCAGCCGGGGAACGTGCCTACGTTGGTTCTAGACGTCTCGCGCCAGCCGGAGAACTAACTAACCCTAGAAGGGAAAAGATAGACCTTTCTTGCCTCCAGAGAAAAGACCCCAAAAGTTGGATACAAGCCCCCAACAAATAATAACGGTGAGGTAAGAAGAAAAGACAAACGTAAGAATGAACTAGGTATTTAGCAAAGAGAGGCCCACTGACTAATAGCAGAATATAGTAAGATGACTTATACGGTCAGCAAAAACCCTATCAAAAATATCCACGCTGGATATTCAAGAACCCCCGAACCGTCTAACGGCCCAGGGGGAGAATACCAGCCCCCTAGAGCTTCCAGCAAAATCAGGAATCACATTTAGTACAAGCTGGACAAAAAATAAGAGCAATACAAATAACCAAAAAACAAGGAAGCAAGACTTAGCTTAATTTTGCATGAACCAGGACCAGCAGACAGGAGCAAACAGAAAAAACTGATTACAACGATGCCAGGCACCAGACTAAGAATTCAGGAAGTTAATATAGCAACACCCCTGGACTAACGACCCAGGTGGGTGCCAAACTAGGGAAAGACAATCTCAGAGTCATACCACTAGTGACCACAAGAGGGAGCCAAAAAAGTCTAATTCACAACACCCTTAACCCTAATCCCAACCCCAGCACACCCCTAACCCCAACACACCCCTAATCCCAACCCTAACCACACCCCTAACCCTGACACACCCCTAACCCAACCATAAACGTAATCCAAACCCTAACCCCAACTCTAGCCCCAACCCTAACCCTAACTTTAGCCCCAACCCTAACTTTAGCCCCAACCCTAACCCTACTGGGAAAATGGAAATAAATACATTTTTTTATTTTATTATTTTTCCCTAACCAAGGCGCTGATACAGGGGGGTTTGATTTACTATTTAGGGTGGGTTTTTTAGTGGGTTTTTATGTTTGGCAGCTGTCACACACTAAAAGACGCTTTTTATTGCAAAAAATTGTTTTTGCGTCACCACATTTTGAGAGCTGTAATTTTTCCATGTTTTGGTCCACAGAGTCATTTGAGGTCTTGTTTTTTTGCGGGTCGAGTTGACATTTTTATTGGTACCATTTTCGGGCACATGACATTTTTTGATTGCTTGTTATTCCGATTTTTGTTAGAAAGAATGAACAAAAACCAGCAACTCATTAATTTCTTTGGGGGGGGGGGGCGTTTATACCGTTCCGCGTTTAGTAAAATTGATAGGGCAGTTTTATTATTCAGGTCAGTAAGATTACAGTGATACCTCATTTATATCTTTTTTAATGTTTTGGCGCTTTTATACAATAAAAACTTTTATATAAAAAATGATTATTTTTGCATTGCCTTATTCTAAGGGCTATAACTTTTTATTTTTTCGCTGATGATGCTGTATGGCGGCTCGTTTTTTGCGGGACAAGATGACGTTTTCAGCGGAAACATGTTTATTTATATCTGTCTTTTTGATCGCGTGTTATTCCACTTTTTGTTCGGCGGTATGATGATAAAGCATTGTTGTTTGCCTCCTTTTTTTTATTGTTTTTTGCTTACGGTGTTCACTGAAGGGGTTAACTAGTGGGACAGTTTTATAGGTCGGGTTGTTACGGACATGGCGATACTAAATATGTGTACTTTTATTGTTTTTTTTATTTACATAAAGAAATGTATTTATTTAGGATTTTTTATTAAAAAATATTTTTAGACAGTGTAATTTTTTATTTTTTTTTTTTTACTTTGTCCCAGGGTGAGACATCACTATATAGTGTCAGATCGCTGATCTGACACTTAGCACAGCACTGTGTCAGATCAGCGATCTGACAGGCAGTGCAGGAGGCTTGCCGGCACCTGCTCTTAGCACGAACTGACAAGCCGCCTCCCTGCAGGACCCGGAAGGACCCCGTGGCCATCTTGAATCCAGGGGCCATGCGGGGAGGAGACAGGAGGAGACGCTAGGAACAACACGATCACATCGCGTTGTCCTGAGGGTCTCAGGGAAGCACGCAGGGAGCCCCCTCCCTGCGCAATGCTTCCCTATGCCCCCGGAGCGCTGCGATCATGTTTGATCGCTGTGTTCTGGGGGTTAATGAGCCAGGAGCGGTCCGTGACCACTCCTGGTACATAGTGCCGGATGTCAGCTGTGATAATTAGCTGACACCCGGCTGCGATCGGCCGTGCTCCCCCCGTGAGCGCGGCTCATCGCATATGACGTACTATCCCGTCGATGGTCCCAGGTCACCTCGACGGGATAGTACGTCAGATGTCAGAAAGGGGTTAAAAACAGCACCCCGTGACATATTGAAAATTGCAGTCAGGCAGTTTATTAACCCTTCAGGTGATTATCAGGAATTAATGCAAAGTGGCATGACAGAAATGAAAATGTGTATTTTTACCACCTAAATGTCGCTAACTGCTGAACAGGTTACAACAACCGTCAGACTCTTAGACCGCTATTTGGCTGTGAATTGCCATCGCAAACATCAGGACCACACAATCATGATCTGAGGGCACCAATTGGGATAAAGAGGAAGCCCCCACACTCTGTTAACCATTTATATGATGTAGTCACTATTGACAGCAGCATCTAAGGGGTTAAGCAGATTTGAACGGTGTAAACACTGATCGTGGCTGATACAGCATGTTGTCAGCAATAGTGTCCAGCCGACAGCTGCTGGATTGTCACCTGTATGGGGAGGCTATTCTTTTATATTTCAGGTCAGTTAAAAGATGTATTGGTGGTCATTAAGGGGTTAAACAAAAGCTTCAACTCAATCCACAAAATAACTAGCTCTCACTCAGGTCTGTCATCTGTTAACGGAAATATAGGGGGCTTCCACGTTATTGGTCGTACAAAGGCTCTGTAAAAGCGAAATGGCTCCATAGCCCTCAGAAACTCAGCAAATTCTGTGCTCCCAAATCCAAATGCCCCCCTCCCTTCTGAGCCCCACAGTGTACCTAAACCATATATACAGTTGTGCTCAAAAGTTTAAAACATATCTTTTTGTATCCCTTTTCTGATTATTACAGTTCAACTACCTTTTCCCATAGATCCGTTGACAATTCTTTTGCTTTCCCCATGACTCACAATACAGAAACGTCAGTGGCTAGATGAAAGATTCAAGAGTTTGTCTGGATCCCAGAAACTCAATCAGCTTTTATGCACACACACTTACAAGCAAACAGGTCAGAGGTGAGGATGTTACCCATCTGTGTCAACTTCTGTGCATGTTATCAGGCCAAAATCACCAGGGTATGTAAACTTTTGATCAGCGTCAAGATTCTTCGGATCTTAGATTTTGTGCTCAAAAGTTTAAAACATATCTTTTTGTATCCCTTTTCTGATTATTACAGTTCAACTACCTTTTCCCATAGATCCGTTGACAATTCTTTTGCTTTCCCCATGACTCACAATACAGAAACGTCAGTGGCCAGCCCGTAAGGTACCTTTACTTTCAAAGCGTCATGTCAAGGCTCGTCTACAGTTTGCTCATGATCACTTGGAGGACTCTGAGACTGACTGGTTCAAGGTTCTCTGGTCTGATGAGACCAAGATCGAGATCTTTGGTGCCAACCACACACGTGACGTTTGGAGACTGGATGGCACTGCATACGACCCCAAGAATACCATCCCTACAGTCAAGCATGGTGGTGGCAGCATCATGCTGTGGGGCTGTTTCTCAGCCAAGGGGCCTGGCCATCTGGTCCGCATCCATGGGAAGATGGATAGCACGGCCTACTTGGAGATTTTGGCCAAGAACCTCCGCTCCTCCATCAAGGATCTTAAGATGGGTCGTCATTTCATCTTCCAACAAGACAATGACCCAAAGCACACAGCCAAGAAAACCAACGCCTGGTTCAAGAGGCAAAAAATCAAGGTGTTGCAGTGGCCTAGTCAGTCTCCTGACCTTAACCCAATTGAAAACTTGTGGAAGGAGCTCAAGATTAAAGTCCACATGAGACACCCAAAGAACCTAGATAACTTGGAGAAGATCTGCATGGAGGAGTGGGCCAAGATAACTCCAGAGACCTGTGCCGGCCTGATCAGGTCTTATAAAAGACGATTATTAGCTGTAATTGCAAACAAAGGTTATTCCACAAAATATTAAACCTAGGGGTTGAATAATAATTGACCCACACTTTTATGTTTAAAATTTATAAAAATGTAACTGAGCAACAAAACTTTTTGGTTTGTAAGATTTATGCATCTGTTAATAAATCCTGCTCTTGTTTGAAGTTTGAAGGCTCTAACTTATTTGCATCTTATTAAACCTGCTAAATCTGCAGGGGGTTGAATACTACTTGTAGGCACTGTATGCCCCAGTGTCTTCTGTGATGCACATGCTCCAGCATATCCTATGTGATGTATATGCTCCTGTCCCATTGTCTCCTGTGTAATGTATATGCTGCAGCCCCAGTGTCTCCTATGTGATGTGTACGCTGGAGCCCCAGTGTCTCCTATGTGAAGCATATATGGAGCGCCCGCCAGGGCCGTGGGGATACTCGGAACCGGGCCGGTTCTTAAAGCGGATGTGGTTGTCACGGCAGCAGTGACCCGGTCCGTGGCCCTGGGCGTCCAATAAAATGATGAAATCAAAGGGGAATATAATAAAGTTTATAGGGCAATGGGGATTGTTCGTGATGCCACCTGTGGTGCTCAGCTAGGAATGGCCGACGCTGCTTAAAGGGAACCGCTGGGGCTGATGATGATGCAGCAGAGTTGTTATAGCTTTCCACAGTTAGAGCTTAGTCCCACGGCAGTTATAGTGGTAAATGTGATGGTGGATGTTGTGGTGCAGGGCAGGTGATACAGTAATAATTCAGAGGACACAGCAGGGTGCAGTTTCCACACCTTTACTCACAGATCTTAGATGCAGTCCCCAGCCATAATTTGGAGTGCACTTTGCCAGGACCCTGTTCTTATGTTCCTTTCCTGGCCTTTCCTGGCTGCGCTGGCTCCCACTTCTCCTGCCCTGCGCCTTCACACACAGTGTCCCAAGCCAGCAGCCTCGGATCTTGTCGGGCGACGTCTGTCTAGTCCCCTTGGTCCTATATGGCTGCCTTTTCAGCGAATGTGTGTGGATGTGGCTGTGGCACATACAGATACCATAGCCTCCAGCTTGCTAGCTGAGCCTTGTAGTTCTCCTCTAGTCTTGGGGGCCAGTTCGCCACTGCGACCTGGTCCCTCCACGTGGTGATGGTCAGCGTGGATGCAAGCCCCACAGGAGGATTCCTCACTACCCGTGCCCCTAGGACCCCTTCTCTCTCTTCTTTCTGTAGCTTCACTTTTCTCTATCTCCCTCTTTCTGGGAGCTCTTTTCTGCACGTCTCACCCCATCTACTTCCTCTCACTGACTAAATTTTCGCAAGCTCTTCCCCTAACTACGTGCTCCACCCACACCCTCTACCTAGTAACCCTCTCCAGACTGGGATGACGCCATCTCAGGTGCTCTAACTGGAGTGTTGAGGTGTTGGATACTGGTGTTAGAGTCCTGGGTAGTGCCCCCTCCTTACCTGAGAGTGGGATACCACACCTCTGGATGAGGTGCAGTACCTCTGTGGCAACCGGACCTCAGGAGTGCCACATATACAGTAGTTTGTATCTCCTATGTGATGAATATAGACCAATCTTGGTGTCTCCTATGTGATGTGTATACTGCAGAGTCCCGACTGCTTGTGTTCTAGAGTTCCATGAGCAGCAAGGAATTTTCCACTGTGAGGAGACATCCAGTGTAATATACCTCTGTGTTCAGAACTTACTGCTGCAAGTTTTTTTCAAAATTCATCGCAAAGACTTGCCTGCGCTCGAGATTGACACCAATCTAGAAAAGCAGTTGTGAGTAGCAACATCATCAATACCTCTTAATATCAAAGCTACACCAAAGAGAAGCAGCTTCAGTTATTCAAGGGTGAGTTACTTAAATGTTTGACCAAATAAAGCAGGAAAAATTTAAAGTCAATATTCTTGTACAGCCCCCGAGTGATGGTATAAATGTCCAAATGGCCCTTGGCAGGAAAAGGTTTCCCATCCCTGCCTTAGGGGAACTAAAGATTTTCCTTAAGTGCCTGTACACCTTTAGAAAGCTGAAAGCCTCCCTTTTAAGACTGCTCACCAGGCCACAGTGGCAGGGATGGGTTGTCACGCGTATCTCGTCGGTGAAGATAGCTTTTTTGGAGCTCCACGGCCGTTAACAGAGCGGGAGCGCATGCAGCTCAGAGTTCCCTCAGCCTTTTCTGTGACGGCGCATTATGTGATGACGTCATCACGCCACCACGAACATGCCCTTGACTCCAGAAGTTGGACTGCATGGGATCTTATGAGAAGTAGGTAGGAAAAGCTTTTTTTTTTCTTTAATTAAATAAATGAGGGTGTGGGGGGAAGCAAATCAAGATGAATTTGAGACTGGTGGTGGGGGACAGTAAATGATGATGAATTGAGACTGGGTAATGGGGTATAGCAAACAAAGTTGAATTGAGACTGGAGGGTGGGTACAGCATATATTATGTACAGAGCTCCTGTGTATAATGGTACTTATGGTGATATTAGTGTTGTTTTTTTTATTAATGATATTTATTTTAGTATTCGGTCACTATCTGGTGCTAAGATGTGGTTCGGCCATGGTGTGGAGATATTTGTTCCCTGTATGTAGTATTATTCGGTCACTATGTGGCAGTAATTTGTGGTCTGGTCATGGTGTGACAGCATTTGTCCCTTACATGTGGGGAAACCAAATGAAAATGGACACTAGAGCAAAAATGAATATAAAACTTCTTCAAGTTTATTACCAAATATAAAAACCACAGGTAGATACATATACATAAAGGTAGAAACAATAAAAAGTGAAAGACGACATCAAAGTGCCACGTCGAGGCAGGAGGTATAGGAAATATAGCACAAATATGCAAATAAGAGCCAATCAAATTGTATTCAAGTAGATACATATAGCAAAAGGATTCAGTACATACAATATGGTCAGGTATATAAAGTATTTTGCTTTATATAAAGTGTTTCAATTGTAGGTGGAGGCTATATGTAGTAAATCCCTTAATATCCAATCATAGTGAAAAATAGCATGTTCCACATATGCGCTCCTCAATTAAAATCAGAATACACATGTATGCAAAGATATGGCATAGGTTCAACAAATAACCAAATTACAGCAAAGTTAGAAATGGTGCAATAAAGTGCATAGTGCTATAGTGCGACCTATCATAATACAGACTACCATACAAGATGAGTACAGTAAAATTAGTCACAACAAAGTAGAGATCCATATAGTAAAGTGCAAAGTGCCATAATGTAGTCTACCATAAGACAAATAGTATAGCTGCAATGGTATATACTGTCCTCCAATATGAGGACAAAAAGGGAGTATGTATATAAGTAAAGGTGTAAGTACCTAATGTAGAGAAGAAACCCTCCAATTCCAGGCTAAAATAGCATGGAAATTGTAGGTATGAGTGTCTAAAACCAACCTGCTGTAGACGTGAAAAGGAAGGGACTCCAACGCGCGTTTCGCACACTGCTTCTTCGGGGGCGTGATGTCAGGGATTGGGGAGCAGGTATATATACCCTGGACTGCACATGGATGTAGCGGCTGAAGCAGCACTTCCGATGACATGGAGGGGACCGGAAGCCAGGGAGTTGGCGTCCGACGTCACAGATTCACGCCTACCACTGACGCGTCAGTAAGGCGGGCCCAAAGTGCGACATCAGATGGACGCGTAGCCCCGGCAACGGAACCACGACAGTCACAGGGAGCGCACACCGCATGGAAAGCCGCGGGTACGTAGAGGTGTAGGCGAAAATCACACACAGGTAGAACAAAAGCACAAGGAATGCGGGATTCAATAAGTGTAAGAAGATAAAAATAAGTGAACGTACCTTAAATAATGAATAAAATCATGCAAGTGAAGGTGAGCAGGAAAAAGAGTGCCTGCAAGAAGTAATAAGAAAAGTGATAAGATGGTGAAAGGAGTGAGAGTAAAATGAGTGAGAAAAAGCCAAATGCAAGAGTAAGATGGCTAAATATATACTGGAATTGTGTCCATAACTAAGACAGAGGATATTTGCTGAATGTGAAGTAGAGACATATTGCAATCCCTTGAGAAATGCGCAAATAGTATACTCATACATAATTAACAAACACACACACACACACACGAGTGAAGACTGTAACAAATATAAATACAGCTTATTAATTAATTGTGAGGGACAATAAATATATGTATTTGTTAGACTACCCTTCGTACTATTGTCCTAGTTACATAATATGTATATATGTGTTAAGATCCATTGATGATTGATACAATAACACATAGAGGTGAAAGAAAAAATATATAAATGCAAATAAAAATAATAAAAAATTATAATAAATATTAAATAAAAAATTATAAAAAATTATAAAAATAAAAAATATGTGAAAAAATAAATAAATGAAAATAAAAATAAAAAATAAATAAAATAATACATATATAAATATCCGTATCCATGTCCAAATCTTCTTCATGTATACAAAAGTCCATCTACACACCTCTGGAGCTGAACAGGGGGTAAGAATCATAATGAAACCTGCACAAGGTAAAGAAAAAAGAGTGAGAGTTAATGACAATAAAATAATAATTAAAACCACAGACAAAACACAACAGAATCAAAGGAATGGGACAAAACTAAGGACCTCATTGAGGCCCTTAGGGCGAATGCATGCAATACGAATAATCCATTGAGTCTCTAATTGGGCAAGTCTCTTTTTCATATCTCATTTATCCATCAGGACACGATCAATTCCACGTACTCATAATAGATTACTATTACACCCATGAGCTTCTTTGAAGAGCCTAGGGATGGGCTTCAAAAATTCATCATCTGCCGATGGATCTAGAGTGCCTTTGATCTCATGGACGTGTTCTCTGACTCTCACAAGAAGTTGTCATGAGGACAGGCCGACATATATCAAACCACAGGGGCAGGTGACATAGTAAATTACACCCTCAGTGGAACATGTGATATGCTGCGTTACGCGAAATTCTTTGGAGTCATCACTGCATACAAAATTGAAGCACCGCTCCAAGTTAGCACAGGCAGCGCATCTCGTGCCTTTTGATCCAAAGGCACATTTTGGTTTATGGCCTTTGTAATAGCTGTGGGTAAGTATATCCCGCAGTTTTTTATTTCTTCTGTTCGTAATAGATGGTGTTGGAGTAATACATTTGGCCAAAACCGCATCTTGTGTGATAAGTGGCCAATATTTGCTCAATATCTCTCTAAAGGCGGTAGAATTACTAGAGAAGGTAGAGATGAATCTCACCTGTTGGGTGGCTGTTGGTTTTTCTTTGGCCTTCAAGAGATCTTTCCTTTCAACATAGGATGCTCTCTTCATACACTTCTTAACCGTCCTTCCAGAATATCTTCGGTCCCCAAATCGATTAGAGATTTCATCAACCTGTCATGGTGTGACGGTATTTGTCCCTTGTATGTGGTATTAGTGATCATTTTTTAAAAATGTAAGTAACACATACCCTTAAAAAAATAAAAAAGTAAAAAGAGTATTGGGTATTTTAATAGGTTGGAGTAGACTAGGGCCCTGGCAAGAGAGTCCACCTTGTCATGGTGGCAGGCTTAAAAAATCTTTTGGCCAAATCAAAAGCTGATGGCTATGTATGTGATATGGTGGTCTATGGGAACTGTTAATGTGTGATTGGTGAGGATGTGGTACAGAAGTGGACTTTTTCTAAGAGTGGGCAGTGGGACTGTGGAAGGTTCGAGGAGTGGAGGCAGAGCTGGGGTGGAGATGGAGCTGGGGTGGAGCCTGGGCGGAATCTCAAGGGAGCACGGAAACTTTACCAGTATGGGGCCCTAAAATTCCTGGTGACAACCCTGCTGACCTACCCTACTTCTCAGCCAAGTGTGTATGATATTGGCATGTTGAGAGGTAACTAAGCCACTGCATGACCCCTATGCCAGTGCATTATCGCTTAGGAAAACAAAAGGATCAGGCACTTAATTTCAAAATGCCTGATCCTGCTCTTCCCCTGCATCATCTGACTGGTTTGGAAAGAACTTAAAGGGAACATGTCACCCCCCAGAGCCTATTAAAGTAAAATAGCCACTTTCAGCAGCACTAAGGCTACATTCTGTGAAGGTGGCTCTTATGTTTATTATCCCTAGGAGCGCTGAAATAAAGAGTTTTATAAATTTCCCGCCATACCTCTATTGAGTCAGGGAGGTATGTTTTCTCCCCTAACTCAACCACCTGGCAACTGTCCATCATCCCGCTCTGTCCTCCGTGCGCTACCTCTTCTCTTTCTCATGACGTCAATGGGGTCACCGTGCTCCATTGAATTTAGTGCCGATGTCTCGCGAGATTTGTGAAGTGTCGCGAGATTTTGGCACTTCTATCGAGGAGCACGGTGACCCGCTCCACTGCGCAGGCTCCAGATTCCCAGCCCCACAGTGTGAATACATCATAACACACTGCAGGGCGGGATCTGGGGCCTCCGCTACACACAGTCAAGATATCCTTACATCACCTGATGTAAGTTCACGGGCAGCGCGCACGGTGCATGCCCGACAACTGATTGCAGAGCGCAGGCACCGGTGACGTCACGAGAAAAAGAAGAGGCGGCGCACGGAGAACAGAGCGGAATGATGGACAACTGCGAGGCGGTTGAGTTAGGAGGAGAAAAACATACCTCCCTGACTCAATAGAGGTATGGCGGGAAATTTATAAAACTAATTATTTCAGCATTTCTAGGGATAATAAACATAAGAGCCACCTTCACAGAATGCAGCCTTAGTGCTGGCTATTTTACTTTAATAGGCCCTGGGGGAGTGACAGGTTCCCTTTAAGAATATTTTATTCTAAGAATGTGTTTGTCACCTGGCACGGCAATATGTTGCATTTTCTTTCTCATGATTTAGTTAGTGGAATATAATTTGCAATCTGGGTGGAGCTGCTCTTTAAACCTGGCTTTTCTGTCAGTTATCTTTTAAACAAACTTTGCCCCTTAAGGTACCTTCACACGAAGCGACGCTGCAGCGATAGCGACAACGATGCCGATCGCTGCAGTGTCGCTGTTTGATCGCTGGAGAGCTGTCACACAGACCGCTATCCAGCGACCAACCATGCCGAGGTCCCGGGGTAACCAGGGTAAACATCGGGTTGCTAAGCGCAGGGCCGCGCTTAGTAACCCGATGTTTACCCTGGTTACCAGCGTAAAAGTAAAAAAAACAAACAGTACATGCTCACCTGCGCGTCCCCCAGCGTCTGCTTCCTGACACTGACTGAGCTCCGGCCCTAACAGCACAGCGGTGACGTCACCGCTGTGCTTTCACTTTCACTTTAGGGCCGGCGCTCAGTAAGGGTCAGGAAGCAGACGCTGGGGGACGCGCAGGTGAGCATGTACTGTTTGTTTTTTTTACTTTTACGCTGGTAACCAGGGTAAACATCGGGTTACTAAGCGCGGCCCTGCGCTTGGTAACCCGATGTTTACCCTGGTTACCAGTGTAAAACATCGCTGGTATCGTTGCTTTTGCTTTCAAACACAACGATACACAGCGATCGGACGACCAAATAAAGTTCTGGACTTTATTCAGCGACCAGCGACATCACAGCAGGATCCTGATCGCTTTTGCGTGTCAAACTAAACGATATCGCTAGCGAGGATGCTGCAACGTCACGGATCGCTAGCGATGTCGTTTCGTGTGAAGGTACCTTTAGTCCACTTTATGGCCATGCATGCACAGGACTTGGATGGCTTGTTAAAGGGCCACTGTCACCCCCCCCCCCCAGCCGTTATAAACTAAAAGAGCCACCTTGTGCAGCAGTAATGCTGCAGTCTAACAAGGTGGCTCTTTTAGTTTTTGATTCATTTATTACCTCAAAAAAGCGTTTTAAAAATTGGCCACACATACCAGATATTGTACCTGGAGGCGGTCCGAAGCGTCCTGTATGAATCCCCCAACTGCCGTCACTCTTCTCTTCAGGGGCGATGGTACCCGCCCCCTGAGCGCTGTTATCTTCTGAAATCCGGCGCCTGCGCTGTGCGTGCCTGCCTGGGGCCTGCGCAGTGTTCATTGTCAGTGCGGCCACACTGTTGCTGAATCCCCCGCCCCGCACTGTTATTCATTATGCACAGTGCGGGGCTGGGGTTCCTGGGAAGGCGGGGGAGCTGGGGAGCGTCGGAGCTGGGGAGCGTCTAAACAGCGCAGTGCGCATGCCCAGGAACCCCAGCCCCGCACTGTGCATAATGAATAACAGTGCGGGGCGGGGGATTCAGCAACAGTGTGGCCGCACTGACAATGAACACTGCGCAGGCCCCAGGCAGGCACGCACAGCGCAGGCGCCGGATTTCAGAAGATAACAGCGCTCAGGGGGCGGGCACCATCGCCCCTGAAGAGAAGAGTGACGGTAGTTGGGGGATTCATACAGGACGCTTCGGACCGCCTCCAGGTACAATATCTGGTATGTGTGGCCAATTTTTAAAACGCTTTTTTGAGGTAATAAATGAATCAAAAACTAAAAGAGCCACCTTGTTAGACTGCAGCATTACTGCTGCACAAGGTGGCTCTTTTAGTTTATAACGGCTGGGGGGGGGGGTGACAGTGGCCCTTTAAGGAATATTTAATATTCACCTATTCAATCTAAAGCAAAAATCTGTGCCAAGGACTTAAAGCGCTGTTCATGGCACTGATACAGCTAATAACAGCTGCAAATGTTAGATGCAAGGATCCACTTTCCAATTTGGTGGGTATTTGCTTGGCTTTCTTATTCGTTGCCACAATATATTCAGGTAAATTCCCCCTCATAGCCATGACTCTCCTGTTGTACTGCACAGTACTTTCACTGCCATTTCACTCACATCAATAGGAGATAGAAAGATATCCAGAAACACCCTCATTAGAAGGTGATAAGTGTTTGAAGCATGGTGGCTCAATGGTTAGCACTGTTGCTTTGCAGCACTGGAGTCATGTGGTTCAAATTCCACCCAAGGACAACATCTGCAAGGAATTTGTATGTTCTCCAGTTTCCTCCTACAGTCCAAACACATACTGGTAGGGAATTTAGATTGTGAGCCCCATTGGGGACAGTGATGATAATGTATGTAAAGCACTGTGGCATATGATAGCACTAGATATTTATACGTGTGCACAATTAATCAGGCAAGTGAATATTTTGAGCATATCATCATTTTCATGCGTATTTTCCAACTCCAAGCTGTACAAACTTGAATGCTGACTGGATTAAGCATATCATGTGATGTGTATTTGTGTGATGAGGAAGGCTGTGGCCTTTGGATATCAAAACCCTTCATCAGTGTGTGCAGAATTATTTAACAGCTTGTTTTCTTCATCCAAAATGGGTCAAAAAGAGATTTCACTGACTCTGAAAAGTCAAAAATTGTTACAAGTCTTAGGCTGCTTTCACACATCAGGTTTTTTGTTTCAGGCACAATCCGGCAACTCCGGAAAAAAACGGATCCGTTTTTTTTACACGCCGGATCCGTTTATTTCCCATAGAGTTGTATTAGCGCTCTCTCTCTCTCTCTCTCTCTCCGTTTTTCACATCGGATCCGTTTTTTAGCAAACTTGCCGGATTTAGCCTGAAACAAAAAGCCTGATGTGTGAAAGCAGCCTTATAGAGTATGCAGCACTTGTGAAGTTGCTAGGATATTGGGGCAATCACAGAACTATCAGAGGTTTTGTTGCATATACTCAACAAGGCTGCAAAAACAGTGTGGACTATACAGAAATGCTGTTTGTGTGCAGTACAGACCAAAAGTATGGACACACCTTCTCATTTAAAGATTTTTCTGTATTTTCATGACTATGAAAATTGTACATTCACACTGAAGGCATCAAAACTATGAATTAACACATGTGGAATTATATACTTAACAAAAAAGTGTGAAACAGCTGAAATTATGTCTTATATTCTAGGATCTTCAAAGTAGCGACCTTTTGCTTTGAGGACTGCTTTGCAGACTCTTGACATTCTCTTGATGAGCTTCAAGAGGTAGTCTCCGGGAATGGTTTTCACTTCACAGGTGTGCCCTGCCAGGTTTAATAAGTGGGATTTCTTGCCTTATAAATGGGGTTGGGACCATCAGTTGTGTTGTGCAGAAGTCTGGTGGATACACAGCTGATAGTCCTACTGAATGGACTGTTAGAATTTGTATTATGGCAAGAAAAAAGCAGCTAAGTAAAGAAAAATGAGTGGCCATCATTATTTTAAGAAATGAAGGTCAGTCAGTCCGAAAAATTGGAAAAACTTTGAAAGTGTCCATAAAAGTGCAGTGGCAAAAACCATCAAGCGCTACAAAGAAACTGTCGCACATGAGGACCGCCCCAGGAAAGGAAGACCAAGCATCACCTCTGCTTCTGAGGATAAGTTTATCCGAGTCACCAGCCTCAGAAATCGCAGGTTAACGGCAGCTCAGATTAGAGACCAGGTCAATGCTACACAGAGTTCTAGCAGCAGACACATCTCTACAACAACTGTTAAGAGGAGACTTTGTGCAGCAGGCCTTCATGGCAAAATAGCTGCTAGGAAACCACTGCTAAGGACAGGCAACAAGTAGAAGAGACTTGTTTGGGCTAAAGAACACAAAGAATGGACATTAGACAAGTGGAAATCTGTGCTTTGGTCTGATGAGTCCAAATTTGAGATCTTTGGTTCCAACCACCGTGTCTTTGTGCGACGCAGAAAAGGTGAACGGATGGACTCTACATGCCTGGTTCCCACCGTGAAGCATGGAGGAGGAGGTGTGATGGTGTGGGGGTGCTTTGCTGGTGACACTGTTGGGGATTTATTCAAAATTGAAGGCATACTGAACCAGCATGGCTACCACAGCATCTTGCAGCAGCATGCTATTCCATCTGGTTTGCGTTTACTTGGACCATCATTTATTTTTCAACAGGACAATGACCCCAAACACACCGCCAGGCTATGTAAGGGCTATTTGACCAAGAAGGAGAGTGATGGGGTGCTACGCCAGATGACCTGGCCTCCGCAGTCACCAGACCTGGTTTGGGGTGAGCTGGACCGCAGAGTGAAGGCAAAAGGGCCAACAAGTGCTAAGCATCTCAGGGAACTCCTTCAAGATTGTTGGAAGACCATTCCCGGTGACTACCTCTTGAAGCTCATCAAGAGAATGCCAAAAGTGTGCTAAGCAGTCATCAAAGCAAAAGGTGGCTACTTTGAAGAACCTAGAATATAAGACATAATTTCAGTTGTTTCACACTTTTTTGTTAAGTATATAATTCCACATGTGTTAATTCATAGTTTTGATGCCTTCAGTGTGAATGTACAATTTTCATAGTCATGAAAATACAGAAAAATCTTTAAATGTGAAGGTGTGTCCAAACTTTTGGTCTGTACTGTATATATTTGTGTTTCTTCAGATACTTATATGCCATGCCTGATGAATGAAATAAAGCAGTCTTGAAAGCTTGCTTTGTAACATAATTTATTTTATTTTTGTTAGCCATTAAAAGGTATAAAAACTACAAGATTATTATTTGGTTCTCCCTTGGAGAACAATCAATCTTTTGAGGAAAAAAAAGAAGCACGTTAACTATCAAAGATTTCAGAAGAATCAAATGCGAAGCGACCATTATCCTCCAGTGCTGGCATACTTCAGAACTACAACCTCCCTGGAGTGCCCAGTACAAGTACAAGGTGTTCAGTGCTCAGATACATGACCAAGGTAAGGAAGGCTGATCCCGACCACCACTGAACAAGACAAATAACACAAACATGAAACATAAAGACTGGGCCAAGAATTACGTGAAGACAGATTTTTCAATGGTTTTATGGACTGATCAGAATGACTCTTGCTGTACCAGATGGATGGGCCCATGGGTTTATCAGTAATGGGCACAGACCTCCACTTTGACTTGACACCAGCAAGGTGGCGGTGGGGTACTGCTATGGGTTGTTAATATTAAAGATGAGCTGGTTTGATCTTTTCAGGTTGAAGATGGACTTAAAATCAGGACTTAAAATCAACTCCCGAACCTACTGCCAGTTTTTAGAAGACAATTTTTTCAATCAGTGATACAGGAAGCAATTTGTATATTAAATTTCCCAGAGGAGCATTGCACGGCGAATAAGTCTCCTTACCTTGACAAGCCAGAGCTGGTATGTCACTCTCCACAAGGAGAAACCTTACCCCTTAGTCCTCAGTCCAGAGCCTCTCACTAGCCAACTCAGTTCTCATGCTTTGCACTGACGAGGGTCAACAGCCTGAAACACCGTGTCTGCGAACTGAGATATTGATTTGTCTTTTATCCCAAGTCATGTTACAAGACTCGTTAAAGGGTTGATTGTGACTTGTAGGATCGCTACTTCCAACAGGTGGCGCTATAGAGTTCAAGTCCTCTTTTTCTCTGAAGAGGCAATTTGCATAGGAAAAAATCTGCACATTTAAAAAAAAAAAACGTAATTTTTATGCATGACAATTCTCCATAAGCAAGAATCAAGGTACTCCACTACTTTTCTAGCTAGGAAAGGTGGTAAAGATGAAAGAATAATGACATGTTCCTCACTTGACCTAAACCATAGATACCTTTGGAGCCCTTCTTACAAGGGAGATTTATGCTGAAGGAAAGCAGTACACCTCTCTGACCAGTGCTTGGGAAGCTGTGGTTGGTGGTATCCAAAAACTTGATTGTCAACAGATTAAGAAACTGACAGACTCCATGGATGGAAGGCTTATGGCTGTTATTGAGAAGAAGCGTGGTCATATTGGTCACTGATTAACTGATTATATATTATATTATACATTTATTAGTTGGCCCGTGCAAAATTTTCGAACATTGGTTGTCGGGGGCGCAGGCAATTTCAGGAAAATCAGGCTGGTCAAATGTTAATGTATTTAATAAGATGATGAAGACAGAGAGGTATTTATATATGTAGTTTGGCAATACAAAAAATTGGTTTGATAAGTAGAGGCTAAAAAAATGTCTTGAGGTTGTGGTGCCACCTGCAGGTTATTGTTTTTTACTGCAGGTTTCTGAAAATGAATGTTTAAACTGTATTTATTGATCAAATCGTGAATGTGTGGTTTGTTTGTGTCTTTTCTTGCTGAAGGGGGCAAGTTTACCTTTCAAATGGTATTATTTGTGTGTGTGGGGCGAAGTAATCACCGAAAAAGCAGTGAATGTTTACAAATGCGTTTGCATATGTGACTGACCTGCAGTGAAGTGTGCAATCCTCAAATTTGCCTGAAATAGTCTGGGCAAGCATTTTGGCAAGCTGGAAGAACCCCAAGGCAAATGCCACCTGCAGGTAATTTGACTTTGAAATGGTGTATCATTTTTGTGTGTTGGTGGAGTATAAACGGAGCAACTTGAGGTTGTGGTGCCACCTGTAGGTTATTGTTTTTTACTGCAGGTTTCTGAAAATGAATGTTTAAACTGTATTTATTGATCAAATCGTGAATGTGTGGTTTGTTTGTCTTTTCTTGCTGAAGGGGCAAGTTTACCTTTCAAATGGTGTATTATTTGAGTGTGTGGGGCGAAGTAATCACCAAAAAGCATGTTTACAAATGTGTTTGCATATATGACTCACCTGCAGTGAAGAGTGCAATCCTTGAATTTGCCTGAAATAGGCTGGGCAAGCACTTCGGCAAGCTGGAAAGACCCCAAGGCAAATGCCACCTGCAGGTAATTTGAACTTTGAAATGGTGTATCATTTGTGTGTCGGTGGAGTATAAACAGAGCAAGTGTGCAATTGAATAGGCAGTGCACGTTTACAAATGTGTTTGCATATGTGACTCACCTGCAGTAAAGTGTGCAATCCTCCAATGTGCCTGAAATCGGCTGGGCAAGGAGTTCGGCAAGCTGGAAAACTGTTATGATCCGGTGACCGTGGAGCCGCATGAGAGACTTTCTCAGGAGTAGGTGGTACCTGTACTGACCGCAAACCCTAAATTAACACCGCAACTAGAAGTAGCCGTGGGATGTACCTAACACTTCCTAGACACCTCAACACAGCCGGAGGACTAAATACCCCTATAGATGGAAATGGGAATTCTATCTTGCCTCAGAGCAGAACCCCAAAGGATAGGCAGCCCCCCACAAATATTGACTGTGAGTATAAGAGGAAAGACACACGCAGGCAGAAAAACAGGATTTAGCAAAAGAGGCACTTCTAGCTAAATAGAAAAGGATAGGACAGAATTCTAAGCGGTCAGTATTAAAATCCTAAAAATATCCCCAGCAGATAATACAAATATTCCACATCTAACTAACGACATAGAAAGTATATCTGCATCTCCTGAGAATCCAGCATGACTGAAAAATCCAAACAAAGTCTAAGCTGGACAAAAACACAATAAATTGCACTGAATTGCAAAGCACACTGCATGTGTGCACAGAGACAAAAAACCAGACACTTATCTGAACTGGCAGCATGGGATGAGGAGCCAGAGAGAGATGCAATCCCTCCAAGTACAATGGACAACTGGCACTGACTCATGGAGCCTGCACACCTAAATACCTAATAGAGCTGCAATCAGCAGAAACACCTGCCCGGACTACAACCCCAAGACAACTGCACTACCACCAACAACCACCGGAGGGAGCCCAAGAGGAGAATTCACAACAGTACCCCCCCCCTTGAAGAGGGGTCACCGAACCCTCACCAGAGCCCCCAGGCCAATCAGGACGAGCCAGATGAAAGGCACGGACCAAATCAGCAGCATGGACATCAGAGGCAAAAACCCAAGAATTATCCTCCTGGCCATAACCCTTCCATTTGACAAGGTACTGAAGCCTCTGCCTCGAAAAGTGAGAATCCAAAATCTTCTCAACCACATACTCCAACTCCCCATCAACCAACACAGGAGCAGGAGGATCAACAGAGGGAACAACGGGCACCACATATTTCCGCAATAAAGATCTATGGAAAACATTATGGATGGCAAAAGAGGCCGTAAGGGCCACACGAAAAGACACCGGATTGATAATCTCAGAAATCCTATAAGGACCAATAAACCGAGGCTTAAACTTAGGGGAAGAAACCTTCATAGGAACATGACGGGAAGACAACCAGACCAAATCCCCAACCCGAAGCCGGGAACCAACACACCGACGACGGTTAGCAAAACGCTGAGCCTCTTCCTGAGACAACACCAAATTGTCCACCACATGAGCCCAAATCTGCTGCAACCTGTCAACCACAGAATCCACACCAGGACAATCAGAAGGTTCAACATGCCCCGAAGAAAAACAAGGATGAAAACCAAAATTACAAAAGAAGGGCGAAACCAAGGTAGCCGAACTAGCCCGATTATTAAGGGCAAACTCGGCCAATGGCAAGAAAGCCACCCAATCATCCTGATCAGCAGACACAAAGCATCTCAAATAAGTTTCCAAAGTCTGATTAGTTCGCTCGGTCTGGCCATTTGTCTGAGGATGAAATGCGGAAGAAAAAGACAAATCAATGCCCAGCCTAGCACAAAAGGCCCACCAAAACTTAGAAACAAACTGGGAACCTCTGTCGGACACAATATTCTCCGGAATACCATGCAAACGAACCACATGCTGAAAAAACAACGGAACCAAATCAGAAGAGGAAGGCAATTTAAGCAAAGGCACCAAATGAACCATCTTAGAAAACCAGTCACAAACCACCCAGATAACCGACATCCCCTGGGAAACCGGAAGATCTGAAATAAAATCCATAGAAATATGCGTCCAGGGCCTCTCAGGGACCGGCAAAGGCAAAAGCAACCCACTAGCACGGGAACAACAAGGCTTGGCCCGCGCACAAGTCCCACAGGACTGCACAAAAGAATGCACATCACGCGACAAAGAAGGCCACCAAAAGGACCTACCAACCAAATCTCTGGTACCAAAAATACCAGGATGACCAGCCAACACAGAACAGTGAACCTCAGAAATCACTCTACTAGTCTA
Organism: Ranitomeya variabilis; assembly: GCF_051348905.1. Lineage (NCBI taxonomy): Eukaryota > Metazoa > Chordata > Amphibia > Anura > Dendrobatidae > Ranitomeya > Ranitomeya variabilis. Next base: position 374,877,314 of record NC_135232.1, read on the forward strand.
TCTATCAGGAACAAACAGTTTCCCCACAGGACAGCGGTCAGGTTTGTCAGCCTGAAATTCCTGCAGAACCCGTCGCAAATCAGGGGAAATGGCAGAAAGGACCACCCCTTCCTTCAGAATGCCGACCGGCTCAAGTACCTCAGGAGAATCAGGCAAAAAACTCCTAGAGAGGGCATCAGCCTTAATATTCTTAGAACCCGGAAGATACAAAACCACGAAATCAAAACGGGAGAAAAACAGGGACCATCGAGCCTGTCTAGGATTCAACCGTTTGGCAGATTCAAGGTAAATCAGATATTTATGATCGGTCAAGACCACAATACGGTGCTTGGCTCCCTCAAGCCAATGTCGCCATTCCTCAAACGCCCACTTCATAGCCAACAACTCCCGATTGCCGACATCATAATTGCGTTCAGCAGGCGAAAACTTACGGGAAAAGAAGGCACACGGTTTCATCAAGGAACCATCAGAATTCTTCTGAGACAAAACGGCCCCTGCCCCAATCTCAGAAGCGTCAACCTCAACCTGAAACGGAAGAGAAACATCTGGCTGACGCAACACCGGGGCAGAAGTAAATCGGCGTTTAAGCTCCTGAAAGGCAGAGACAGCCACAGAGGACCAATTCGTCACATCAGCGCCCTTCTTAGTCAAATCGGTCAGGGGCTTAACCACACTGGAAAAGTTAGCAATGTAATGGCGATAAAAATTAGCAAAGCCCAAAAATTTCTGAAGGCTCTTCACGGATGTGGGCTGAATCCAATCATGAATGGCCTGAACCTTAACCGGATCCATCTCTATAGATGAGGGAGAAAAAATAAAGCCCAAAAAAGAAACCTTCTGCACTCCAAAGAGACACTTAGACCCCTTCACAAAAAAGCATTATCACGAAGGATCTGAAATACCATCCTGACCTGTTTCACATGAGACTCCCAATCATCGGAAAAAATTAAGATGTCATCTAAATATACAATCATGAATTTATCAAGATAATTCCGGAAGATATCATGCATGAAGGACTGAAAAACAGATGGAGCATTAGAGAGCCTGAATGGCATCACAAGATATTCAAAATGGCCTTCGGGCGTATTAAACGCAGTTTTCCATTCGTCACCCTGCTTAATACGAACAAGATTATATGCCCCCCGAAGGTCAATTTTAGTAAACCAACTAGCCCCCTTAATCCTGGCAAACAAATCGGAAAGCAAAGGTAAAGGGTATTGAAACTTGACAGTGATCTTATTCAAGAGGCGATAATCAATACAGGGTCTCAAGGAGCTATCCTTCTTAGCAACAAAAAAAAAATCCCGCTCCCAACAGTGAAGAAGATGGCCGAATATGCCCTTTCTCCAAAGACTCCTTAACATAACTCCGCATTGCGGTATGTTCCGGTACAGACAGGTTGAAAAGTCGGCCCTTAGGAAACTTACAGCCTGGAATCAAGTCAATAGCACAATCACAGTCCCTATGCGGTGGAAGGGAACTGGACTTGGGCTCATCGAATACATCCTGAAAATCATCCTGGAACTTCAGAAGAGGAGGAAGAGGAGATTAACATCACAGGAACATCATTATGAACCCCCTGACAACCCCAACTAGTCACAGACATAGACTTCCAATCCAACACAGGATTATGTATCTGCAACCATGGAAAACCCAGCACAATAGCATCATGCAAATTATGCAACACCAGAAAACGACAATCTTCCTGATGGGCTGGCGCCATGCACATGGTCACCTGTGTCCAAAACTGGGGTTTATTTTTAGCCAAAGGTGTAGCATCAATGCCCCTTAAAGGAATAGGGTTCTGCAAGGACTGCAAGGGGAAACCACAACGCCTGGCAAATTCAAAGTCCATTAAGTTCAAAGCGGCGCCTGAATCCACAAACGCCATGACAGAAAATGACGACAATGAGCAGATCAAGGTCACAGATAACAGAAATTTAGGTTGTACAGTTCCGATGGTAACTGAACTAGCGATTCTGTTTGTACGCTTTGGGCAGACTGAAATGACATGAGAAGCATCGCCACAATAAAAACACAACCTATTCTGACGTCTGAATCCTTGTTGTTCCGTTCTAGACAGAATCCTATCACACTGCATAGGCTCAGGCATCTGCTCTGAGGACAACGCCACAGCGTGCACTGTTCTGTGCTCCCGCAAGCGCCGATCGATCTGAATGGCCAGAGACATAGAATCACTCAGACCAACAGGCGTGGGAAACCCCACCATAACATCTTTGACAGATTCAGAAAGACCCTTTCTGAAAATTGCCGCCAAAGCATCCTCATTCCATTTAGTCAGCACAGACCATTTTCTAAATTTCTGACAATACAATTCTGCCGCTTCTTGACCCTGAGACAGGGCCAACAAGGTCTTCTCCGCTTTATCCACAGAATTTGGTTCATCATATAATAATCCTAGAGCCTGGAAAAAGGCATCTACATTAGGCAAGGCCAGATTCCCAGATTCCAGGGAAAATGCCCAATCCTGAGGGTCGCCATGCAGCAGGGATATGACAATTTTAACCTGCTGAATGGGATCACCAGAGGAACGAGGCTTCAGAGCAAAAAACAGTTTACAGTTGTTCTTAAAACTCAAAAATTTGGACCTGTCCCCAAAAAACAAATCAGGAGTAGGAATCCTAGGCTCTAAAAGCGGAGTCTGAGCAATATAATCAGAAATACCCTGTACCCTAGCAGCAAGCTGGTCTACACGAGAAACTAATCCCTGAACATCCATGCTAGCACAAGACTCCTCAGTCACCCAGAGGAAAAGAGGGAAGAAAAGCCAAAGCAGACTACAGAAAAAAAAGGCTCTTTCTTCCCTTCTTCTGAGATGCATTTAACTCATTGTTGGCCAGTTGTACTGTTATGATCCGGTGACCGTGGAGTCGCATGAGAGACTTTTTCAGGAGTAGGTGGTACCTGTACTGACCGCAAACCCTAAACTAACACCGCAACTAGAAGTAGCCGTGGGATGTACCTAACACGTCCTAGACACCTCGACACAGCCGGAGGACTAAATACCCCTATAGATGGAAATGGGAATTCTATCTCGCCTCAGAGCAGAACCCCAAAGGATAGGCAGCCCCCCACAAATATTGACTGTGAGTATAAGAGGAAAGACACACGCAGGCAGAAAAACAGGATTTAGCAAAAGAGGCACTTCTAGCTAAATAGAAAAGGATAGGACAGAATTCTAAGCGGTCAGTATTAAAATCCTAAAAATATCCCCAGCAGATAATACAAATATTCCACATCTAACTAAAGACATAGAAAGTATATCTGCATCTCCTGAGAAACCAGCATGACTGAAAAATCCAAACAAAGTCTAAGCTGGACAAAAACACAATAAATTGCACTGAATTGCAAAGCACACTGCATGTGTGCACAGAGACAAAAAACGAGACACTTATCTTATCTGAATTGGCAGCACGGGATGAGGAGCCAGAGAGAGATGCAATCCCTCCAAGTACAATGGACAACTGGCACTGACTCATGGAGCCTGCACACCTAAATACCTAATAGAGCTGCAATCAGCAGAAACACCTGCCCGGACTACAACCCCAAGACAACTGCACTACCACCAACAACCACCGGAGGGAGCCCAAGAGCAGAATTCACAACAGAAAACCCCCAAGGCAAATGTTAGGATTTGTTTGTGATGTCTGTAAGCAGCTTTGGGGTAGTGTGCTTTGGGGTAGTGTGGTGCCACCTGCAGGTAATTTTTCCTTACTGCAGGTTTATGAAAATTAATGTTTAACCCCTTTACCCCCAAGGGTGGTTTGCACGTTAATGACCAGGCCAATTTTAACAATTCTGGCCACTGTCCCTTTATGAGGTTATAACTCTGGAATGCTTCAACGCATCCTGGTGATTCTGACATTGTTTTCTCGTGACATATTGTACTTCATGACAGTGGTAAAATTTCTTTGATATTACCTGCGTTTATTTGTGAAAAAAAAAGAAATTTGGCAAAAATGTTGAAAATTTCGCAATTTTCAACTTTGAATTTTTATGCAATTAAATCACAGAGATATGTTACACAAAGTACTTAATAAGCAACATTTCCCACATGTCTACTTTACATCAGCACAATTTTGGAACCAAAATGTTTTTTTGTTAGGGAGTTATAAGGGTTAAAAGTTGACCAGCAATTTCTCATTTTTACAACACCATTTAATTTTAGGGACCACATCTCATTTGAAGTCATTTTGAGGGGTCTATATGATAGAAAATAACCAAGTGTGACACCATTCTAAAAACTGCACCCCTCAAGGTGCTCAAAACCACATTCAAGAAGTTTATTAATCCTTCAGGTGTTTCACAGGAATTTTTGGAATGTTTAAATAAAAATGAACATTTAACTTTTTTTCACAAAAAATGTACTTCAGCTCCAATTTGTTTTATTTTACCAAGGGTAACAGGAGAAAATGGACCCCAAAAGTTGTTGTACAATTTGTCCTGAGTACGCCGATACCCCACATGTGGGGGTAAACCACTGTTTGGGCGCATGGCAGAGCTCGGAAGCAAAGGTGCGCCATTTGACTTTTCAATGCAAAATTGACTGGAACTGAGATGGGACGCCATGTTGCGTTTGGAGAGCCCCTGATGTGCCTAAACATTGAAACCCCCCACAAGTGACACCATTTTGGAAAGTTGATCCCCTAAGGAACTTATCTAGATGTGCAGTGAGCACTTTGACCCATTAAGTGATTCACAGAAGTTTATAATGCAGAGCCGTAAAAATAAAAAATCATATTTTTTCACAAAAATGATCTTTTCGCCCCCAATTTTTTATTTTCCCAAAGGGTAAGAGAAGAAATTGGACCCCGAAAGTTGTTGTACAATTTAACCTGAGTACGCTGATACCCCATATGTGGGGGTAAACCACTGTTTGGGCGCATGGGAGAGCTCGGTAGGGAAGGAGCGCCATTTGACTTTTCAATGAAAAATTGACAGGAATTGAGATTGGACGCCATGTCGCGTTTGGAGAGCCCCTGATGTGCCTAAACAGTGGAAACCCCCAATTATAACTGAAACCCTAATCCAAACACATCCCTAACCCTAATCCCAATGGTAACCCTAACCACACCCCTAACCCTGACACACCCCTAACCCTAATCCCAAACCTATTCCCAACCGTAAATGTAATCCAAACCCTAACTTTAGCCCCAACCCTAACCCTAACTTTAGCCCCAACCCTAACCCTAACTTTAGCCCCAACCCTAACTGTAGCCTTAACCCTAGCCCCAACCCTACCCCTAACCCTAACCCTAGCCCTTTGCCCTAAACCTAGCCCTAACCCTAGCCCTAGCCCTAACCCTAACCCTAATGGGAAAATGGAAATAAATACATTTTTTTATTTTTCTCTAACTAAAGGGGTGATGAAGGGGGGTTTGATTTACTTTTATAGCAGGTTTTTTAGCGTATTTTTATGATTGGCAGCCGTCACACACTGAAAGACGCTTTTTATTGCAAAAAATATTTTTTGAGTTACCACATTTTGAGAGCTATAATTTTTTCCATATTTTGGTCCACAGAGTCATGTGAGGTCTTGATTTTTGCGGGACGAGTTGACGATTTTATTGATAACATGTTTGGGCACGTGACATTTTTTGATCGCTTTTTATTCCGATTTTTGTGAGGCAGAGTGACTAAAAACCAGCTATTCATGAATTTCTTTTGGGGGAGGTGTTTATACCATTCCGCATTTGGTAAAATGGATAAAGCAGTTTTATTCTTCGGGTCAGTACAATTACAGCGATACCTCATTTATTAAATTTTTTTATGTTTTGGCGCTTTTATACGATAAAAACTATTTTATAGAAAAAAATAATTATTTTTGCATCGCTTTATTCTGAAGACTATAACTTTTTTATTTTTTCTTTGATGACGCTGTATTGTGGCTCGTTTTTTGCGGGACAATATGACGTTTTCAGTGGTACCATGATTATTTATATCCGACTTTTTGATCGCGTGTTATTCCACTTTTTGTGTGGCGGTATGATAATAAAGCGCTGTTTTTTGGCTGTTTTTTTTTTTGTACGGTGTTCACTGAAGGGTTTAACTAGTGCGACAGTTTTATAGGTCGGGTCGTTACGGACGCGGCGATACAAAATATGTGTACTTTTACTGTTTTTTATTTAGATAAAGAAATGTATTTATAGGAACAGTATTTTTTTTGACATTTTTTTGGGAATTTTGTAATTTTTTTTATTTTTTTCACACATGTGAATATTTTTTTTTTTACACTATAACATTGCCCCGGGGGGGGGGGGGGGGGGCATCATGTTATAGTGTAAGATCGCTGATCTGACACTTTGCTGTGCACTGTGTCAGATCGGCGATCTGACATGCACAGCTCCAGGCTTTCCGGCTCCTGCTCTGAGCAGGCGCTGTGAAGCCACCTCCCTGCAGCACCCGGATGGCGCGGCAATTTTGGGTCCGGGAGGAGGTAAAAGACCCTCGGAGCAACGCGATCACATCTCGTTGCTCCGGGGGTCTCAGGGAAGCCCGCAGGGAGCCCCCTCCCTGCACGATGCTTCCCTATACCGCCGGAATACTGCGATCATGTTTGATCGCAGTGTGTCGGCGGTTAATGTGCCAGGGGCGGTTCGTGAGCGCGGCCGATCGCATATGACGTACTATCCCGTTGGTGGTCATACGGGCCCACCCCACCTCGACGGGATAGTACATCCAATGTCAGAAAGGGGTTAAACTGTATTTTGTGATCACATCGTGGCTGTGTGGCTTGTTTGGCTATTTTCTTGCTGAAGGGGGCAAGTTTACCTTTCAAATGGTGTATCATTTGTGTGTGTGGGTGCAGTATGAACGGAGATACAAAGTAATCACCGAAAAAGAGTGTTTAGAAATAATATATAAGGATTTATATATTAATTTATTTTTAATTTGTATTATTATTGTTGCTATTATTATTATTTCTTTGTAATATTTTTTTTTCTAATGTTAGAAATGTATATTTGTACATTGTGAGTTGTTTGGCTGTTATTCTCACTTTAACAGATGAAAATTAAGAATTGAATTGGGAAAATGTATGTTTTCATTTAGTTTCATGATAACTCTGCACACTAATGATTGCCCAATAATTATGTACACAATGATATTCTACTAAGAAAGACAAAACATCACAGTTACTTTCTTAAATATTCAGGTTTCAGGTTTATTATGTATTGACCGACAGCATTGTAGTTGTTTAGTAATAAAATGAATAATCAAAAATACAAATTGTCCAATAATTGTGTACACAATGTGTACACAATGTAAAGGACTTGCCTTAACTGGACAACACTCTCTGAAAATGCAGGCAGCACGGCAATCAGCTAATTGACGATGTTTAACCCTTTCACGACATGCGCCGTACATGTACTGCGCATGCCGTGAATCCCCCTTTGATGTGGGCTCCGGCGCTGAGCCCACATCAAAGTTGCGACATGTCAGCTGTTTTGTACAGCTGACACGTGCGCGCAATAGCGGCGGGTGAAATCGCTATTCACCCGCCGCTATTAACCTGTTAAATGCCGCTGTCAAACGCAGACAGCGGCATTTAACTAAAGCTTCCGGCCGGGCGGCCGGAAATGACGTAATCGCCGACCCCCAATCATGTGACAGGACGGTAACCATAGAGGTCCTTGAGATCTATCTATAAAAAAAAGCATTAACCTGATCGCTAAACAGCGTAGCGAGAAAAAAATTCAAAACACCAGAATTAAGTTTTTTTGGTCGCCGTGACATTGCATTAAAATGCAATAACGGGCGATCAAAAGAACGTATCTGCACAAAAGTGATATTGTTAAAAATCAGCTCGGCACGCAAAAAATAAGCCCTCACGCGACCCCAGATCACGAAAAATGGAGACGCTTCGGGTATCGGAAAATGGCACTTTTTTTTTTTTTTTTTAAGCAAAGTTTTGAATTTTTTTTTCACCACTTGGATAAAAAATAACCTAGACATATTAGGTGTCTATGAACGCGTAATGACCTAGAGAATCACAATGGCAGGTCAGTTTTAGCATTTAGTGAACCTAGCAAAAAAGCCAAACAAAAAAACTCAAATGTTCAGGGGTGCCTGTTCGGCCGCCCTGCTTGTGAATCCCAGCCCCGCACTCTGCATAATGCATAACACACTGCGGGGCTGGGATTACCAAGGTGGGTGGCCGCACTCGCCGCACAGGCGCAGTCTGCAAGCCTGGCTGTGACGTCAGACGGCCAGAGCTCTCTGCGCCTGCACCAAACAGCGATACACAGCGCAGGCGCCGGATTTCATGGGTAAACAGCGCTGAGGGGGCGGTGCCCGGCACGCCTGAAGATTTGAGTGACGTCAATGTGGCGTTACAAGCAGGGGGGTGAGGACTAGCCTCCCTGGCTAAAGAAAGGTATTTTGGCGAAAATATAAAGCCCTTTATTTTGGTAATACATGCACCTAAAACTAAAAGAGCCACCTTGTTAGAATGCAGCATTACTGCTGCACAAGGTGGCTCTTTTAGTTTATAACGGCTGGAGGGGGTGACAGTGGCCCTTTAATGTACACTCTGCACCCCTTCATGACTGAAAAAAACAGAAATGTAGAAATGTTTGCAAATTTATTAAAAAAGAAATACTGAAATATCACATGGTCATAAGTATTCAGACCTTTTGCTCAGTGTTGATTAGAAGCACCCTTTTGAGCTAGTACAGCCATGAGTCTTCTTGGGAATGATGCAACAAGTTTTTCACACCTGGATTTGGGGATCCTCCGCCATTCTTCCTTACAGATCCTCTCCAGTTCTGTCAGGTTGGATGGTGAACATTGGTGAACAGGCATTTTCACGTCTCTCCAGAGATGCTCAATTGGGTTTAGGTCAGTTCTCTGGCTGGGCCAGTTAAGTATGGTCACAGAGTTGTTCTGAAGCCACTCCTTTGTTATTTAGTTGAGTGCTTAGGGTCATTGTCTTGTTGGAAGGTGAACCTTCCACCAAGACTGAGGTCCAGAGCACTCTGGAAGAGGTTTTCATCCAGGATATTTCTGTACTTGACCGCATTCATGTTTCCTTCAATGACAACCAGTTGTCCTGTCCCTGCAGCTGAAAAACACCCCCATGGCATGACCCTGCCACCACCATGTTTGTATTGGGCAGGTGATGAGCAGTGCCTGATTTTCTCCACACATACTGCTTAGAATTATCACCAAAAAGGTCTATCTTCGTCTCATCAGACCAGAGAATCTTAATTCTCATAGTCTGGGAGTCCTTCGTGTGTTTTTTGTTTAGCAAACTCTATGAGGGCTTTCATTGAGGAGTGGCTTCTGTCGGACCACTCTGCCATAAAGGCCCAACTGGTGGGGGGCTGCAATGATAGTTGACTTTATGGAACTTTCTCCCATCTCCCTATTGCATCTGTGGAGCTCAGCCACAGTGATCTTGGGGTGCTTCTTTACCTCTAACCAAGATTCTTCTCCCACGATTGCTCAGTTTGGCTGGACGGCCAGGTCTAGGACGACGTCTGGTGGTCCCAAATGTCTTCCATTTAAGGATTATGGAGGCCACTGTGCTCTTAGGAATCTTGAGTACTGCAGAAATTCTTTTGTAACCTTGGCCAGATCTGTGCCTTGCCACGATTCTGTCTCTGAGCTCCATGGCCAGTTCCTTTGACCTCATGATTCTCATTTGGTCTGACATGCACTGTGAGCTGTGAGAGCTTATATAGACAGGTGTGTGCCTTTCCAAATCAAGTCCTATCAGTTTAATTAAACACAGCTGGACTTCAGTGAAGGAGTAGAACCATCTCAAGGAGGATCACAAGGAAATGGATGGCATGTGACTTAAATATGAGTGTCTGAGCAAAGGGTCTGAATACTTGTGACCATGTGATATTTCAGTTTTTCTTCTTTAACCCCTTCCTGACATCTGACGTACTATCCCGTCGAGGTGGGGTGGGCCCGTATGACCGCCGACGGGATAGTACGTCATACGCGATCAGCGGCGCTCACGGGGGGAGCGCCGCCGATCGCGGCCGGGTGTCAGCTGATTATCACAGCTGACATCCGGCACTATGTGCCAGGAGCGGTCACGGACCGCCCCCGGCACATTAACCCCCGGCACACCGCGATCAAACATGATCGCGATGTGCCGGCGGTGCAGGGAAGCATCGCGCAGGGAGGGGGCTCCCTGCGGGCTTCCCTGAGCCCCCCGCAGCAACGCGATGTGATCGCGTTGCTGCGAGGGTCTTACCTCCCTCCCTGCAGCTCCCAGACCCGGATCCAAGATGGCCGCGGATCCGGGTCCTGCAGGGAGGGAGGTGGCTTCACAGACGCCTGCTCAGAGCAGGCACTGTGAAGCAGCCTGCACTTTCCTCAGATCGGTGATCTGTCAGAGTGCTATGCAAACTGGCAGATCACCGATCTGTATTGTCCCCCCCTGGGGCAAAGTAAAAAAGTTAAAAAAAATTTTTTCCAAATGTGTAAAAAAAAAAAAAAAAAATATTCCAAAATAATGAAAAAAAAAATAAAATATTATTCCCATAAATACATTTCTTTATCTAAATAAAATAAAAAAAACAATAAAAGTACACATATTTAGTATCGCCGCGTCCGTAACGACCCAACCTATAAAACTGCCCCACTAGTTAACCCCTTCAGTAAACACCGTAAGAAAAAAAAAAAAAAAAACGAGGCAAAAAACAACGCTTTATTACCATACCGCCGAACAAAAAGTGGAATAACACGCGATCAAAAAGACGGATATAAATAACCATGGTACCGCTGAAAACGTCATCTTGTCCCGCAAAAAACGAGCCGCCATACAGCATCATCAGCAAAAAAATAAAAAAGTTATAGTCCTGAGAATAAAGCGATACCAAAATAATTATTTTTTCTATAAAATAGTTTTTATCGTATAAAAGCGCCAAAACATAAAAAAATTATATAAATGAGATATCGCTGTAATCGTACTGACCCGACGAATAAAACTGCTTTATCAATTTTACCAAACGCGGAACGGTATAAACGCCTCTCCCAAAAGAAATTCATGAATAGCTGGTTTTTGGTCCTTCTGCCTCACAAAAATCGGAATAAAAAGTGATCAAAAATGGTCACGTGTCCGAAAATGTTACCAATAAAAACGTCAACTCGTCCCACAAAAAACAAGACCTCACATGACTCTGTGGACCAAAATGTGGAAAAATTATAGGTCTCAAAATGTGGAGACGCAAAAACTTTTTTGCTATAAAAAGCGTCTTTTAGGCTGGTTTCAAGTGCCACGTACTTAAGTGCCACGTACTTAAGTGCCACGTACTTAAGTGCCACGTACTTAAGTGCCACGTACTTAAGTGCCACGTATTTACGTGCCACGTATTTACGTGCCACGTATTTACGTGCCACGTACTTAAGTGCCACGTACTTAAGTGCCACGTACTTAAGTGCCACGTATTTACGTGCCACGATATTTCAGTGCCACGTATAACCACATAGTTATAGTATTTATAGTACGTGGCACTGAAATACGTGGCACTGAAATATCGTGGCACTGAAACACGTGGCACTTAAATATGTGGCACTTAAATACGTGGCACTTAAATACGTGGCACTTAAATACGTGGCACTTATGACTGTCAGAAAATGTTCATTAAACGGTTAGAGGTGAGGTTAGGGGTAGGGTTAGGGTTACCGTTGGGATTAGGGTTAGGGGTGTGTTTGGGTTAGGGTTTCAGGTAGAATTGGGGAGTTTCCACTGTTCAGGCACATCAGGGGCTCTCCAAACGCGACATGGCGTCCGATCTCAATTCCAGCCAATTCTGCGTTGAAAAAGTAAAACAGTGCTCCTTCCCTTCCGAGCTCTCCCGTGCGTCCAAAAAGGGGTTTATCCCAACATATGGGTTATCAGCGTACTCGGGACAAATTGAACAACAACTTCTGGGGTCCAAGTTCTCTTGTTATCCTTGGGAAAATAAAAATTTGGGGGGCTAAAAATCATTTTTGTGGGAAAAAAATATGTTTTATTTTCACGGCTCTGCGTTGTAAACTGTAGTGAAACACTTGGGGGTTCAAAGTTCTCACAACACATCTAGATAAGTTCCTTGGGAGGTCTAGTTTCCAATATGGGGTCACTTGTGGGGGGTTTGTACTGTTTGGGTACATCAGGGGCTCTGCAAATGCAACGTGACGCCTGCAGACCAATCCATTTAAGTCTGCATTCCAAATGGCGCTCCTTCCCTTCCGAGCTCTGTCATGTGCCCAAACAGTGGTTACCCCCCACATAGGGGGTATCAGCGTACTCAGGACAAATTGGAAAACAACTTTTAGGGTCCAATTTATTCTGTTACCCTTGTAAAAATACAAAGCTGGGGGCTAAAAAATCATTTTTGTGAAAAAAAAAAAGAATTTTTATTTTCACGGCTTTGCGTTACAAACTGTAGTGAAACACTTGGGGGTTCAAAGTTCTCACAACACATCTAGATAAGTTCCTTGGGAGGTCTAGTTTCCAATATGGGGTCACTTGTGGGGGGTTTGTACTGTTTGGGTACATCAGGGGCTCTGCAAATGCAACGTGACGCCTGCAGACCAATCCATTTAAGTCTGCATTCCAAATGGCGCTCCTTCCCTTCCGAGCTCTGTCTTGTGCCCAAACAGTGGTTACCCCCCACATAGGGGGTATCAGCGTACTCAGGACAAATTGGACAACAACTTGTAGGGTCCAATTTATTCTGTTACCCTTGTAAAAATACAAAGCTGGGGGCTAAAAAATCATTTTTGTGAAAAAAAAAAAGAATTTTTATTTTCACGGCTTTGCGTTACAAACTGTAGTGAAACACTTGGGGGTTCAAAGTTCTCACAACACATCTAGATAAGTTCCTTGGGAGGTCTAGTTTCCAATATGGGGTCACTTGTGGGGGGTTTGTACTGTTTGGGTACATCAGGGGCTCTGCAAATGCAACGTGACGCCTGCAGACCAATCCATTTAAGTCTGCATTCCAAATGGCGCTCCTTCCCTTCCGAGCTCTGTCATGTGCCCAAACAGTGGTTACCCCCCACATAGGGGGTATCAGCGTACTCAGGACAAATTGGAAAACAACTTTTAGGGTCCAATTTATTCTGTTACCCTTGTAAAAATACAAAGCTGGGGGCTAAAAAATCATTTTTGTGAAAAAAAAAAAAGAATTTTTATTTTCACGGCTCTGCGTTATAATCTGTAGTGAAACACTTGGGGGTGCAAAGCTCTCAAAACACATCTAGATAAGTTCCTTAGGGGGTCTAATTTCCAAAATGGTGTCATTTGTGGGGGGTTTCAATGTTTAGGCACATCAGGGGCTCTCCAAACGCAACATGGCGTCCCATCTCAATTCCAGTCAATTTTGCATTGAAAAGTCAAATGGCGCTCCTTCCCTTCCAAGCTCTGCCATGCGCCCAAACAGTGGTTTACCCCAACATATGGGGTATCTGCGTACTCAGGACAAATTGCACAACGTTTTTTGGGGACCAATTTCTTCTCTTACCCTTGGGAAAATAAAAAATTGGGGGCGAAAAGATCATTTTTGTGAAAAAATATGATTTTTTATTTTTACGGCTCTGCATTATAAACTTCTGTGAAGCACTTGGTGGGTCAAAGTGCTCACCACACATCTAGATAAGTTCCTTAGGGGGTCTACTTTCCAAAATGGTGTCACTTGTAGGAGGTTTCAATGTTTAGGCACATCAGGGGCTCTCCAAACGCAACATGGCGTCCCATCTCAATTCCAGTCAATTTTGCATTGAAAAGTCAAATGGCGCTCCTTCACTTCCGAGCTCTGCCATGCGCCCAAACAGTGGTTTACCCCAACATATGGGGTATCTGCGTACTCAGGACAAATTGCACAACATTTTTTGGGGACCAATTTCTTCTCTTACCCTTGGGAAAATAAAAAATTGGGGGCGAAAAGATCATTTTTGTGAAAAAATATGATTTTTTATTTTTACGGCTCTGCATTATAAACTTCTGTGAAGCACTTGGTGGGTCAAAGTGCTCACCACACATCTAGATAAGTTCCTTAGGGGGTCTACTTTCCAAAATGGTGTCACTTGTAGGGGGTTTCAATGTTTAGGCACATCAGGGGCTCTCCAAACGCAACATGGCGTCCCATCTCAATTCCAGTCAATTTTGCATTGAAAAGTCAAATGGCGCTCCTTCCCTTCCAAGCTCTGCCATGCGCCCAAACAGTGGTTTACCCCAACATATGGGGTATCTGCGTACTCAGGACAAATTGCACAACATTTTTTGGGGACCAATTTTTTCTCTTACCATTGGGAAAATAAAAAATTGGGGGCGAAAAGATCATTTTTGTGAAAAAATATGATTTTTTATTTTTACGGCTCTGCATTATAAACTTCTGTGAAGCACTTGGTGGGTCAAAGTGCTCACCACACATCTAGATAAGTTCCTTAGGGGGTCTACTTTCCAAAATGGTGTCACTTGTAGGGGGTTTCAATGTTTAGGCACATCAGGGGCTCTCCAAACGCAACATGGCGTCCCATCTCAATTCCAGTCAATTTTGCATTGAAAAGTCAAATGGCGCTCCTTCCCTTCCAAGCTCTGCCATGTGCCCAAACAATGGTTTACACCCACATATGGGGTATCAGCGTACTCAGGACAAATTGGCCAACAACTTTTGCAGTCTATTTTCTCCTGTTACCCTTGGTAAAATAAAACAAATTGGAGCTGAAATAAATTTTGTGTGAAAAAAAATTAAATGTTCATTTTTATTTAAACATTCCAAAAATTCCTGTGAAACACCTGAAGGGTTAATAAACTTCTTGAGTGTGGTTTTGAGCACCTTGAGGGGTGCAGTTTTTAGAATGGTGTCACACTTGGGTATTTTCTATCATACAGACCCCTCAAAATGACTTCAAATGAGATGTGGTCCCTAAAAAAAAATGGTGTTGTAAAAATGAGAAATTTCTGGTCAACTTTTAACCCTTATAACTCCCTAACAAAAAAAAATTTTGGTTCCAAAATTGTGCTGATGTAAAGTAGACATGTGGGAAATGTTACTTATTAAGTATTTTGCGTGACATATGTCTGTGATTTAAGGGCATAAAAATTCAAAGTTGGAAAATTGCAAAATTTTCAAAATTTTCGCCAAATTTCCGTTTTTTTCACAAATAAACGCAAGTTATATCGAAGAAATTTTACCACTATCATGAAGTACAATATGTCACAAGAAAACAATGTCAGAATCGCCAAGATCCGTTGAAGCGTTCCAGAGTTATAACCTCCTAAAGGGACAGTGGTCAGAATTGTAAAAATTGGCCCGGTCATTAACGTGCAAACCACCCTTGGGGGTGAAGGGGTTAACCCCTTTACCCCCAAGGGTGGTTTGCACGTTAATGACCAGGCCAATTTTTACAATTCTGACCACTGTCCCTTTATGAGGTTATAACTCTGGAACGCTTCAACGGATCCTGGTGATTCTGACATTGTTTTCTCGAGACATATTGTACTTCATGATAGTCGTAAAATTTCTTTGATATTACCTGCGTTTATTTGTGAAAAAAACAAATTTGGCGAAAATTTTGAAAATTTCACAATTTTCCAACTTTGAATTTTTATGCAATTAAATCACAGAGATATGTCACACAAAATACTTAATAAGTAACATTTCCCCCATGTCTACTTTACATCAGCACAATTTTGGAACCAAAATTTTTTTTTGTTAGGGAGTTATAAGGGTTAAAAGTTGACCATCAATTTCTCATTTTTACAACACCATTTTTTTTTAGGGACCACATCTCATTTGAAGTAATTTTGAGGGGTCTATAGGATAGAAAATAACCAAGTGTGACACCATTCTAAAAACTGCACCCCTCAAGGTGCTCAAAACCACATTCAAGAAGTTTATGAACCCTTCAGATGTTTCACAGGAATTTTTGGAATGTTTAACCCCTTAAGCCCCGAGGGTGGTTTGCACGTTAATGACCGGGCCAATTTTTACAATTCTGACCACTGTCCCTTTATGAGGTTATAACTCTGGAATGCTTCAACGGATCTTGGTGATTCTGACATTGTTTTCTCGTGAGATATTCTACTTCATGCTATTGGTAAAATGTATTCGATATAACTTGCGTTTATTTGTGAAAAAAATGGAAATTTGGCGAAAATTTTGAAAATTTCACAATTTTCCAACTTTGAATTTTTATGCCCTTAAATCACAGAGATATGTCACGCAAAATACTTAATAAATAACATTTCCCACATGTCTACTTTACATCAGCACAATTTTGGAACCACAATTTTTTTTTATTAGGGAGTTATAAGGGTTAAAAGTTGACCAGAATTTTCTCATTTTTACAACACCATTTTTTTTAGGGACCACATCTCATTTGAAGTCATTTTGAGGGGTCTATATGATAGAAAATACCCAAGTGGGACACCATTCTAAAAACTGCACCCCTCAAGGTGCTCAAAACCACTTTCAAGAAGTTTATTAACCCTTCAGATGTTTCACAGGAATTTTTGGAATGTTTAAATAAAAATGAACATTTAACTTTTTTTCACACAAAATTTATTTCAGCTCCAATTTGTTTTATTTTACCAAGGGTAACAGGAGAAAATGGACCCCAAAAGTTGTTCTACAATTTGTCCTGAGTACGCTGAAACCCCATATGTGGGGGTAAACCACTGTTTGGGCGCATGGCAGAGCTCGGAAGGAAAGGAGCGCCATTTGACTCTTCAATGTAAAATTGACTGGAATTTATATGGGACGCCATGTTGCGTTTGGAGAGCCCCTGATGTGCCTAAACATTGAAACTCCCCACAAGTGACACCATTTTGGAAAGTAGACCCCCTAAGGAACTTATCTAGATGTGTGGTGAGCACTTTGACCCACCAAGTGCTTCACAGAAGTTTATAATGCAGAGCCGTAAAAATAAAAAATCATATTTTTTCACAAAAATGATCTTTTCGCCCCCAATTTTTTATTTTCCCAAGGGTAAGAGAAGAAATTGGACCCCAAAAATTGTTGTGCAATTTTCGCGTTTGGAGAGCCCCTGATGTGCCTGAACAGTGGAAACTCCCCAATTCTACCTGAAAATCTAATCCAAACACACCCCTAACCCTAATCCCATCTGTAACCCTAAAAACACCCCTAACCCTGACATACCCCTAATTCTAATCCCAACCCTAATCCCAACCGTAAATGTAATCCAAACCATAACCCTAACTTTAGCCCCAACCCTAACCCTAACTTTAGCCCCAACCCTAACTTTAGCCCCAACCCTAGCCCCCCAACCCTAACCCTAGCCCTAACCCTAACCCTAGCCCTAACCCTAGCCCTATCCCTAGCCCTAATGGGAAAATGGAAATAAATACATTTTTTTTATTTTATTATTTTTCCCTAACTAAGGGGGTGCTGAAGGGGGTTTGATTTACTTTTATAGCGTTTTTTATATCGGATTTTTATGATTGGCAGCTGTCACACACTAAAAGACGCTTTTTATAGCAAAACAGTTTTTGCGTCTCCACATTTTGAGACCTATAATTTTTCCGTATTTTGGTCCACAGAGTCATGTGAGGTCTTGTTTTTTGCGGGACGAGTTGACGTTTTTATTGGTAACATGTTCGGGCACCGGAGATTTTTTGATCGCTTTTTATTCCGATTTTTGTGAGGCAGAATGACCAAAAACCAGCTATTCATGAATTTCTTTTGGGGGAGGCGTTTATACCGTTCCACGTTTGGTAAAATTGATAAAGCAGTTTTATTTGTCGGGTCAGTACGATTACAGCGATATCTCATTTATATCATTTTTTCATGTTTCGGCTCTTTTATACGATAAAAGCTATTTTATAGAAAAAATAATTATTTCGGTATCGCTTTATTCTGAGGACTATAACTTTTTTATTTTTTCTTTGATGATGCTGTTTGGCAGCTCGTTTTTTGCGGGACAAGATGACGTTTTCAGCGGTACCATGGTTATTTACATCCCTCTTTTTGATCGCGTGTTATTCCACTTTTTGTTCGGCGGTATGATAATAAAGCGTTGGTTTTTTTTTTTGTTTTTTTTTTTCTTACGGTGTTCACTGAAGGGGTTAACTAGTGGGACAGTTTTATAGGTTGGGTCGTTACAGACGCGGCGATACTAAATATGTGTACTTTTATTATTTTTTTTGTTTTTTTTAGATAAAGAAATGTATTTATGGGAATATTATTATTTTTTTTTCTTCTTTATTTAGGAATTTTTTTTAATTTTTTTTTTACACATGTGAAATTTTTTTTTTTAACTTTTTTACTTTGTCCCAGGGGGGGACATCACAGATCGCCGATCTGATAGTTTGCATAGCACTCTATCAGATCGGCGATCATACTTTCATCGGAGCAGGCTGCTCTGCAGCCTGCTCCGACCCGGAAGTACTCCCTGCAGGACCCGGATGCAGCCCCGCGGCCATTTTGGATCCGGGGCCTGCAGGGAGGAGACGCTCGGTACAAGGTGAGTACATCACCTTGTACCGATCGTGTCAGGGAAGCCCGCAGGGAGCCCCCTCCCTGCGCGATTCTTCCCTGTACCGCCGGTACACCGCGATCATGTTTGATCGTGGTGTGCCGGGGGTTAATGTGCCGGGGGTGGTCCGTGACCGCTCCTGGCACATAGTGCCAGATGTCAGCTGCGATAGGCAGCTGACACCCAGCCGCGATCGGCTGCGCTCCCCCCGTGAGCGCGGCCGATCGCTATGACGTAAAATCCCGTCAGTGGGAATTAAGGCCCACCCCACCTCGATGGGATAGTACGTCATATGGGATTAAGGGGTTAAATAAAAATGAACATTTAACTTTTTTTCACAAAAAAATGTACTTCAGCTCAAATTTGTTTTATTTTACCAAGGATAACAGGAGAAAATGAACCCCAAAAGTTGTTGTACAATTTGTCCTGAGTACGCCGATACCCCATATGTGAGGGTAAACCACTGTTTGGGCGCATAGCAGAGCTCGGAAGCGAAGGAGCGCCATTTGACTTTTCCATTGCAAATTTACAAGAATTGAGATGGGACGCCATGTTGCGTTTGGAGAGCGACTGATGTGCCTAAACATTGAAACCCCCCACAACTGACACCATTTTGGAAAGTAGACCCCATAAGGAACTCATCTAGATGTGTTGTGAGAGCTTTGAACCCCCAAGTGTTTCACTACAGTTTATAACGCAGAGCTGTGAAAATACAAAATCTTTTTTTTCCACAAAAATTATTTTTTAGCCCCCAGTTTTGTATTTTTCCAAGGGTAACAGTTGAAATTGGACCCCAAAAGTTGTTGTCCAATTTGTCCTGAGTACGCTGATATCCCATATGTGGGGGGGAACCACCGTTTGAGGGCATGGCAGAGCTCGGAAGGGAAGGAGCGTCATTTGGAATGCAGACTTAAATGGATTGGTCTGCAGGCGTCACATTGCGTTTGCAGAGCCCCTAATGTACCTAAACAGTAGAAACCCCCCACAAGTGACCCCATGTTGGAAACTAGACCCCCCAAGGAACTTATCTAGATGTGTTGTGAGAACTTTGAACTTTGAACCCCCAAGTGTTTCACTACAGTTTATAACGCAGAGCCGTGAAAATAAAAAATCTTTTTTTTCCACAAAAATTATTTTTTAGCCCCCAGTTTTGTATTTTCCCAAGGGTAGCAGGAGAACTTGGACCCCAAAAGTTGTTGTACAATGTGTCCTGAGTACGCCGATACCCCATATGTTGGGGCAAACCCCTGTTCGGTCGCACGGGAGAGCTCGGAAGGGAAGGAGCACTGTTTTACTTTTTCAACGCAGAATTGGCTGGAATTGAGATCGGACGCCATGTCGTGTTTGGAGAGCCCCTGATGTTCCTAAAGAGTGGAAACCCCCAATTATAACTGAAACCCTAATCCAAGCACATCCCTAACCCTAATCCCAACGGTAACCCTAACCACACCCCTAACCCTAATCCCAACCCTATTCCCAACCGTAAATGTAATCCAAACCCTAACCCTAACTTTAGCCCCAACCCTAACTTTAGCCCAAACCCTAACTGAAGCCTTAACCCTAGCCCCAACCCTAACCCTAGCCCTTGCCCTAACCCTAGCCCTACCCTAGCCCCAACCCTAACCCTTGCCCTAACTCTAACCCTAGCCCTAATGGGAAAATGGAAATAAATACATTTTTGTAATTTTTTAATTTTTCGCTAACTAAGGGGGTGATGAAGGGGGGGTTTGATTTACTTTTATTGCGGGTGTTTTAGCGGATTTTTATGATTGGCAGCCATCACACACTGAAAGACGCTTTTTATTGCAAAAAATATTTTTTGGCGTTACCATATTTTGAGAGCTATAATTTTTCCTTATCTTGGTCCACAGAGTCATGTGAGGTCTTGTTTTTTGCGGGACGAGTTGACGTTTTTATTGGTAACACTTTCAGGCACATGCATTTTTTGATTGCTTTTTATTCCGATTTTTGTGAGGCAGAATGACCAAAAACCAGCTATTCATAAATTTCTTTTGGGGGAGGAGTTAATACCGTTCCGCGTTTGGTAAAATGGATAAAGCAGTTTTATTCTTCGGAACAGTACGATTACAGTGATACCTCATTTATATTTTCTTTATGTTTTGGTGCTTTTATACGATAAAAACTATTTTATAGAAAAAATAATTATTTTTGTATCGCTTTATTCTGAGGACTATAACATTTTATTTTTTCTTTGATGATGCTGTATGGTGGCTTGTTTTTTTGCGGGACAAGATGATGTTTTCAGCGGTACCATGGTTATTTATATCCATCTTTTTGATCGCGTGTTATTCCACTTTTTGTTTGGCGGTATGATAATAAAGCGTTGTTTTTTGGCTCGTTTTTTTTTTTTTTTTACGGTGTTCACTGAAGGGGTTAACTAGTGGGAAAGTTTTATAGGTCGGGTCGTTACGGACGCGGCGATACTAAATATGTGTACTTTTATTGTTTTTTTTTAATTTAGATAAAGAAATGTATTTATAGGAACAATATATATATATTTTTTTATTTTTTTGGGGAATTTTGTTTAATTTTTTTTACACATGTGAATATTTTTTTTTCACACTATAACATTGCCCCAGGGGGGGCATCATGTTATAGTGTAAGATCGCCGATCTGACACTTTGCTGTGCACTGTGTCAGATCGGCGATCTGAGGTGCACAGAATCAGGCTTCTCGGCTCCTGCTCTGAGCAGGCGCTGTGAAGCCACCTCCCTGCAGGACCCGGATGCCGCGGCCATCTTGATCCGGGCCTGCTGCAGGGAGGAGGAGGTAAGAGACCCTTGCAGCAACGCGATCACATCGCGTTGCTCCGGGGGTCTCCGGGAAGCCCGCAGGGAGCCCCCTCCCTGCGCGATGCTTCCCTATACCACCGGAACACTGCCATCATGTTTGATCGCAGTGTTCCGGGGGTTAATGTGCCGGGGGCGGTCCGTGACCGCTCCTGGCATATAGTGCCGGATGTCAGCTGCGATAGTCAGCTGACACCCGGCCGCGATCGGACGCGCTCCCCCCATGAGCGCGGCTGATCGTGCTGGACGTACTATTCCATCCTTGGGAAGTAAGGCCCACCCCACATGGACGGACTAGTATGTCCAATGGCAGAAAGGGGTTAATAAATTTGCAAAAAAATCTACATTTCTGTTTTTTTCTCAGTCAAGATGGGGTGCAAAGTGTACATTAATGAGAAAAAAAATAAACTTTTTTTGAATTTACCAAATGGCTGCAATGAAACAAAGAGTGAAAAATGTAAAGGGGTGTGAATATTTTCCGTACCCACTGTACATGTTCACACCAAGTACTCTAGAGCAAGAGCTGTTCTATATACATTACAGACCAAAAGTTTGGACACTCCTTCTCATTTAAAGATTTTTCTGTATTTTTATGACTATGAAAATTGTACATTCACACTGAAGGCATCAAAACTATGAATTAACACATGTGGGATTATATACTTAACAAAAAAGTGTGAAACAACTGAAATTATGTCTTATATTCTAGGTTCTTCAAAGTAGCCATCTTTTGCTTTGATGACTGCTTTGCACACTCTTGGCATTCTCTGAATGAGCTTCAAGAGGTAGTCACCGGGAATGGTTTTCACTTCACAGGTGTGCCCTGTCAGGCTTAATAAGTGGGATTTCTTGCCTTATAAATGCGGTTGCAACCATCAGTTGTGTTGTGCAGAAGTCTGGTGGATACACAGCTGATAGTCCTACTGAATAGACTGTTAGAATTTGTATTATGGCAAGAAAATAGCAGCTAAGTAAAGAAAAATGAGTGGCCATCATTACTTTAAGAAATGAAGGTCAGTCAGTCTGAAAAATTGGGAAAACTTTGAAAGTGTCCATAAAAGTGCAGTGGCAAAAACCATCAAGCGCTACAAAGAAACTGGCTCACATGAGCACCGCCCCAGGAAAGGAAGACCAAGCGTCACCTTTGCTTCTGAGGATATGTTTATCCGAGTCATCAGCCTCAGAAATCACAGGTTAACAGCTGTTAGGGATAGCGGAACGCACCAAATAATTAGAGAAAAGGAATAAGGTGCGTTTGCAGCTCGGGGTCCATCATGCAGAGATGGAATCTGCTGCTAAGCAATGACGGACTATATGGCGGTACAATGAGGATACACACACGGGTTAGCTTCACCCTGTGTGAAAGAAGCGAACCCTGTTGCATCACAGGGCCGCAGTACCGCACGTAACAGAAATAATAATTAAATAGCACGAGAGTGCATGCTATGCCGCACTGGCGGACGCCACTAACCACCCAGACTTGGGTTTGGAAAGCGCGGTGATGGCGCACGGCGCCGCACTGGCGGTCACAGCAGTAGACGCTGTTTGTGTACCTGTGTTGGTAACAAGTCGGGCGCTAGATTACAATCATCCTCCTTACGTGAGCATTCAAACACAAGGGAGGGGATGATTAAAGAGCGACTTTCACTCACAACACACACATAAATAAGTGTATACTAGCGCATGGCCGTGCGGCCATGCGAACCTTTTATAGCTGCAGCAAGTTCAGGACCTTCCTAGAGGACCAATGAGAACTGCTACAGTAACTGAGCAGCTTTAGGACCTTCCTGGAGGACCAATAGGAGCTACTGCCGTACATGAGCATGTGACCCCAGACCTCCACTGAGAGGTCTTTCTTTGGGCATGCTCAGAAGGGGAAAAGCAGGACTTAGTCCCAGAGACGTCTGCTCGCTGCTGATCAGTACAGGCTACAATGGCAGAGCCTGGAAAGGCAGCAGTAACCCTTTGCACAGAATCAGACTGAGCGAGATGCTGGGACCAACGTCTCCACTGTGCAGGCTCCACTGCGGCTGATGCAGAATGAGAGACCACAGCAGACATGGTTCGAGATTCCCCCTGTGCAGCGGCGGGAACTCGACTCCTAACATGGCCCCCCTCCTTGGGCCTCGCTACGCTCAAAGGCAGCAATGAGCAGCGGAGCCTGAATGTGCTCTACAGGTTCCCAGGTTCTGTCCTCAGGGCCGTGGCCCTTCCAGTCCACCAGATAGTATTTTTTGCCACGTACTACCTTGCACCCCACAATAGCATTCACCTCGTACTCATCCGTGGACGAAACCGATGTCCCGGCAGATGACTCAGAAAACCGGGACATATAGACGGGCTTTAAGAGGGAAACGTGGAAGGTGTCTGTGATACCAAGGCGCGGAGGAATTGCCAAATGGTAGACCACAGGGTTAACCTGTTCCAGAACCTTGAAAGGACCAATGTAGCGAGGCACAAACTTAGTGGACTCAACTCGCAGCCTGATGTTACGGGCCAAACTAAGTCGCCAGGAGCGAAGGTCGGAGCGGGGAGGCGATAAGCATTGGCAGAAACCCTCATTCTCTCCTTGGAAGCCCTAATGGCATCCTGTGTGCGGTCCCAAATGTCACGTGCCTCCACTGCCCAGTCTGCCACCCTGGAATCAGTGGATGACACAGGCATGGCACAGGGACACGTGGATGCTGACCGTAATTAAGGAGAAAAGGAGTCTGCCCAGTGGAATTGGCTACGGCGTTGTTCAGAGCAAATTCTGCCCACGGTAGCAAAGATGCCCAGTCATCCTGCCTAGCAGAGACAAAATGTCGCAAATATGTCACCAGAGTCTGGTTGGCCCTCTCTACCAACCCATTCGTCTCGGGATGATATGCAGAGGAGAGATTTAGTTCTATTCCGGGCCCGGATGGGATACACCCCCGAGTACTGCAGGAACTAAGTACAGTCATTGATAGACCATTATTTTTAATCTTTAAAGACTCCATAATAACAGGGTCTGTACCACAGGACTGGCGTATAGCAAATGTGGTGCCAATATTCAAAAAAGGGGCAAAAACTGAACTCGGTAATTATAGGCCAGTAAGTTTAACCTCTACTGTGGGTAAAATCCTGGAGGGCATTCTAAGGGATACTATACTGGAGTATCTGAAGAGGAATAACCTTATGACCCAGTATCAGCACGGGTTTACTAGGGACTGTTCATGTCAGACTAATTTGATCAGCTTCTATGAAGAGGTAAGTTCCGGACTGGACCAAGGGAACCCAGTGGACGTAGTATATATGGACTTTTCCAAAGCTTTTGATACGGTGCCACACAAAAGGTTGTTACATAAAATGAGAGTAATGGGGATAGGGGAAAATATGTGTAAGTGGGTTGAGAGCTGGCTCAGGGATAGGAAACAAAGGGTGGTTATTAATGGAGCACACTCGGACTGGGTCACGGTTAGCAGTGGGGTACCACAGGGGTCAGTATTGGGCCCTCTTCTTTTTAACATATTTATTAATGACCTTGTAGGGGGCATTCAGAGTAGAATTTCAATATTTGCAGATGACACTAAACTCTGCAGGGTAATCAATACAGGGGAGGACAATTTTATATTACAGGATGATTTATGTAAACTAGAAGCTTGGGCTGATAAATGGCAAATGAGCTTTAATGGGGATAAATGTAAGGTCATGCACTTGGGTAGAAGTAATAAGATGTATAACTATGTGCTTAATTCTAAAACTCTGGGCAAAACCGTCAATGAAAAAGACCTGGGTGTATGGGTGGATGACAAACTCATATTCAGTGGCCAGTGTCAGGCAGCTGCTACAAAGGCAAATAAAATAATGGGATGTATTAAAAGAGGCATAGATGCTCATGAGGAGAACATAATTTTACCTCTATACAAGTCACTAGTTCGACCACACTTAGAATACTGTGCACAGTTCTGGTCTCCGGTGTATAAGAAAGACATAGCTGAACTGGAGCGGGTGCAGAGAAGAGCGACCAAGGTTATTAGAGGACTGAGGGGTCTGCAATACCAAGATAGGTTATTACACTTGGGGCTATTTAGTTTGGAAAAACGAAGACTAAGGGGTGATCTTATGTTAATGTATAAATATATGAGGGGACAGTACAAAGACCTTTCTGATGATCTTTTTAATCATAGACCTGAGACAGGGACAAGGGGGCATCCTCTACGTCTGGAGGAAAGAAGGTTTAAGCATAATAACAGACGCGGATTCTTTACTGTAAGAGCAGTGAGACTATGGAACTCTCTGCCGTATGATGTTGTAATGAGTGATTCATTAATTAAATTTAAGAGGGGACTGGATACCTTTCTGGAAAAGTATAATGTTACAGGGTATATACACTAGATTCCTTGATAAGGCGTTGATCCAGGGAACTAGTCTGATTGCCGTATGTGGAGTCGGGAAGGAATTTTTTTCCCCATGGTGGAGTCACCCTTTGCCACATGGGTTTTTTTTGCCTTCCCCTGGATCAACATGTTAGGGCATGTTAGGTTAGGCTATGGGTTGAACTAGATGGACTTACAGTCTTCCTTCAACCTTAATAACTATGTAACTATGTAACTATTCTGAGTAAACGACAGAGCTCTCTCCAAAACCGAGATGCAAACTGGGGACCCTGGTCACTGACAATTTTTTCAGGCATGCCATGTAAATGGAAAATATGTTTAATGAACAACGGCACCAAGGCCCGTGCAGAAGGTAACCGTGGAAGCGGCACCAAGTGCACCATCTTAGAGAAATGATCGGTGACAACCCAGATAACGGTGCAGTTACGAGACTTTGGTAAGCCCACCATGAAGTCCATCCCGACCATCTCCCAGGGCCTGTCTGCCACCGGCAGGGGGTAAAGTTGCCCAGCAGGCCGTTGCCGAGGAGACCGATTCTTGGCGCAGGAGACACACACCCGAATATAGTCCTCGCCAAAAGCTCAGATGTCCTCTTGGTCCCAAAATGTCCACCCACCCTGGACGAGTGAGCCCAAGAGAGAACCTCCGGTCGCAAATTAGATGGAATGAAAGTCTTGCCTGGGGGCACAGACTCTAGCGAAACCGGAGCCACAGTTCTCAGGCTCTCAGAAGGGACAATAAGCCGAGGCTCCTCCTCCTCCTCAGATGACACTATGGAGCGAGAGAGAGCATCGGCACGAATGTTCTTCTCCCCAGAGAGAAAATGGAGAGTAAAATGGAACCGGGAGAAGAACAGGGACCATCTAGCCTGGCGAGAATTCAGCCGTTGGGCCGTCTGTAAGTACACCAAGTTCTTGTGGTCTGTGAACACTTGGAAGGGAAAGCGATCTCCCTCCAAGAGGTGTCTCCACTCTGAGAAAGCCAACTTCATGGCTAGCAACTCCCTGTCCCCGATGGAATAATTCCTCTTCGCTGGTGAAAAGGTCTTGGAGAAAAAGAAGCAAGGATACTTCTGACCTTGAGCATCCTTTTGGAAGAGGACTGCTCCAGCACCAACGGATGAGGCATCCACCTCCATAATAAATGGCTTATCTACATCGGGGCGATGTAGGATGGGAGCGCTAGCTAAGTGTGACTTAATTGAGAGAAAGGCCTTGGAGACCTCCTCCGACCACAACTTGGGATTTGCTCCCTTCTTGGTGAGGGCAACCAAGGGAGCTACCAAAGTTGAGAAGCGTGGGATGAACTGACGATAGTAATTAATGAACCCCATAAAGCGCTGCACCGCTTTAAGAGAATGGGGTTCTTGCCAGTCCATCACAGCCTGTAGCTTGGCAGGATCCATAGCCAATCCCAGGGCAGAGATGATATAGCCAAGGAAAGGCAAGGACTCCTGCTCAAACACACACTTCTCCAACTTGGCATAGAGGGAGTTTGCAAACATCTCTCCGATAGGAGTCAATATCAGGAGAGTAGATGAGAATTTCATCCAGATAGACTACGACCGAGGTGGTGAGCATTTCCTGTAAGATGTCGTTCACAAAGTCTTGGAAAACGGCTGGGGCATTACAGAGCCTGAAGGGCATCACCAGATATTCATAGTGCCCATCCCTGGTGTTAAAAGCCGTCTTCCATTCGTCCCCCTCAAGGATGCGAATCAGGTTGTAAGCACCCCGCAGATCTAACTTAGTAAATACCCTTGCTCCCCATAGCCTATCAAAAAGCTCAGATATCAGGGGTAGTGGGTATTTATTCTTAACGGTGATGGCGTTAAGACCCCTGTAGTCTATGCATGGACGCAGTTCTCCATTCTTCTTCTGCACGAAGAAGAACCCAGCCCCTGCAGGTGACACTGACTTCCTAATGAATCCTTTTGCCAGATTCTCTTGAATGTACTGGGACATTGCCTCCGTCTCCAGGAGAGATAATGGATAGACTCGACCCCGGGGAGGCTCTGCACCAGGCAAAAGGTCAATAGGACAGTCATAGGGGCGGTGAGGCAGAAGGGTCTTCACAGCCCTTTTGGAGAACACGTCCGCATAGGACCAATAGTGCTTGGAGAGAGAGCAAAGTTCTGCGGGTACCTCTGTAGAAGCAACCTGAACGCACTCCCTCTGACATCTACCCTCACATGATTTACTCCATCCCAAAATTTTCCCTGAGGACCACTCTATATGAGGAGAATGATAGCGAAGCCATGGTATCCCGAACAGGACCTCATCAATTCCCTCAGAAATTACTAACAGGGAGATAATCTCCTGATGTGATGGAGACATAGAAAGAGTGAATGGAATGGTCTGATGTGTAATCTGTGAGGGTAGTGTCGACCAATTTACCACTCGAACGGTCACAGGTTTGGCGAGGATCACCAGGGGTATTGCGTGACGCTGGGCGAAAGCAGATGACATGAAATTGCCTTCCGCCCCGGAGTCCAGGCCAAGCTCTACCATCAGAGCGGATGGGCCTATGGTTATTGTCCCCTTGAAGGACAATTTAGAGGAAAACATCTCCGTGTCTAGTGCACCTCCTCCAACTACCACTAGACGCCGACGTTCCCCCGACTGCTGAGAACACTTGGAGGCAAGATGTCCTGACTGCCGGCAAACATGACAGACCATAGGTGCACGAGCGGACCGGGACTTAGATCCCGCACGCAACGCCTCTATGGCCTCATGTGACTCGGACGCCTGGATTGGAGATTCCTGAGGTTTGGCGAAGGTGGGAGCCAGCCGAACCCTCTGCCTACACTGGGCTCGCTCCAACCTTCGCTCGTGAAAACGAAGGTCGATGCGGGTTGATATAGCTATGAGCTCCTCCAGTGTGGCGGGAATCTCCCTAGTGGCCAAAGGGTCCTTCACATGGCCAGCCAGCCCTATCCAAAATACCTGGATTAGGGCTTTATCCGACCATTCCAGCTCAGACGCTAATGTCCGGAAGTGGACGGCAAAATGGCTGACCAAGGACGAACCCTGAGTCAATGCCAGCAGTTGGAGCGCTGTATCATGGGTGACTTGGGGTCCTAAAAAGACCTGTTTCAGAGTGCTCAAAAACCGAGCAGCACTCTGCACCACATGATCGTCATGCTCCCACAGTGGTGTAGCCCACTCCAATGCCCTGTCCGACAGCAATTATCAATCCCACCTTTGCCCGCTCTGTGGGAAAACGTGCAGCCAGGAGCTCGAGGTGTATACCGCACTGGCTCACGAAACCCCTACAGGATTTACTGTCACTACAGTATTTCTCTGGCAGCGGGAGGTGAGATAAGGTCGGAACAGAGATGGCAGTGGGTAAAGCTGCAGCAGCCATGCTAGACGACTGAACAGCTATTGTGGTAACCTCCACCGCTGAGGTTCCACGCTTGAGAGCCGCCAACCTGTCCTCCAGCAGCTGGATGTACCCCTGCAATCGCTGTTCGTCCATCATTACTTAGCCAGACTCTGGTGCTAGTATAATGTTAGGGCGGAACGCACCAAATAATTAGAGAAAAGGAATAAGGTGCGTTCGCAGCCCGGGGTCCACCGTGCAGAGATGGAACCGGCTGCTAAGTAATGACGGACTATATGGCGGTACAATGAGGATATACACACGGGTTAGCTTCACCCTGTGTGAAAGAAGCGTACCCTGTTGCGTCACAGGGCCGCAGTACCGCACGTAACAGAAATAATAATTAAATAGCACGAGAGTGCATGCGATGCCGCACTGGCGGACGCCACTAACCACCCAGACTTGGGTTTGGAAAGCGCGGTGATGGCGCACGGCGCCGCACTGGCGGTCACAGCAATAGACGCTGTTTGTGTACCACTGTTGGTAACAAGTCGGGCGCTAGATTACAATCATCCTCCTTACGCGAGCATTCAAACACAAGGGAGGGGATGATTAAAGAGCGACTTTCACTCACAACACACACACATAAACAAGTGTATACTAGCGCATGGCTGCGCGGCCATGCGAACCTTTTATAGCTGCAGCAAGTTCAGGACCTTCCTAGAGGACCAATGAGAACTGCTACAGTAACTGAGCAGCTTCATGACCTTCCTAGAGTACCAATAGGAGCTACTGCCGTACATGAGCATATGACCCCAGACCTCCACTGAGAGGTCTTCCTTTGGGCATGCTCAGAAGGGGAAAAGCAGGACTTAGTCCCAGAGACGTCTGCTCGCTGCTGATCAGTACAGGCTACAATGGCAGAGCCTGGAAAGGCAGCAGTAACCCTTTTCACAGAATCAGACTGAGCGAGACGCTGGGACTGACGTCTCCACTGAGCAGGCTCCACTGCAGCTGATGCAGAATGAGAGACCACAGCAGACATGGTTCGAGATTCCCCCTGTGCAGCGGCAGGAACTCAACTCCCAACAAACAGCAGCTCGAGCCTGGGAAAATATTCTGAAAAGTTCCCACGCTCGAGTTCATATGAGTTCATCCAGCAGGGGACGCATCACCGCAACTCGAGGTAACTACAATGCATTCCATTCATTCACCAAGTTTTACAGTCAGGAGCACAGCTGCATTAGCAGAGCTCCTGGGTGTAAAATGATTTAACCCCTTCAGATGGATGTACAGCGTGGGACAAGACTGAACGACGGAAGGCATGGAATATTGTTGTTTGTTTTTTTTTTCACTTTATTTCATGTGACAAGGGTCTTCAGGTGGATTAAGAGTATAATAAAATATTAAAACATCATGTGTCTTTATTTCATTAAAATACTTTTTAATAATGTGTGTGTTTTATTAACCATTTTGTACTATTGGATTAATAATGGATAGGTGTCATAATTGACGCCTCTCCATTATTAACCTGGCTTAATGTCACCTTACAATAGCAAGGTGACATTAACCCTTCATTACCCCATATCCCACTGCTACACGGGAGTGGGAAGAGAGTGGCTAAGTGCCAGAATAAGCACATCTTACAGATGTGCCTTTTCTGGGGTGGCTGGGGGCAGATGTTTTTAGCCACGGGGGGTCCTATAACCATGGTCCCTCTCTAGGCTATTAATATCTGCCCTCAGTCACTGGCTTTCCCACTCTGGCGGAGAAAATTGCGCGGGAGCCCACGCCAATTTTTTCCGGGATTTAACCCTTTAATTTAATAGAGCCCCCAAATTTTACACAGAGACACTTGTTACATTAGTAAAGAGGAATATGTAATAAAAGAAGGGATATGAGATGTTTACTGTATGTAAACCATGTCTCATATCCTGTCGGGTTTGTGAAGGAGATAGCAAAAGCCGGCAATTGAATTACCGGCTTTTCTGCTATCCAGCGCTAAATTAAATATAAATAAATATATATATATATATATACTGTATATGTTTTTAAGAATATTTGAGCCGATGGATCCATGATTTCTCCATTTTGCAAGCCTGCGAGAAAAAATCGCCATACGGAAGCCATACGGATGCCATACGGATAAATTTGTGCTTAAAAATCGCATCCTCGCATTGAATACGGAACATTGTTTTGGGACAATTACTGCGTATTACGGCCGTAAAAAACGGACCGTATTTTCATACACCTAGTGTGACGCCGGCCTTAAGAGGAGACTTTGTGCAGCAGGCCTTCATGGTAAAATAGCTGCTCGGAAACCACTGCTAAGGACAGGCAGCAAGGAGAAGAAACTTGTGT
Source organism: Ranitomeya variabilis (assembly GCF_051348905.1). Classification (NCBI taxonomy): domain Eukaryota; kingdom Metazoa; phylum Chordata; class Amphibia; order Anura; family Dendrobatidae; genus Ranitomeya; species Ranitomeya variabilis. Next base: position 374,908,632 of record NC_135232.1, read on the forward strand.
GGGCTAAAGAACACAAGGAATGGACATTAGACAAGTGGAAATCTGTGCTTTGGTCTGATGAGTCCAAATTTGAGATTTTTGTTTCCAACTACCGTGTCTTTGTGCGACGCAGAAAAGGTGAACGGATGGACTCTACATGCCTGGTTCCCACCTTGAGGCATGGAGGAGGAGGTGTGATAGTGTGAGGGTACTTTGCTGCTTACACTGTTGGGGATTTACTCAAAATTGAAGGCATACTAAACCAGCATGGCTACCACAGCATCTTGCAGCGGCATGCTAGTCCATCTGGTTTGAGTTTAGTTGGACCAACATTTATTTTTCAACAGGACAATGACCCCAAACACACCTCCAGGCTGTGTAAGGGCTATTTGACCAAGAAGGAGAGTGGTGGGGTGCTACACCAAATTACCTGGCCTCCACAGTCACAAGACCTGAACCCAATCGAGATGGATTGGGGTGAGCTGGACTGCAGAGTGAAGGCAAAAAGGCCAACAAGTGCTAAGCATCTCTGAGAACTCCTTCAAGATTGTTGGAAGACCATTCCCGGAGACTACCTCTTGAAGCTCATCAAGAAAATGCCAAAAGTGTGCTAAGCAGTCATCAAAGCAAAAGGTGGCTACTTTGAAGAACCTAGAATATAAGACATAATTTCAGTTGTTTCACACTTTTTTGTTAAGTATATAATTCCACATGTGTTAATTCATAGTTTTGATGCTTTCAGTGTGAATGTACAACTTTCATAGTCATGAAAATACAGAAAAATCTTTAAATGAGAGGGTATGTCCAAACTTTTGGTCTGTACTGTATCTATAGCAAGCCAATATGCGCTAACAGGACATATGAAAAATAGAGTATTTTAGGTGCTGCCAACAAATGGGTTTCAGGTGACTGAAAAAGGTGACAATTTTTTTGCTTTTTGTTAAATTCCTCATTATCCGTAGTCTAATCTTTTACCAACGTCTGTCTTGGTTCTACTCCATAAGATAAGTTTCATGCCAATGATAATGTTTCAAATGAGCAGCTGCAGAGAGAATATAACTTCATTTTCACCCTGTAGCCACTGCTCCAGTAAAGCTATGTGCCCACGTTGCAGATTGTAAGCAGAATTTTCCTCATCAAAACCAGACTCCCTTTGCAGTAAATCCGCTTGGGTTTTTTACCTTTTTTTTGTGTTTTTCTCGCGTTTTTTCAGGAGCGCCCCAATACAATTATATAGCAGCAAAATCACATAAATTCCACAAAATTAATGAACATGCTGGGCTTCTTTCTGCGATGCTTTTTTTTTGCGGAAAAAAATGCAGCATGGGCACAAAAATGCGGAATGCCATTAAAAACATAATAAATCATTAGGGTAACTTAGCGTGTGTCGGGGAAACGCGTCGGGGTGACACCGACACACGCTAAGTTACCCTAATGATTTATTAAGAGAAATCTTTTGGTATATATCGGGCCTTTAATTGCTGTCTGGTCATGGATTTGATTGAATTGACTATGTATCGCGGATGGGCTTAGGATCATGACAGCTATCGCCTGATTGGAATATCGTTTGACACTATAGGGTAACAAATGCACATTATATGCGTTGTGTTGGGAACGTTGTTATACTATGTGGAGGTACCTATTTATGGTTTGTTTATTTATTTGATTTATTTGTCTGTGTTTCACCACTGCTCTTAGGCTACTTTCACACTAGCGTTAACTGCATTCCGTCACAATGCGTCGTTTTGCCGAAAAAACGCATCCTGCAAAAGTGTTTGCAGGATGCGTTTTTTCACCATTGATTAACATTAAGCGACGCATTGTGACGGATTGCCACACGTCGCACCCGTTGTGCGACGGATGCATCGTGTAGTGGCGGACCGTCGGAAGCAAAAAACGTTGCTTGCAACGTTTTTTGCTCCGTCGTAAACGTCTTTTCCGACCGCGCATGCGCGGCCGGAACTCCGCCCCCACCTCCCCGCACTTCACAATGGGGCAGCGGATGCGCTGGAAAAATGCATCCGCTGCCCCCGTTGTGCGGCGGAGACAACGCTAGCGTCGGGAACGTCGGCCCGACGCTAGTGTGAAAGTAGCCTTAGCTATATGTTTTCCCACCTGTATTGAGAGGGATATTGTAGGGGAGAAAGGGATAGCCAGCGTTGAGTGGGGGCGCCAAAAAATCGTTTCTTAGGGTGCCAACCTCCACAGCAAGGCAGGCGTGAGCAGTAGGTGTATCTACGACCATAATAGGTAAATTTAATCTGGTGACTTATTTCTATATATATGTGGTATCTATACTTAGTTCTTCTATATTGGGTCTGGGTTTTATATTAAGTAGAAATAAAAGTAAAGTTTTAAGGGATTACATGTGCGCACACTAGAGTTTTTGATTCCTATATATTTTGTTTTTGAGTGCTTTTCCGAAAAGTCACAAATGAATCCAGTGAAAATATCTGGAAAAACTAAACTCTGCCTAAGTAGACGTAGAAATAAAAAAGAAAACAGGAAAGCACATAATAGACTAAAAAATGCAAATTTAAAGATGAATTTGGCGCTACCAAAAGGCGCAAAACACCTAGGTCCAGATTCAGAATCACGTTCACACCTGTTTTATGTCTTTGCACCAAATTAATCTTTCCATGTGCGCCATTTTTTATGTCAGCTTTAGATGTGATTCTGGGTTTTTCTTTTATTTCGCCATTTTGGATGGGGTTTTTGTTTTCTAGACCTTTTTTACTTTTCATTTACGAGTTGCAAAATTAGTTGCAAATGTACTACAATCCCTCTCTCGTAATAACTTTACATTTATTTTTGCCTCATTTTACAAAACGTGCATCTTATTGCGATGAGAAGTCGCAAAAACTGTGCGTGGAATTCATGAACTGCATTTTGAAGAATTTGGCACATAAAAACGTCAAATACCACAAGATGAAAAGTGTCATAAAACCCCACAAATTATGACTTTGGCGGTTGCCATATTGAAGAAAATTATACAAAAAAAGACAACAAATTACACAGGACGAAAAAGAAAAGTGAGGTAAAAACAAAAAAAATGATGAATTGGGGCCATTTGTTCCCCTCATGAATACTCTTTGACACGTCCTGGGCATGGGGCTTGCTCGGCCTGGTCGGGTTGGCAGAGGACATGTTTGGGGGCAGCAGCACAGTCTCTGACAGGACAGGCCGCCCTGCCCGGTGTGGCGGGGGGTAGGAGGAGGCAGCGTGAGGAAAGTGCCGCCCTTTTTCTCCGCCTCTCCTTTACTCCAGGAAAAGAAGGCTTGGAGTGGGTACGCGCTGACTGACTCCCCCACCTCCAGCCCTCCGTGTCTTTCTGTTTGTGGGCTCCTGGCCATCTGCTCCTTGGAAGCTGCCATTAGCTCCCCTGCACCCCGCGGCTCCCACCTCACACATGCCTGCAGGAGGGAGCCCTGCTAAGGAACCGCTGCCGTGAGACTGCAACCTTCCCCAGGGCAAGGAAGGAAGAAACAAGGGATTCATTGGCTTTGTTCGCTTCCCCTCCCTCCTCTCGTTGAACTTTTGCAGGAGCGCAGGCAGAGCAGAACTTCCAGCGGACGCTGCAGGGATTGCTGTGAGCTGCTGACGATGGCGGGGTGCTGCCTGTCTGCGGAGGAGAAGGAGTCCCAGAGGATTAACGCGGAGATCGAGCGACAGCTCCGCAGGGATAAGAGGGATGCTCGGAGGGAGCTCAAACTGCTGCTGCTGGGTGAGTGCTGCTCCTAATCACCGCTAATGGCTAACCGACTGGGGATAGATAGCACTTCCTCCTCTGTGCCTTGTGTAGTGCTGGGACTTGTAGTGCCCCTGCCTCCACAGACTCCTGGGGAGATAGTGATCTCTGAACAAGGTCACAAGAAGCAGACATGAAGTCCTGACCCTTGATCACTCATTACACAGGCAGTTCCACCTGCAGGAAGGAGCCCTGCGTGATATTTACACGTGTGGGGATGGATTTCCTGCGTCTTCCAACATCAGATGAGTACTGGTCATTTTTCTCCGTGATAAGCGCAAGGGTTAATCTTGGCGATAGGACACAAAGGAGCGCCTCTGGTGAAGTTCAGATGGTGTGTGGCACTGGCCTCGCTGAGATGGGCATTCAGATTACACAGCTGGTGGCCACCCTATAGTAGAAGTGGCCAATACACCTGGGGAGCTATGTGTCCACCACACGCAGCTTATATATATAATGGGATCATGGGGCGTCAATCCAAAACTTGTCGCACCACTCCATTCTACCATGGCCTTTTTCAGGACTCACTTCAGAATATGAATGTGATTATTTTGCCTAGTGGCAGAGTGGTGCCCCAGCCAAGGGGCAGAGGGATAACTATGACATCACGTGTGACATCATCACTAAAAACGATTAATGTCCCATAGAAGTATTATGAGGTCCTACTCCTGGAATGATGTCATAGCACAGAAATAACGCTGCAAATATGGGGCTTTATAGTGAAACTTGGGGACCACGTCCTGTTTTCCACCTTCCCTTCTGTTGTCCCTGGTAATCACCAACAGTGCTGTAGGTCATAGTGGAGGTGGGCCCCAGAGGAGTAGCTACACACGGCCAAATTGTTGGTACCCCTCGTTTAATGACAGAAAAACCCACAATGCTTACATAGAATTTAAAAAAAAAAAATAAAACTCATGAAATAGGCCTGGACAGAAATGATGGTACCCCTGAAAATAATGTGACAAAAGGGACATGTTAAATCAAGGTGTGTCCACTAACTAGCATCATAGGTGTCTACAATCTTGGAATCGGTGAGTGGGCCTGTATATAGGGTTACAGATACTCACTGTGCTGTTTGGTGACATGGTGTGCATCACACTCAACATGGACCAGAAGAAGCGAAGGAAAGAGTTGTCTCAGGAGATTAGAAAGAAAATTATAGACAAACGTGTTACAGGTTAAAGTTATCAGACCAAGCAGCTTGATGTTCCTGTGACTACAGTTGTACATATTATTCATAAATTTAAGATAGATCCATGGGACTGTAGCCAACCTCCCCTGGACGTGGCCGTAGGAGGAAAAATGGTGACAAATCAAAGAGACGGATAAAACGAATGGTAACAATAGGGCCTAGAAAAACTTAAACAGATTAAATGTGAACTTCAAGCTCAAGGAACATCAGTGTGAGATCGCACCATCCATCGTCTTATGAGCCAAAGTCGACTTCATGGGAGACAACCAAGGGGGACAGCATTGTTGGGAAAAAAAAAATCATAAAAAAAAGCCAGGCTAGAATTTTCTAAAGTACATGTTGACAAGGCACAAAACTTCTGGGAGAATGTCCTATGGACGGATGAGACAAAAATGGAACTTTTTGGCAAGGCACATCAGCTCTTTGTTCACAGATGGAAAAATGAAGCCTATCAAGAAGTCCCTACTGTGAAACATGGGGGAGGCACTGTTATGTTCTGGGGATGCTTTGCTTTATCTGGCACAGGGTGTCTAAAATCTGTGCTGCGTACAATGAAATATCAAGACTATCAAGGGATTTTAGAGTGAAATGTGCTGCCCAGTGTCAGAAAGCTTGGTCTCAGTCGCAGGTCCTGGGTCTTGCAACAGGATAATAACCCAAAACACACAGCTAAAAACACCCAAGAATGGCTAAGCGGAAAACATTGGACTATTCTGAAGTGGCCTTCTATGAGCCCTGACCTAAAGCATTTTTGACGTTATAATAGATGAATGTGGATAAAATCTGCGCTGCTATGACAAATAATGAATCCAGATATAGTTGTAAGGTGTTCGGGTGGATATATCTGGATTCATTATTTGTCATAGCAGCGCAGATTTTATCCACATTCATCTATTATAACGTCTCTAAGAGGTCGCAGCGCCGACCTGTGGATCTGCAGCAGCTGACAAATTACACACCTTTACTTTGCACCATCAGGTGAGCAGTTCTCTCATAATTCTTTAAGAGCAGTCCTGAGGATAAGACCCTATTTGCGCTTTTTTGTCTCCTATTCTTCTATACTAAAGCATTTTTGGAAAGAGCTGAAACATGCAGTCTGAAAAAGGCAACCTTCAAACACGAGACAACTGGAGCAGTTTGCTCTCGAGGAGTTGGCCAAAATACCTGTCCAGAGGTGCAGAAGTCTCATTCACAGTTACAGGAATCGTTTGATTGCAGTGATTGCCTCAAAAGATTGTGCAACAAAATATTAAATTAAGGGTATCATCATTTCTGTCCAGGCCTATTTCATCAGTTTTTTTTTTATCTTTTTAAAAAAAAAATCGGTGGAAGCATGATTGAAAAGCAATGTCTGACTTTCGTTTGTTCTTTTTTCATAGATCTTTTATTATAACTTGGTCAGATTCAAGTTATTTCTGTGACCATTGTGGGTTTTTCTGTCATTAACGAGGGGCACCAACAATTTTGACCACGTGTGTATGCCTGCGACCTTGGGGCATGCATGCACTGGTGGAAACCATGAATTTAACAGGTCTTTCTTGCCCTAGCGGTGGCTGCGGCGGTTGCCATTGCTGACCTAATATGTTGGAATTGGGGTGTTTTTATTCCTGATTATAAAACTTTCAAGTGAAAGGTCACAAGGAAGTAGAATATTTAGTTTTTTTGATCGGATTAAGGTGTTAAAATATGCCAACTCTGATGGCATATTGATGAGCCTTTTAGTCGGATGTTCTACCACTGGGATCCTGCATCAGTCCTGAGAGGGATTGGGCTGTGGCTCTTCGGCTTCTTTCTGATGCATTGTCTGCTTTGTGAATTAATACCCATCGGTTGGTCAGTGGCACTGTTCTGGGGAACTAGCGTTAAGGCAGGTTTATACACAGCACAAGCTGTCTTTGAACCGTTGCACATTTGCTGTTTAGATGTATTGTAAATGCAGGAAAAAAACACAGTCTGAACTTAACAAAATTAGTTATGATGATGACCTCCTTGCGCATTACTTAGTATATCTTTTTATACCAAATCATGTTTATGTTATTATGATAGCTGGGAGTTGTCTCCACTACAATATATGGCCTTTGGACCCCCCACCCCTCCTTCTTTAAAAAGAATAATTCAGCTCTCCTTGAAATTGTTTTGCTAAATACTTGTATTCCTCATGAAATAATTGTAATTCATCTTTTCTTAGACCGGCATTGAGCTGTTGCTTCTGCTAGAAACTGATGCGTAAATTGACAACTGGGTGTCCTTGCACACAAACACTGTCCAATCAGATTATTGCAGTGTCAGACCATGTAGGGACACACCCATTTCATGGTAACACCTAGTTGTCAATTTATTCATAGTTTTATTTAGAATAACAGAGGGAAACAGGAATGAGAGAAAATGATGCATAACTGTTATTCCATGGGAAATACTTTTAGCAAATCTATGGGGAAAGCATCTACTTGGGCATCAGGAGAGGTAACAGGTGATTTTTAAAGGGGGGGAAAAAGCACTAATAACTTGCAGATATGGGGTTAATAACATTCTGAAGCTCTGTGGCCGCTGCTCCGAGACCCCCTGCTTCATGGAGGAAATGAACCTTATTCCTCCGGCTTTCAATCATAATGAACGGTGGCAGTAACCACGTCCCCGACACTGACTGACAGCCGGATCTGTGTTGAATCAGAACTAACATCTGTCAGTCTGTGCTGGTGCGTGGTTTAAGCTGCAGCTTTCTACTGAGCAGTGACTGAAATTGAGCCTATGACTGAAAGCCGGCGGCTGCCTGGAGGAAAAAAGTTAATTTCCTCCCAGCAGCTGGGGACTCGGTGCGGCAGCCGCACAGCTTAAGAATATTAACCTGCAGATATGGGGTTAAGTGTTTTTTTTTTTTTTTTTTTCATGTGACCCCCTTCCTTTTAAAGCTTGTTAATACGTTTTGGACTTAGGAATTTAACTTTCTTAAGAAGAACCTGTCACTAGGTTATAAGTGGCCCGTTGGCTATTATTTTATTCCCACTGCTCCATTCCTGGAAAAAAAAAATATTTAAAATCCAACATGTTCTTTGTCTTTACAAAGGGGGCTGGCGCACAGGAATCTGGAGGGGTAGGCTGCTCTACATTATTACCCTGTGAGCAGCACCCCCTTGATTTAGACTATAAAAAAAAATAGCATATTGGGCTCACTAAATGAAAAGTCCCTTATCTCTGGAACCATTTGGCAGATTTCAAGATTACAGAAAAATAGACAATGACTAATGCAAGCAGCTAAAGAATGGGCGAAATATATAGATGAAGCCAAAATTTGACATGGTTTATAAATCGGGTGCATGATGTGTGCCATGCATTTTTGTTGGTACACATCTTTATGCACGGAGATACACATTATGTGCTATCAATTATTTTATATTAATTTGGCGTGCATTATTGTAACAGCCTGTAACACCAACTGTCACCGATTAACCCTGTAACCTAAGCCAGGAGTAAATCTAATAGAACGGAATGGGAAAAAGAGTCCATTCGGCTGATGCAGTAAAGTCAGTTTCTTTTTTATCTTTAACTTAAGTAAAACCCCACCTAGCAAAACAGTGACATTTTTCCCAAGTCGTGGTAGAAAAAAGGAAAAAAAGCACCTTGACTATCGAATATTACCTGATATGTTTGTGGACAGAAATGAATTGCTTGAAAACTAGCACTTGTGAGTCACTTGCGTATTTCTTCAATTATTTGTTTTGTCTTTTTGGGGAAGGGGCAGGGGTCTGGAAGCTGAAATTTTATATGTGAGCTTAAACAGTAGTTATTGCGTGCTGGTTAACCTCTTAACAACCTGTGACATATTTTCGTCACAGGTCAGGTATGGGTGTATGGAGCACACTCCTGCATCATATGGCAGAAGCTAGCCGAGTTATGTAGCCGGCACCAGCCTTTAACTGGAGCAATTGGAGATAGCTCTGATCGCTTCTGTTCAACCACCCATATGCGGCTCTCAATCACTGACAATGGTATTTAAATACGGTAGTCGACAAGTTAAGCAAATGATCTGGACAGACATAACCAACCCTCCTGCTGCAGCGCCATGAATGGTGTTGATGAGTTTCCACTGCTGCTGGGAGTCTGCTCAAAACTCTTATCACCGCCATCTTGGTGCTTCTGTGGAGCCAAGACACGGTCAATCATGGTTTTTACTATATACTAACAAATGTAGTGAAAATGTTTTTGTTAAAATTCTTTATATAAAAAAAGTTTAAATTATCCCACTTTTTCCAAATTTTAAGACATTTTTCAAAGTATAATTGGTATCACATCTGTGGAGATGCGAGGGTCAGTGGGTGCTCTCGTCCGCTCGCCCGGCTGTCTTTAGAATACTACTCGGATAACAGTGTGGTAATACTGTATTGAACCACCAGCAGACAATAACACATTGTGCAAATTATAGTCTCACCCTCCTGCTGGCTCTCCGGGATAAGAGCAGCTGTGACTCAAGGGCTTCCAGGGCTGACTACCCTTACCAGTGGCACCCCGTATTTGACGGGCACCCACAGAGAGGAGGTAACGCCAAGCTTAGGAATTTGACAGTTTATTGAAGTATGTGGCCATGTGACCTGATTGTCCCAACCTGGCTTCTCCGAATGTGTCCGTGGGTTCAGTGATAGTCGATGGAGCAAATCTGTATTGCTCCAGCTGAGGCAGTGGTCCCTTAAGCTGACTTCCTGTAGAGTTTCTAAAATCTGTATCCCTCTGGTTGGAGCCATGGTGTCCTGGCTGCTGTTCTGTAGAGATTCTCTGTGCGAACAAAGGCAGATCCCTTTTTTTACCCTTCGCCACGACAGCACCCCACATGAGAGAGAGGGATCCGCCCATAGGAACAGGAAACCTACAGAATAAAAGGAGGCGGTCCCCTCTCCTCCTCAGTTTAGGTTTCCTGTTTCTATGGGAACCCGAAGTACCTGCAGTCCAAAAGGATTCCTGGGCCATGCACCCGCCTGCGTCGGTCTCTGGTGGAACGGCAGGGGCTGCGGTACCAGAGGCAGCGGCGGGGGAGCCACTGTTTGCAGCCTCCCCCCTCGTCTGATCATCGCCATGGTCCAGGTTCGGTGCCGCTGGGCCGCCCGGATCCATGAGGACGCGCGCGCTCTGCGGCCGGCTTCTTATCCAGTAGCCGCCGCATGGTAAGGAGGAGCGGCGCGTCTAACCCGGAAGCCGCTGGAGCACTTCCGGGTTGGGTCCGGGGAGGCAGGAGATTCGGCGCCAGATTTAAAAGTGCAGCGCTAGCGTCGGCCGGTGTGTGTAAGTATGGCTTCACCGGCCGATGTAGCGCACTTGTCTGCAACAGAGCAGTCTCCCAGTAAGGAGACAAGCGCCAGGAGCAGCACCAAAAGTGGAGATCGATCCCAGGAAAAGCGATCTGCCACCAAACAGAAAGGTCTTTCAGCTAAGAATCCGCCTCCAGAACCGGTACCTGTCAGCTTCACTGGGTGAGTTTTAAAAGAGTCTCTTCCCATATGCTGATATATGTTCCTCCTATATCCCCTTCCTCTAGACTAAGAAAAGGACACATAAAACCAAACACAGAGAATGTGCCTTATGTTTGCAACCCCTCCCGGACTCATATACTAAGAGGTTATGTGCAGAGTGCATCGTATTGACCTTACGGCAAGAAAACGTAATGACTCCGTCTGACGTTAGAGCCATAATTCGTGAAGAGATGCAAGGTCTGGCCCATACAAGTAGCACCAGTACCCGTCAGCCTAGCAGGTCCCGATCTCCAGTAAGCTCGGAGTCAGAGGTAGTACAAAAATCCTCTGATGAAGAGGAGTCCCAGCCAAGTTCATCGGAATATGAAGGAGGGCTTTGTCTACCAAATAGTAGTGTAGACAATTTAATTAAAGCCGTCAGGAGCACGATGGGGTGCCCAGATGAGAAGGGAAAGAAGTCAGCGCAGGACATCATGTTCGCGGGGTTAGGACAAAGAAAACAAAGGTCCTTCCCCGCCATACCCACAATTAAGGAGCTGGTTAAAAAAGAGTGGGAGAAACAACATACAAGAGGATTCTTGCCATCCTCTGCTAAAAGACGCTACCCCTTCAGTGACGAAGAACTTAATTCCTGGCAAAAGATACCAAAAGTTGATGCGGCAGTGGCTTCAACTTCTAAACAGTCGGTCTTGCCTGTGGAGGACTCAGGGACTCTAACTGATCCGTTAGACCGAAAAGCAGAAGCCTTACTTAAGAGGTCATGGGAGGCTAATACGGGGGCATTTAGACCAGCCATCTCTAGCACCTGTACTGCAAGGTCACTGCTAGTATGGACAGAGCAGCTGGAGGAACAAATTAGGAGTGGAGCTTCGAGAAATACAATTCTGTCGAAAAATCCCTCTAATGAAAGATGCAGTAGCATTTCTAGCCGATGCGTCGGTGGATTCTCTACGTCTAACAGCCAGGTCAGCCGGCCTAGTAAACACAGCCCGGCGAGCACTCTGGTTGAAAAATTGGAAAGGGGACGCACAGGCCAAGGCAAAACTTTGTGCGATCCCCTGCCAGGGTGAGTTCCTATTTGGGAAAACTCTGGACGAGCTCTTAAATAAGGCAGGAGAGCGGAAGAAAGGCTTCCCTAACCAGTACCTTCCCTCTTACAGGAGAGCTTTCAGGAGGCGCCCCTTCACCAGGAACAAACCTACTGAACAAAGGGAGCGCTGGGAAGCAAAGGATCCAAAACAAAGAGGTGCTCTGTTTTCCGGATCCTATAACCAAAAACGTAATAAGTACCGTTAATTATGAAGTGGGCGGTAGATTGAAATATTTCTTTACTAAATGGAAGTTGATAACATCTAGTCCTTGGATTCTGGACATTATTGGAAACGGATTGAGATTAGAATTTGATAGGATCCCTTGGGATTCTTTTATTGTAACATCTCCAAGAGGTCAACAACAACAAGAAGCTCTGGAATCAGAGATCCTGTCGCTTCTATCTAAAAAAGTATTGATAGAGGTTCCCCGAGATCAAGAAGGGAGGGGGTTCTATTCCCCTTTATTCTTGATCAATAAACCAGATGGTTCATTCAGAACCATCATAAACCTCAAAAAACTAAATTCCTTTTTACGTAACCACACTTTCAAAATGGAATCCATTAGTTCTACCATCAAGCTTTTGTTTCCTAGGTGTGTCATGGCCGGGATAGACCTAAAAGATGCTTACTATCACCTTCCTATAATGCCGAACACCAGCAGTATCTAAGAGTAGCGGTCATCCTGAAGGGACAGGTTCGTCACTTCCAATACGTAGCAATGCCATTTGGGCTTTCTATGGCCCCCCGCATTTTTACAAAAGTAAGGTTAGAGGTAATGGCTCATCTACGCCAACGGGACACTTTAATAATACCCTACCTGGATGACTTTTTAGTGATAGGGAATTCTGTGGCTCAATGTAAATTGCGGTTGTCTAACACAATCTCATCCCTGCAGGAGTTGGGTTGGATTATCAACTTCGAAAAGTCCAGACTGAATCCAGACACTACTCAAATGTTTCTAGGGATCCAGCTAGACTCCGTAAGTCAAAAAAGCTTCCTCCCGCATTCAAAGAAAACGACTATACAGTCAAAGGTGTCAGAAGCAATAAAAAACCCCTACATGACACTGAGAAAGGCTATGTCCTTACTAGGATCATTGTCCTCATGTATCCCGGCTGTACCATGGGCTCAATTCCATACCCGCCAATTACAGTACGAAGTACTGTCAGCCCAGGGACGGAAAGGACACCTAGAGAGTAAACTAACTCTAGAGATGTCATAGAATCTCTAGCCTGGTGGCTAGATATGGGACACCTTTCAGGGGGTGTACCGTGGATAGTAGATCCATCCAAAATAATTACTACAGATGACAGCCCTACGGGATGGGGTGCACATATGGAAGATGACATAGTCCAGGATACCTGGAATCAGTCAGAATCATCATGTTCGTCAAATTGGAAAGAATTAACAGCAGTAGGAAAAGCCTTAAATTATTTTCTTCCACAGATTCAAGGAGCAGATGTAAGAGTTTTCTCAGACAACTCCACCACAGTGGCCTATGTAAACCGTCAGGGCGGTACACGGTCAGGAAGTCTGATGACCATCGCAGGGGAGATCTTCCAGTTTGCAGAGACTCATCTTACATCCCTAACAGCCCTACACATCAGATTAGTAGAAAATACCAAAGCGGACTACCTCAGTCGAAACAGGCTGCGCCAGGGAGAATGGTCCTTAAACAGAACCGTGTTCAGACTAATAACAAGAGCATGGGGAGTGCCTCAGATAGATCTATTTGCCACAAGAGGCAACAGGCAGGTAGAAAGATTCGCTTCCCTGAACTCCATGGATCATCCAGACATGCTGGACTCCCTACATCATCCTTGGGACTTCAGACTGGCTTACGCCTTTCCTCCAATGTCTCTAATTCCGCTAGTGATCAGGAAGATCAGGAGGGAACGTGCAAGGGTGATCCTCATTGCACCCTTCTGGCCAAAGAGGCCGTGGTTCTCCTGCCTCCAAAGCATGTGTCTATCCGATCCATGGATTCTTCCATTGGACAGGGAACTACTGTTCCAGGGGCCGTTTTTCCACCCGCAAGTGAAAGGGCTTCACTTGACGGCGTGGAACTTGAGCGGCAGTTACTAAGCTCAAGGGGTTTTTCAGAACAGCTAGTAAAAACCCTGCTACTAAGTAGAAAAAGATCTACCACCCTGATATATAGCAGGGTTTGGGAAAAAATTCTTAGAATTTCATACAGTACCATTCACTAATCAGGTTCCGATAACACCTATTCTAGAGTTCCTACAAAAAGGTAGAGAATTAGGATTATCAGTGAACACCTTAAGAGTCCAGATATCAGCGTTAGGAGCCCTATATGGATATAATATAGCCGCTGATAGATGGGTCTCCAGATACATTAAGTCTTCTGAACGAAGTAACCCGGTACATATTCCCCGTCTACCTCCGTGGGATTTAAATCTAGTGCTAGAAGCCTTAACCAGCTCCCCATTTGAGCCTCTAGATTCTATACCTCTAAATGTCCTCACATATAAAGTAGCCCTTTTGGTAGCCCTGACCTCAGCCAGACGTGTTAGCGACATCCAGGCCCTATCAGTAGACCCACCATTCTTACTGATATTCCATGATCGAATAGTCCTAAAACCAGACCCCTCATACCTCCCTAAGGTAGCATCCACCTACCACAGGTCACAGGAAATATTTCTCCCTTCCTTTTTTGATTCTCCTGTAACCCCTGAACAACATAAGTTCCACACCTTAGATGTCAGAAGAGCCATCCTGACTTATATAGAAAGGTGTCAAACATGGAGGGAGAGTAGGGCTCTGTTTATCTCCTTTCAGGGCCACAAGAAAGGACACGGGGTCACGAGAGCTACCATATCTCGGTGGATCAGAGATGCTATCTGCTTGGCCTATACATCAAAAGGCGAGATGCCTCCAGTGGGTATTAAAGCGCACTCAACACGAGCCATGGCTTCCTCCTGGGCGGAACAAGCGGATGTCCCGATCCATCTAATATGTAAGGCCGCAACTTGGTCTACACCTTCTACCTTTTACAACCATTATAGACTTGATCTATCTTCATCTTCTGATTTGACCTTTGGTAGAGCTGTGCTTAGTACAGTAATCCCACCCGAGTAATGACTCTCTGAAAGTCTCTCATGTGGGGTGCTGTCGTGGCGAAGGGTAAAAAGCCGGATTACTCACCGGTAATGCTCTTTTAATGAGTCCACGACAGCACCCATTTACAACCCTCCCTGATTATGCACAGCCCTTTCTTTAATTCACAAATAATGGTTGTATAGAGTTTTTAAGATATTTTGCTGAATAAGAATTAATACTAAAGCTTTTGCGGTTCCCTTTTTATACTCTGTAAACTAAACTGAGGAGGAGAGGGGACCGCCTCCTTTTATTCTGTAGGTTTCCTGTTCCTATGGGCGGATCCCTCTCTCTCATGTGGGGTGCTGTCGTGGACTCATTAAAAGAGCATTACCGGTGAGTAATCCGGCTTATAGTTCACAACTGTCTTTCAGCCGTCATCCACAGGTCAGTGGGAAGGTGAGATGGGGGTCATCTCTCATTGTTTGAGTATTCAATCAGTCTGCACAGTTTATCCTTCACTGATTTTGGGTGAACTAGCTTCATGGACGAATACAGTGGGTAATCAAAATATTAGTAAACATCAATTTTGTTCAATTCCCCTGTGTCCCTGTCTTCCAAGGATACAGTGGGTACAGAAAGTATTCAGACCCCTTTAAATTTTTCACTTTGTTTCATTGCAGCCATTTAGTAAATTCAAAAAAGTTTTTTCTCATTAATGTACACTCTGCACTTCATCTTGACTGAAAAAAACAATGTAGTAATTTTTGCAAACTTATTAAAAAAGAAAAACTGAAATATCACATGGTCATAAGTATTCGGACCTTTTGCTCAGTATTGAGTAGAAGCACCCTTTTGAGCTAGTACAGCCATGAGTCTTATAGGGAATGATGCAACAAGTTTTTCACATCTGGATTTGGGGATCCTCTGCCATTCTTCCTTGCAGATCCTCTCCAGTTCCATCAGGTTGGTTGGTGAACGTTGGTGGATAGCCATTTTCAGGTCTTTCCAGAGATGCTCAATTGGGTTTAGGTCAGGGCACTGGTTGGGCCAGTCAAGAATGGTCACAGAGTTGTTCAGAAGCCACTCCTCTGTTATTTTAGCTGTGTGCTTAGGGTCATTGTCTTGTTGGAAGGTGAATCTTTGGCCAAATCTGAGGTCCAGAGCACTCTAGAAGAGGTTTTCATCCAGGATATCTCTGTACTTGGCTGCATTCATGTTTCCTTCAATAACAACCAGTTGTCCTGTCCCTGCAGTTGAAAAACACCCCTATAGCATGATGCTGCCACCACCATGTTTCACTGTTGGGATTGTATTGGGCAGGTGATGAGCAGTGCCTGGTTTTCTCCACACATACCGCTTAGAATTATCACCAAAAAGGTATATCTTTGTCTAATCAGACCGGAGAATCTTATTTCTCGTAGTCTGGGAGTCCTTCAAGTGTTTTTATCAAACTCTATTTGGGCTTTCATATGTCTTGCACTGAGGAGAGGCTTCCGTCAGGCCACTCTGCCATAAAGGTCCGACTGGTGGAGGGCTACAGTGATAGTTGATTTTGTGGTACCTTCTCCCATCTCCCTACTGCTTCTCTGGAGCTCAGCCACAGTGATCTTGGGGTTCTTATTTCCCTCTCTCACCAAGGCTCTTTTCCCACGATTGCTCAGTTTTGCTGGACAGCCAGGTCTAGGAAGACTTCTGGTGGTCCCAAACTTCTTCCATTTAAGGATTATGGAGGCCGCTCTGCTCTTAGGAACCTTGAATACTGCAGAAATTCTGCTATAACCTTGACCAAATCTGTGCCTTGCTGCAATTCTGTCTCTGAGCTTTTTGGCCAGTTCCTTAGACCAAATTAGAATCATGAGGTCAGACATGCACTGTGAGCTGTGAGGTCTTATATAGACAGGTGTGTGCCTTTCCAAATCAAGGCCTATCAGTTTAACTAAACATAGCTGGACTCCAATGAAGGACTTAAATATGAGTGTCTGAGCAAAGGGTCTGAATACTTATGACAATGTGATATTTGGAATGCACTACCTAGGTTAATACGATTAATCCCCAATCCCCACAGTTTTAAGCATGCCCTAAAAACTCATTTGTTCAGATTGGCCTACCGCCTCAGCGCATTAACCTAACTATCCCTGTGTGGCCCATTCACAAAAAAATAAAATAAAAAAATAATCAGGTTCCTCTCATCATGTTCTCATACACTTTATGCAGTTAGTAGCCCTCTGTGTCTGTACTGTTACATACGCAGGCAGTTAACTGGTTCATGCAGCTTACATGAACACCTGAGCCTTACACTATGGCTGGTCCGAATAACTAAAGCAATTGTTACCATCCACCTCTCGTGTCTCCCCTTTTCCTCATAGATTCTAAGCTTGCGAGCAGGGCCCTAATTCCTCCTGGTATCTGTTTTGAATTGTGATTTCTGTTATGCTGTAATGTCTATTGTCTGTACAAGTCTCCTCTATAATTTGTAATGCGCTGCGGAATATGTTGGCGCTATATAAATAAAAGTATTATTATTATTTCAGTTTTTTTTTTTTTTATTAAATTTGCAAAAATGTCTACATTTGTGTTTTTTTTTTTTTCAGTCAGGATGGGGTGCAGTGTACATTGAGAAAACAAAATGAACTTTTTTGAATTTACCAAATGGCTGCAATGAAACAGAGTGAAAAGTTTTAAATGGGTCTGAATACTTTCCTTACCCACTGTAGGATAGCAGGACAATAAGTTGCAACAAATATCAATTCAAGAGTCAACGTTCATGCTCATATAAACAATTGCCTATGTCTCTTGACCAACTGAAGAGAAATACTCCTTGCCTAATTAAGAATAAATGCTGTCGTCACATTCCTCCCCTCAGAGTCAAAACAAAAGAAAATCAAAACCGCACCCTTTCATATATAAATTGAAGGTCTCAGCGGACACAAGGGCGCACGTCCAAAGCCAGGGAGCCCATCCCGGACACTACCAAGACCACAAAGAACAAAAAGACAGCACCACAATGGATGGTGAAGGTCTTGAAGGTCTGCTGACCGAAACGTCGCTACAGGAGGCAGAATAAGGCTATGTGCACACGTTGCAGATTAGGCTTAGGAATTTCTGGTGCGGATTCTGCCTCTCCTGGCAAAAAACGCACCTGCGGATTTCTCGCGTTTTTTGTGCGGTACCGCAGTGTTTTTTGTGCGTTTTTGCTGCGTTTTTTACCCCTGCAGTTTTCTATAATGGAATGGGTACAAAAACGCTGCAGATTCACAAAAAATAAGTGACATGCTACTTCTTTTAAACCGCAGCGTTTTCGCAGAGGATTTTCCGCAAAGTGTGCACAGCATTTTTTTTCCTCATTGATTTACATTGTACTGTAAATCAATTGCGGATCTGCAGAGTTTCTGCACCTCAAAAAACGCTGCGGATCCGCAGAGAATCTGCAACGTGTGCACATACCCTAAATGTAAGCTCCTATTTTTTCACCATCCATTGTGGCGCTGTCTTTTTGTTCTTTGTGGTCACATTCCTCCCCATCTTAATTGATTTAAACGTGATTGCCTTTCAATCATCCTGCTCCCGGTCCACGGCTTCACCTGGGTAGCTTCTCACTTAATTGTATCCATTGCATCCACACATGGCGTCCTCCGCATCCTTTAGTTCCTGAAAACTGATGAAAGTGAACAGTGTGGCGTTGCCCATACCAACAGAACTCCTCCTCCAGCTTCTTTTCAGCTTGTGGCTCTGGGTCCCAATGCAACCAACAACTCCTAGGCTAAGGCTGCTTTGGATTGGGTACTTGATTCCAGCAGCTACTGGATCCTTGATTTGGCAGGCAGTTCAATTCCTCTTAGTCAAACTCGTTGTTCTCCACGATTTGGTATTCCAAAGGGTCAATTCCTGTATCAAATTCGACCAATTGTTGGTGACCCTGTATTCGATTAGTTGAAGCTGGTACTACTCCTGTAGTTGGTTTCCTGTTGAGGTTATATATCCACTCTGGTTCTCTTCCCAAGGCCGAGCTAGTGGGGTTGGACATGGTAGCATCCAAAACCTGCTGTGCATGCCTCACCTATGATCTGCTGGGACTGTACTACAGGTGCCTCTCACAAAATTAGAATATCATCCAAACGTTAATTTACTTCAGTTCTTCAATACAAAAAATGAAAAAAAATAAATAAATATATATATATATATATATATATATATATATATATATATATATATATATATATATATATATATATTAGTCATTGCAAACAGAGTGATCTATTTCAAGTGTTTATTTGTTAATGATAATGGCTTACAGCAAGTGATGAGCAAGTATACTCATTGCTTGGGTTTTCCCAAGCATGCTCGGGTGGTCTCCGAGTATTTGTGAGTATACTCGCTCATCACTACTTACAGCCAATGAAAACCCAAAAGTCATTATCTTAGTAGAATAGAGTAATTAACAAAAAACACCTGCGAAGGCTTCCTAAGCGTTTAAAAACGTCCCTTAGACTGTTTGAGTAGGCTCCACAATCATGGGTAAGACTGCTGACTTGACAGATGTTCAGAAGGCAGTATTTGACACACTCCACAAGGAGGGGTAAGCCACAAAAGGTCATTGCTAAAGAAGCTGGCTGTTCACAGAGTTCTGTATCCAAGCATATTAATGGAAAGTTGAGTGGAAGGATAAAGTGTGGTAGAAAAAGGTGCACAAGCAACCAAGATAACCACAGCCTTGAAAGGATTAAGAAAAGGCCATTCAAAAATTTGGAGGCGATTCACAAGGAGTGGACTGCTGCTGGAGTCATTGCTTCAATAGCCATCACACATAGACGTATCCAGGACATGGGCTACAAGTATCGCGTTCCTAGTGTCAAGCCACTCATGACCAATAGACAACGCCAGAAGCGTCTTATCTGGGTCAAGGGGAAAAAGAACTGGACTGTTGCTCAGTGGTCCACGGTGTTGTTTTCAGATGAAAGTAAATTTTGCATTTAATTTGGAAATCAAGGTCCTAGAGCCTGTAGGAAGAGTGGAGAGGCCACAATCCAAGCTGCTTGAGGTCTAGTGTGAAGTTTCCACAATCGGTGATGGTTTGGGGAGCCATGTCATCTGCTGGTCTAGATCCACTGTGTTTTATCAAGACCAAAGTCAGCGCAGCTGTCTACCAGGAAATTTTAGAGCACTTGATGCTTCCCTTTGCCTACAAGCTTTTTGGAAATTGTAATTTAATTCTCCAGCAGGACTTGACAACTGTCCACACTGCCAAAAGTACCAATACCTGGTTTAAAAACAACAATATTACTGTGTTTGATTGGCCAACAAACTCGCCTGACCTTAACCCCATAGATGGGGTATTGTTAAGAGGAATATGAGAGACACTAGACCCAACAATGCAGACGAGCTGAAGGCTATCAAAGCAACCTGGGCTACCATAACACCTCAGCAGTGCCACTGATCGCCTCCATACTACGCCGCATTGATGCAATAATTGATGCAAATGGAGCCCCGACCAAGTATTGAGTGCATTTACTGAACATACATTTCAGTAGGCCAACATTTCAGATTTTAAAATCATTTTTCAAGCTGGTGTTATAAAGTATTCTGATTTACTGAGATAATGACATTTGGGTTTTCATTGGCTGTAATTCATAATCAACATTAACAGAAATAAACACTTGCAATAGATCACTCTGTCTGTAATAACTCCATATTTCACTTTTTGTATTGAACTGAAATTTACTTTTTGCTGATATTCTAATTTTTGTGAGAAGCACCTGTATATGTCTGGTGGTTCAGGTTCAATAAAGTATTGCCAGTTTTACCCTCATTCTGTGTTGTCTGAGTAGTGTACTGCCTACTGGGTCCATGCGATCTTTTTAAAGACAGCCAGGCCAGCAGATGGCAGCACCCACTGACCCTCCTGTCTTCACAGCCGCATCCATTAAATTCAAATCAAAGTGTGTGTGTGTGTGTGTGTGTGTGTGTGTGTGTGTGTGTGGATCCGTCGCGAACCGCCATTTCGGCGCTGACAAAACGTTTCAATGTCCGTCTATGTCTAGACAACATCCGCCAAATTTCGACTGATCCGTCGCATGGCGGATGGAACGGACGACCATCCGTCTCAATCCGTCGCTAATGTAAGTCTATGGGAAAATAGCGGATCCGCCAAAAAAAATGACGGATCCGTTATTTGAGGAAAATGACGGTTTTAGACTGACGCCAAACAACTGAAGTGTGAAAGAGGCCTTAGATGCTGCTGTCAAGTGACTACATCATATAAATGGCTTTTAATGGATTTTTAAGTGTTTCTCTTCCATGCCCACCATGAAAGGTCTCATAAGGGAGTGTAAAAGGTTGGGTAGGGATAGTGGGGGAACGAAGGTATTGTCTAAGTGAGGACCAGTGTAATATGAAGTATTGTGAATCCAGTCACTAGTTATTTGAAGCAAAGAAGCTAAATTTAACGTGAGTATACCTGTAAAGTATAGACCTCTGTAGGATTTTGAAAGGGATTTTTGATTTCTTGTTTCTCCATTGGTAGAGAAAATTGTTTGCTTGTCTCTGGGGTGGAGATATTGAGAGCACTTGTATAAGAGAAATTCCAAAACTACTTTAGATCATGTTTAAGAGATTTGCTCTACCTACAACAGTAAGAGAAAACCTCCCATCATGTAGCCAAATTTGATTCGAATTTTGTTATACGTTTGGATATTGGAAAAGTAAATCCCTGGTAATCTCAACTGCCAATATCAGAATGAAGAAGAAATTCTATGTCAGTGGTATTGTTTGCATCCAATCCGGAATGGCTGCACTTTTCAAAATTAGTGCCTCACGTTTGTCTATGTTGAGCTTGTAACCCGATAAAGAGCCTATTTGTTTTTTTTATTTTATTTTTCTCGGGAGGAGGACATTAACAGTAAATTGTCAGGAAAAGCCACCGCTTTAACCCCTTGTTTACTTATTGTGAAGCCAGATCATAGAATTTTCTCTAATATGGTAAAGTAACTTAAATAGTAGTGGCTAAAGGGGGGCATCTGTGTCCAATATCTCTGAAGAGGTTAGTTGGGTCTGTTTTTTCCCTTGATGGGCAATGTGGTGCACATCCCTTCATTAATGTGTTGTAATCAAATGGGGTTCAAAATTACATCTGATTAGGGCTACATAAAGGTAAACCTTTTTCAGCATCTAGATTGTGCAACATAGTTATAGGATTGGAGCGGTCTGTTGCATTCACTACTGTGGCTATTGCTTTGCATATGTTTGCCAGTTTTTGAGGAAACCTTCCTGGGATTTGTTTATGATATCAGGTAGGATTGAGGTTGGCGAGTTCCAAGGATCTTTGATTAAAAGTTTGTAGCCTTGATTCAGAAGGGTTATAGAGCGATATGAGAGGAAGTGTGGGATCTCTACCTGGTTTAGGAAGGAGAACTTTCCTTGCTTCTGCAAATTTGTCTATGAATGATGAGTGTTTGGATGTGAGGATGAAAAAGCTGGTTAGATATGGGGTGACCTCAGAGAGGATTTTATAATAATCACTGAAAAGGCCATAGGTGCCAGGAATTTTGCTTAAAGTAGAACGTATGGCTTGCCTCACTTCTTTCTCTGATATATCCTGTTCGAGAGTCTTTTTCGGCTTCTGATAAGTACGATAAGGGGAGGAAGTCGAGAAATACGTGTATTGCTGTGATGTCTGTAGGAATAACTCTCGATAAAGATTTTTATAATAATCCTAGAGGACTCCAGTAATTTTTGATTCTTCCATATGTAACACTCTAGTTATGGGATCCTGTATTTGTAAAATAAAATGGTTTGGTGGTCGAGTGACCTGTGCCAATAGGGATCCCACTTTATTACCCCAACGGTAGTAGTTATTCTGGATGGCCTGATCCTGGATCTATGAATTCAACAGCTGTCTTTTCTCCTTAGTGTTTATTTCCAGGGCTTGGATTACAGAATATATGTGGCTTTTTTATTTTTTTTTTACTTAGCTTTTAACAAATCAGTATGTACAGTTTGAAAGTGACTTTTATTTTTTTTCTTACATGATCACATAGCTTATAATGCAGCCCCTCTGCTTTGAATGTTGCCCAAAAGAGATGTAGCCTCCTTGTGTTGGATATTATCATCTGTATAATTTGCCCATTGAGCTTTCAGGTAAGACTGAAAATCTTGGGAAGATGCTAGGTAAGATGGAGTATTTCCAAGGAAGAAGATGTAAGGACAGTGATACCAGGTCGTGATATGATATGGCTATAGGGTGACGAGTTGTTTCTCGGATCAAGGGTAACAAGCAGTTATTTAAAAAAAAAATAAATAAATATATATTTTTTTTTAATAGCATATTTGTACCAGGTGTTAAATATAAAATTGGAAACCCCTTCAAATCCATTTAGGACTCATTTTTTAAGCTTCAATAAAATTGTTCTGTGTTTTAATAGAATATCAATGTTCACAGCAGCTTCTTGCCTGTTCACACTGAACAATGTGCTGCTAAGTAACTTTTCTTTTTCCACACCCGGAACTTAAATGGTGAGTCTCATCCGATATATGGAAGAAACTGATGCATGCTGGATTTTTTTTCCCCATGCAGATTAGGTCAGTGGAGAAGAGAGGAAAAAAGTCACTCATCTGCTCTTCTCCATTGGTCTGAGTCCTATCCATTTTTTTTTTTTCCACTTCGCATTCAGACCGAAAATACGGTAGTGTGAACAAGTCTGTTGGGTGACTGACGGAATGTTTAGACTGGTTGATAATCACTAACTGCCTCTGTAGGTGGAAATGTAGTTTCCCCAGTGTTCAGCTGATGATGTGTAACCAGCTCCCGAATTTGTAAGTGATCAGTTATTGTGGGTGGTCACATATGGAGAGTAAACCCCCGATGCCCATTCTGTTGAAATGATGACTGTCATACTTGGTTGTAGGAAGTGGCATGTCCTACAAAGCAGTCTCCATTCTGGATTCTAGTGGAAGGTCCTGCACAGTAATAAAGTTCATCTGCTTGGATAGGACATAATAGACAAGGCTTGTTGTGAAGAGACGTGCCCTTTAACCCCTGATTAGTGCACCTTGGCAACAGAAAGAATTCTAATCAGGTGAAGCATATTGATTGTCATAACGGCTATTATATGTGCTAAGGCCAATGTCAAATATAAGTCTTACTGGACGAATTCCCCAGTAATAAACATTATATATTGTCTTACACTTCTATTTTCCTCCATTCTTTGTATAAATGCACCAGAACTGCTTGCAGGGCACGGGCGAAGACTTGGACATACAATGAGAGGTAGATTTACTGCTCCAAGTTAGCAGGTGATTATGAGATCATATTGGTGGAGGGTTAGTCGGGTTCATGTGACATCCTCCCATGGAAGGCGTTTGTGTAAGTACTAGCTCTAGCCCACAGACTGCGAGCAGTAACTACGATGCTCTGTGTATGTGAGAGTTGTGGCCCTACTGAGATTCCTTTTCAGCCCATTTTGGGGGATCTCTAAGAGCTTTGTTGCATGGTACTGATCAATCTATTGAGCATTAGCTGTGAATACAGCAGATTAACTGTAATTTAAAGGAATTTGAGAATGTTGTAGAGGGGCGATGTAGACCAGAATGAGTGTTGCAGTTGGCAGGTAATTACCACACATACCTGTACATGACCATTAAATCTGATTATATTACATGTGCAGTTATTTAGTGATATTCTGAGATAGACAAGGTATGGGGTTTCTTAACATGTCAAAGATTTGCAAGAAAAAAAAAAACTAAAATGTTTACCGTGTTCTGTTGTGCGTGTGCAGTGCCGACATATCCGGTTTGGTCCCATTAGTTTGCTTTATCTCCTTGATTTTGTCCTATTCATTATATACAGCTACTTTTCCTTTGGCTAGAGGATATAGCGTCTTCTTGGAAACAAACAATCACAGCCCATATTTTGTTTTTCCAGAATTGCCTTGAAAATGAAATCCGGATTTGGAGAGCACAGACACTTTTACTCATGCAGTTTTGCTAACATCATGCTTATTGTGCACTGTTCTACCCACAGAAAAGGCTTTCTTGGGTCTAATCATATAGGACACTCTCATAAGATAACGTTCTAATATTTCACATGGGTATGTCAGCCTGTTATCAGGTTGCTTATAGTCACAGACGAGGAAAGCGTACTCCACATGTATTACAACTTCTAGGCTTTGTCCACGACGAGTTGTTGATGGTTTATTTTTGCTTCGTCAAAAATGCAGCATCTTACAGTTCCAGCAAAGTGGATGGGATTTGTAGAGATCTCATGCCCACTGTGCTTTTATTTTTACTGTGTAAACTGACCTGCGGTGCATTTGAAATCCTGAACATGTCATCAATTTCTCTTTTGTTGAATGTGTGGATTTTCCCATAGACTTGGATTAGATGCAGAAAATCTGCGGGTAAAAAAAAAATACACATTCGTTTTTAGCACATGACTGTATCATTAAAGCTTTGTCATAGCCTAATGAGTGCTTTTTTTCTTGGCATAAGCGCTAGTTTTCATTGACCCCCATTAATTTTTGTCATATAAACTAGTAAAAGATATCAAGAAGAAAATCGTGAAATGGTGAATAATAATAATAATTGTATTGTTATTTCTATAGCGCCAACATATTCCGCAGCACTTTACATTTTAGAGGGGACTTGTACAGACAATAGACATTACAGCATAACAATAACCCCTTTCTGACATTAGACGTACTATCCCGTCGAGGTGGGGTGGGCCCGTATGACCACTGACGGGATAGTACGTCATATGCGATTGGCCGTTCTCACGGGGGGAACGCGGCCGGGTGTCAGCTGACTATCGCAGCTGACATCCGGCACTATGTGCCAGGAGCGGTCACGGACCGTCCCCGGCACATTAACCCCCGGCACACTACGATCAAACATGATCGCAGTGTTCCGGCGGTATAGGGAAGCATCGCGCAGGGAGGGGGCTCCCTGCGTGCTTCCCTGAGACCCCCGGAGCAACGCGATGTGATCGCGTTGCTCCGAGGGTCTCTTACCTCCTCCTCCCTGCAGCAGGCCCAGATCCAAAATGGCCGCGGCATCCGGGTCCTGCAGGGAGGTGGCTTCACAGCGCCTGCTCAGAGCAGGCGCCGGGAAGCCTCCAGGAGCTGTGCACATCAGAACGCCGATCTGACACAGTGCACAGCAAAGTGTCAGATCGGCGATCGATCTTACACTATAACATGATGCCCCCCCCCCCGGGCAATGTTAGAGTGTAAAAAAAAATATATATATATAAAAAAAATCCCCCCCAAAAATTGAAAAAAAAAAATATATATATTGTTCCTATAAATACATTTCTTTATCTAAATAAAAAAACCAAACAATAAAAGTACACATATTTAGTATCGCCGCGTCCGTAACGACCCGACCTATAAAACTGTCCCACTAGTTAACCCCTTCAGTGAACACTGTAAAAAAAAAAAAGAGGCAAAAAACAATGCTTTATTATCATATGGCCAAACAAAAAGTGGAATAACACGCGATCAAAAAGACGGATATAAATAACCATGGTACCGCTGAAAACGTAATCTTGTCCCGCAAAAAACGAGCCACCATACAGCGTCATCAAAAAAAAATAGTGTTAGTCCTCAGAATAAAGCGATGCAAAAATAATTATTTTTTCTATAAAATAGTTTTTATCGTATAAAAGCGCCAAACATAAAAAAATGATATAAATGAGGTATCGCTGTAATCGTACTGACCCGAAGAATAAAACTGCTTTATCCATTTTACCAAACGCGGAACGGTATAAACGCCTCCCCCAAAAGAAATTCATGAATAGCTGGTTTTTGGTCATTCTGCTTCACAAAAATCAGAATAAAAAGCGATCAAAAAAGTCACGTGCCCGAAAATGTTACCAATAAAAACGTCAACTCGTCCCGCAAAAAACAAGACCTCGCATGACTCTGTGGACCAAAATATGGAAAAATTATAGCTCTCAAAATGTGGTAACGGCAAAAAATTTTTTTGCAATAAAAAGCGTCTTTCAGTGTGTGACGGCTGCCAATCATAAAAATCCGCTAAAAAACCCGCTATAAAAGTAAATCAAACCCCCCCTTCATCACCCCCTTAGTTAGCGAAAAATAAAAAAATTAAAAAAATGTATTTATTTCCATTTTCCCGTTAGGGCTAGGGTTAGGGCTAGGGTTGGGGCTAGGGTTAAGGCTACAGTTAGGGTTGGGGCTAAAGTTAGGGTTAGGATTACATTTACGGTTGGGGTTAGGGGTGTGTCAGGGTTAGGGGTGTGGTTAGGGTTACCGTTGGGATTAGGGTTAGGGATGTGTTTGGATTAGGGTTTCAGTTATAATTGGGGGGGTTTCCACTGTTTAGGCACATCAGGGGCTCTCTAAACGCGACATGGCGTCCGATCTCAATTCCAGCCAATTCTGCGTTGAAAAAGTAACAGTGCTCCTTCCCTTCCGAGCGCTCCAAACAGGGGTTTACCCCAACATATGGGGTATCAGCGTACTCTGGACACATTGGACAACAACTTTTGGGGTCCAATTTCTCCTGTTACCCTTGGGAAAATACAAAACTGGGGGCTAAAAAATAATTTTTGTGAATAAAAGGATTTTTTATTTTCACTGCTCTGCGTTATAAACTGTAGTGAAACACTTGGGGGTTCAAAGTTCTCACAACACATCTAGATAAGTTCCTTAGGGGGTCTAGTTTCCAATATGGGGTCACTTGTGGGAGGTTTCTACTGTTTAGGTACATTAGGGGCACTGCAAACGCAATGTGACGCCTGCAGACCAATCCATCTAAGTCTGCATTCCAAATGACGCTCCTTCCCTTCCGAGCTCTGCCATGTTCTCAAACGGTGGTTCCCCCTCACATATTGGGTATCAGCGTACTCGGGACAAATTGGACAACAACTTTTGGGGTCCAATTTCAACTGTTACCCTTGGAAAAATACAAAATTGGTGGCTAAAAAATTTTTGAAGAAAAAATAAATTTTTTTTATTTTCACGGCTTTGCGTTATAAACTGTAGTGAAACACTTGGGGGTTCAAAGCTCTCACAACACATCTAGATGAGTTCCTGAGGGGTCTACTTTCCAAAATGGTGTCACTTGTGGGGGGTTTCAATGTTTAGGCACATCAGGGGCTCTCCAAACGCAACATGGCGTCCCATCTCAATTCCTGTCAATTTTGCATTGAAAAGTCAAATGGCGCTCCTTCGCTTCCGAGCTCTGCCATGCGCCCAAACAGTGGTTTACCCAAACATATGGGGTATCGGCGTACTCAGGACAAATTGTACAACATCTTTTGGGGTCCATTTTCTCCTGTTACCCTTGGTAAAATAAAACAAATTGGAGCTGAAGTACATTTTTTGTGAAAAAAAAGTTAAATGTTCATTTTTATTTAAATATTCAAAAAATTCCTGTGAAACATCTGAAGGGTTAATAAACTTCTTGAATGTGGTCTTGAGCACCTTGAGGGGTGCAGTTTTTAGAATGGTGTCACACTTGGTTATTTTCTATCATATAGACCCCTCAAAATGACTTCAAATGAAATGTGGTCCCTAAAAAAAAAAAAAAATGGTGTTATAAAAATGAGAAATTGCTGGTCAACTTTTAACCCTTATAACTCTCTAACAAAAAAAAGTTTGGTTCCAAAATTGCGCTGATGTAAAGTAGACATGTGGGAAATGTTACTTATTAAGTATTTTGTGTGACATATCTCTGTGATTTAATTGCATAAAAATTCAAAGTTGGAAAATTGCGAAATTTTCTAAATTTTCGCCAAATTTCCTTTTTATTCACAAATAAACGCAGGTAATATCAAAGAAATTTTACCACTATCATGAAGTACAATATGTCACGAGAAAACAGTGTCAGAATCACCGGGATCCGTTGAAGCGTTCCAGAGTTATAACCTCATAAAGGGACAGTGGTCAGAATTGTAAAAATTGGCCTGGTCATTAACGTGCAAACCACCCTTTGGGGTAAAGGGTTTAAACACAGATCAAAACAGATACCAAGAGGAATGAGGGCCCTGCTCGCCAGCTTACAATCTGAGGAAAAGGGAGTTATCAGCCTTTGTATATAACAATACAGACACAGAGGGCTATTAAATGCATAAAGCAGGTGAGAACATGATGCGATGAACCTGGTTATGGTAAAAATTTTAAATGGGCAACACAGGGATACTTACCGTATATACTCGAGTATAAGCCGACCCGAGTATAAGCCGACCCCTCTAATTTTGCCACAAAAATCTGGGAAAACTTATTGACTCGAGTATAAGCCTAGGGTGGAAAATGCAGCAGGTACCGGTGAATTTCAAAATTAAAAATAGATACTCCATACCGTTCATTATGGCCCCATAGATGCTCCACATAAAGCTGTGCCACATATAATGCTCTGCACCGTTCATTATGGCCCCATAGATGCTCCACATAAAGCTGTGCCATATATACAATGCTCTGCACCGTTGCCCCATAGCTGTGCCATATATATAATGCTCTGCACCGTTGCCCCATAGCTGTGCCATATAGTGCTCTGCACCGTTGCCCCATAGCTGTGCCATATAGTGCTCTGCACCGTTGCCCCATAGCTGTGCCATAGTGCTCTGCACCGTTGCTCCATAGCTGTGCCATATAGTGCTCTGCACCGTTGCCCCATAGCTGTGCCATATAGTGCTCTGCACCGTTGCCCCATAGCTGTGCCATATAGTGCTCTGCACCGTTGCCCCATAGCTGTGCCATATAGTGCTCTGCACCGTTGCCCCATAGATACTCCACATAAATCTGTGCCATTGCTGCTGGTGTAATAAAAAAAAAAAACACATACTCACCTCTCTTGCTTGCAGCTCCTCAGCGTCCTGTCCCGGCGTCTCTCCGCACTGACTGATCAGGCAGAGGGCGGCGCGCACACTATATGCGTCATCGCGCCCTCTGACCTGCACAGTCAGTGAGGAGAGACGCCGGGAAGATGGCGCGGCGCCCGGCGTGTGGAACGAGGACAGGTGAATATGCGATACTTACCTGCTCCCGGCGTCCCGCTCCTTCCCCCGGACAGCTGGTCTTCGGTGCCGCAGCCTCTTCCTCTATCAGCGGTCACCGGCACCGCTTCATTAGAGAAATGAATTATGCGGCTCCGCCCCTATGGGAGGTGGAGCAGCCTATTCATTTCTCTAATGAGCGGTCCCACGTGACCGCTCAGGGGAAGAGGCTGCGGCACCCGGAGACCGTGGGACGGGCAGGGGGAGCGACAGGAACGCCGGAACTAGGTGAGTATATGACAGTCCTCACCCGCCGACCCCACCACTGATCATGACTCGAGTATAAGCCGAGAGGGGCACTTTCAGCCCAAAAATTTGGGCTGAAAATCTCGGCTTCTACTCGAGTATATACGGTAGGTTAATGTGTTGAGGTGGTAGGCCAGTCTGAACAAGTGCGTTTTTAGCACACGCTTAAGGCTGTGTGCACATGTAGCAGATTTTTCGCGTGTTTTTCGCTATAAAACCGTGAAAAAAACGCTCACATTAAGCATCCTATTTAATAGAATGCATTCCGCATTTTTTGTGCACATGCTGCATTTTTTTCCTGAGCGGAATCGCATTCCGGAAAAAAAATGCAGCATGTTCATTAAATTTGCGGAATCGCGGGGATTCGGCACACCTAGGAATGCATTGATCTGCTTACTTCCCGCAGGGGGGCTATGCCCACCATGCGGGAAGTAAGCAGATCATGTGCGGTTGGTACCCAGGGTGGAGGAGAGGAGACTCTCCACGGACTGGGCACCATATAATTGTTAAAAAAAAATAAAAATAAAAAATCATGATATACTCCCCTTCGATGGCCCCCGGAGTCCTCCCGCCTCTCAGCGGTGAACGTGGCCGCTTCCGTTCCTATAGATGGTGTGTGTGAAGGACCAGGGATGATGTCGCGGTCATCGAAGGTCCTGCACACACCATCTATAGGAACGGAAGCCACTGAGGAGATCGGCTGTTTGCGGAAGGTGAGTATAACCATTTTTTAAATTTTTTTTTTATTATTATTTTTAGCATTCTATCTTTTACTATTGATGCGGTATAGGTTGCATCAATAGTAAAAAGTTGGTCACACTTGTCAAACACTATGTTTGACAAGTGTGACCAACCTGTCAATCAGTTTTCCAAGCGATGCTACAGATCGCTTGGAAAACGCTAGCATTCTGCAAGCTAATTATGCTTGCAAAACGCTAGTTTTCTGCGGGAATATGCATGCCATATACCTGCGGCAGGATTTGCAGAATTGCCGCGGTAATTCTGCAACGTGTGCACTTAGCCTAAAACTGTGGGGATTAATCGTATTAACCTGGGTAGTGCATTCCAAAGAATTGGCGCAGCATGTGAAAAGTCTTGGAGACGGGAGTGGGAGGTTCTAATTATTGAGGATGCTAACTCCGGGTCATTAGCAGAACAGAGGGCATGGGTAGGGTGATGACATCTTTTTTTTTTTTTTTTTTTATGGAGATACAGTATATAATATTTGGATATTGTAGTGGTTAAAATATTCTGAATTTTCTGAGATTTGTAGCTTTATTTTCCTGTCAATGGAGCTGTATGACAGTTTTTTTTTTGCCGTCAATTTTATTACAGGAAATTATATATATATATATATATATATATATATATATATATATATATATATATATATATATATATATATATATATATATATATATTTATTTATTTTCTAAGGACTGCATCAATTTCAGAATATAGATCTATTCAGGCTGTCCTCCTTTTCAAAGCGAGAGATTCAGCCTATAGAAGAGTGGGGGCAAGGAAATGCCTTCAGTTGGACAGGGACAATGCTATTGTGATGTGGACTTGGTGACAGCACAGCTGAGAACTGTGGACATCCTTTGTACACTACCCTTGTAGGCTTGCCGTGAAGGGAGCGATTCAACGAAAATGTATGCATTAGAGAATTAGTTTAAATGCAGTTCCTTAATGGATAAACAATCCACCAAAGGCCACATGCACACGACGAGTATTTGTAAGCCAAAATCAGGAGTGGAACAATCAGAGGAAAAGCATAATAGAGACGTTTCACCACTTCTGCATTTATCACCCACTCCTGGTCTAGGGGGGACTTTTACTTACTACAGCCTCTAAGTCTGTTGTAATGGATAGAATTGGTTTGCGGATGTGCACTTTCTGGAAAAGTCACATTCTTACGGTTGAAGGTTAAAGATCAGCTGTGTGTACTAAAGACTGGAAGCAAGTTCCTACACTTTTTTTTTTTTTTTTATTGTTCTAAAGGACAGTAGGGTTCTATATAGGACTTAAAACAGGGGTGCACAATCTTTTTGGTGTCTGAGGGCCACATTGTTAACTTTGTAAGCCGTAGGGTTGGTTCAGTGTGGCAAAGTGTTACTTTCTGGGACACTTACTGCATATTGAAACGATGTTCCATAAATCTCAGAGGTGCTGGTTCCATTTTATAGAGCCCCACCGATCCGGAAGGTAGGCGTACCCTTGTCATGGGTTTGCAGTACAGAAGGGAAGAGAACATTGATTTAACTCTCATAATAAGATGTCATACTCTGAAACATTCAAGTGTTTACTTTCTCACATAAACTGTGTATAACAGAACTCATGCATGGCCACTTCTTCACCTCATCTACTTCTTTCTGTGCTACTGGTGCCAGGACTGCCAAAATATGGATGGTCCAGAAATGACCACGCAGCGCACCATTCTTAATTGCTGGTCTTTACCATGACCTGGAAATACTTGTGAACAGACACTATGCATTTGGTTGAGGCCTACACAGAAGGGTATTGCGGCCACGGTGCACCTGCATTAAATGGAAGCTATCTGCAGAAAACGACCTATTGTTTAAATAAGTTTTTTTGTGTTACATGTAGTTTAAATTTTTTTACTTTTGAGTTAGTTTGTTGAGTTAGTCTAGCTGTGAAAATAAGAAATACATTTGTAATCTTGTGATCCTGTTTCAGGAAGTGTTTACAGCAGGCTCCTTATCAGAGGCAGAATTAAGATGACAGATAACACCTCTGTCCACAGTTAATAGCATAACATTCACCAATCGCATTAGGCGATGTAACACCTGACCCTGCTACCCTCCCTTCACAATGACCTTTGCACAGGCTCATTAGACACTTAAATATAAAAGATAGGGTTAGATTCCAACTATTGTGGCTATGTAAATGTTATTTCTTGAAACAGGAAGTAGGAGTCCAAAAAAGCCCCAAAGGTCGGTGTGAAAATTGCATGGTTACTATTTTTATTTTACAGACCCATTGTAATATCTATCTATCTATCTATCTAAAAATAAATAAATAAAAGCACATTTAGTATAAAAACAGATTTAAGCAATAGTTTATAATGCATTGATGGCTTCCCTTTTAAAGGGAACCTGTCACCTCTTTCCCCCCCCCCCCAGGCGTTTGAAACTAAAAGAGTGGCTCTTTTAGTTCTGGGTGCTGTAACTGCAGAAATAATTAGTTTTGTAATTTGTCCTAAATACCTTTCTTCAGTCCTGGAGGCAGGCCTTTCCCCCTCTGCTGCAGACGCCACACAGCCGTCACTCAAGTCTTCTTGGCGCCGGGCGCCGCCTCCTCACGGCTGCTTTGAAATCAGCCGGCGCCTGCGCTCTTTTTTCCTGCCTTGGGCAGGCGCCGTGAGCGCTGCCCGTCCTCTGTGCTCATATGCAGTCTAGGTGACTGCGCCTGTGCGGCCGCCCTGCCTGTGAATCCCAGCCCTGCAGTGTCTTCTGATTTATTCTCACTGCGGGGCTGGGATTCACAACGATATACTCGTTGCTCGTGTGGTCTCCGAGTATTTGTTAGTGCTTGGAGATTTAGTTTTCATTGTTGCAGCTGCATGATTTACAGCTGATAGACAGGCTAAATACATGTGAGGAATGCCTGTTTGTTAGGGAATTCCCACATGTATTCAGGCTGTCCAGCAGCCGTAAGTCATGCAGCTGCGGCCACAAAAGCTAAAACTCCGAGCACTAACAAATACTCGGAGACTCGCTCATCACTACTCCTAATGTGATGTCACATTATGCCAAATATCAAGGGCATCCATGATAATGGTATAACAATGCTGCTTGCCTGGGAGCGGTGAGGTATCGCAGGAACCTATTTAAAAGTCAGGCTGGTTTATTACAGTTATTGTAAACCACCTCACAGGAAACACAAATACAGCCCTTGTCAGGCTCAAAGTACAACATAAAGCAAAAAGTCCATACAATAGTGCTGGTTAGCCTGTCTGGCTTAGAGTTCAGCTTTCTTAAGCCCCCGTCACACATAGCGAGATCGCTAGCGAGATCGCTGCTGAGTCACAAGTTTTGTGACGCAACAGCGACCTCAGTAGCGATCTCACTATGTGTGACACGTACCAGCGACCAGGCCCCTGCTGCGAGATCGCTGGTCGTGTCGGAATGGCCTGGGCCGTTTTTTGGTCGTTGAGGTCCCGCTGACATCGCTGAATCAGTGTGTGTGACACCGATCCAGCGATGTCTTCACTGGTAACCAGGGTAAACATCGGGTTACTAAGCGCAGGGCCGCGCTTAGTAACCCGATGTTTACCCTGGTTACCAGCGTAAATGTAAAAAAAACAAAACCGTACATACTCACCATCTGATGTCCGTCAGGTCCCTTGCCGTCTGCTTCCTGCTCTGACTGAGTGCCGCCGTACAGTGAGAGCAGAGTGCAGCGGTGATGTCACCGCTGTGCTGTACTTTCACTTTCACTTTGCGGCGCTCAGTCAGTGTGGGAAGCAGACGGCAAGGGACCTGACGGACATCAGATGGTGAGTATGTACGGTTTTTTTTTTTTTTTTTACATTTACGCTGGTAACCAGGGTAAACATCGGGTTACTAAGCGCGGCCCTGCGCTTAGTAACCCGATGGTTACCCGGGTGCTGCAGGGGGAGTTCGGCATCGTTGAAAACAGTTTCAACGATGCCGAAGTCGTTCCCCTGATCGTTGGTCGCTGGAGAGAGCTGTCTGTGTGACAGCTCCCCAGCGACCACACAACGACTTACCAACGATCACGGCCAGGTCGTATCGCTGGTCGTGATCGTTGGTAAATCGCTATGTGAGACGGGGCCTTTAGTCCTTTAGCAAAGGCACTCAATCTAGGAGATCTACACACCTCAATACACACAGATATGTGTGAGACAAACAGGTCTCAATTTACAAAGTGAACCACACCCAGGGGTGGAGATATGGTGAGCAACCTACCCCCCCCCCAAACTCTTCAGCTGCTCACAACCAAACTGTCATGGTGGGTTAACCTCTTATGTGTTAAAGCATTTCTCCAGGTTTATCTCTTATCCACTAGGTGTCCTGCAGCCACAATTACAATGGACATACCCACAAAGTCTTACAAAAATGTGACTTTATTAACATACTTTTCCTCATCCATACTCTTTTTATCTCATGTCACTCTAATCTCTTTTCTAATAGACCATTTTTAATTAAAGTATATTGTTTCCTTCCTTTGCTATCTAACTGCTTTTATTTATTTTTATTTTCCTACTTCCTGATTGATGATGATTTTTTTTTGAGAGACCACATGCATGCTAAGATATTCAAACAAGATGGCATGAGGGGGCATAGACTGAGGTCATAGCCACATCCTCCGTCTCCACCCTGAAACAAAATGTGTTCAATGACATCCATTTTAGGGTCTGGGCTAGTCCTTTCGCTACTGAGCATGCTTTCGTTGTCCGTTCCGACACATGCTCAGTAGGATATTGTCAATGTGTAATATGCAGAGTGACTATGCACTCCATCACTGTCTCTGAGAAGTGACTAGCCGGCAACAGCGTCTGTCAGTGCACATTGTAAGGAGGAAACCTCTCAAATGAAGTGTTGACAAACAGGAAGTAGGTAAAAATATAAAGCCGAGGGAACCATAGGGACTTTTTTAATTAACGTACAGGGTGGGCCATTCATATGGATACACCTGGGTGGGCCATTTATAAAGTTGGATCCAAAATGGCCACCATCGTCACCACCCATGTTGAAAAGTTTCCCTCTTCCTATATACTAATGTGCCACAAACAGGAAGTTGATATCACCAACCATTCCCATTTTATTTAGTTGTATCCATATACATGGCCCACCCTGTATATTACGCCCACCCTGTATATTACAAAAGAGATTAGATTATGACATTAAAAAGACAGACATTTATGATTAAAATAAATTAGTTTTGGACCTCTGTCTCCAGACCGGACTACCCCTTTTTAAAAACAAGTTTTAATTTCTTAGCCAAGCCGTTTAAATGGATGAGACTGCAAATTATTTTCTAGTACTATACAAACTTGTATAAGAGCATGTCCGCCACATTTACAAATTGATCTTATTAGCACAGCTTCTGTATAATTTCTCCTATACTTAGCTATTTCTCTATATATTCTGACATCCAGCAGCACAGGGTAAGGCAAGGCCGACACTGCAACTTTGGCTGTGTCAGCGATTGCACCCAGTTCTGCATGCTTGTCACGGGAGTGAAGGTTTCGCAATACGACCCCTTTCGTGACCAATCAGCGACAGGCACAGTCCGGCCGCAAATTGGCCCCTCCCTACTTCCATCCAGTCAGTGCCCCCTCCATACTCCCCTCCAGTCAGCGCCCACATAGCATTTTAGGACTGCGTTACACCGCGGCATAACGCGGTGTAACGCAGTCCGTTAATGCTGCCATTAACCGTGTAAGTGTGCCCAACTTTTTACTATTGATGCTGCCTATGCAGCATCAATAGTAAAAACAGATAATGTTAAAAATAATAATAATAATAATAATAAAAAAACATTATATTCTCGCCGTCCGCACCAGCCTTTCCCGATCCTCGCGACGCTCTGGTCCCAAGAATGCATTGCGGCAATGACCGGACATGACGTAGCGGTCTCGCGAGACCGCTACATAATCACGTGTTATTGCCGCAAGGCATTACTGGGAACGGAGCGTAGCTCCATACATATTCTAGAATACCCAATGCATTAGAATCGGGCCACCATCTAGTACCACATAAGAATAAGATGTTTCTTATGTGGTATTTTCTGATGGAGTTCTTTGAAACTCAGAAACCCGTTGAATAAAGACCACTTTTAATACCTTTTGGACTACATGATTCAACAGTGCAGAATTTGACCACATTCTCGACTACATTGTATTCTCAACGGCCGGTCCCTCGTGGATCTGTGGCAGCGAATCTCTCCAATGCTTGTCTTAAGTTACGTCTAGTGAGTGCTTTTACCTTGCATTAACTGCTTAATCTCGGATAAAACCCTATTGCGCTATTTTCCTCCCAATAGTTTTTATGAGCTTAACACATAGCAGAGGCTCGGCTGGATCAGATGGTTCAAGAACAGCCACTCTAAAAACTTCCAGAAAGGAGTTGTGATCTTTCATAGGTTTTGGAGTTTGCACCTGCCGAGGAGATTTGGGTTCGGTCCAGAGGGCAGGAGGGGAGTGACTCAAAAGGGATGTAGGCTAGTGTATGGCCATATGGTCTATCTCTGTGTGATGCCTGTGGTTAACTTCGGAAGTGGGGACTGTGTCAAGTAACATACTGAAAAGGGACCAAGGAGGCAGCTGGCAGCCCATGCCCCCTGTGGCCCAGCATACCCATGATCAATCATCACCTGGTAATTAACATGTATTCTGCTTATATCTTTTGTCCTACCACTATCTGTATTTGCATTTTTGACAACTGTATAAGTGTAACCATCATGCATACAGTGTATTACCTAGTGTGCGCTTAAGGCGATTAAATATATAACTTAACCTTGGGATGCTCTTTGATCTTGATCCACAAATCCACATGTCCGTTTCTTGGTTTAACTTTCCATGCTACTGGGGCTGGTTTCTGGCCCAATATAATCCCGTTAATGGACCGGGCTCAAATCTAATGAGGAACTGATGGCGGTCCTATCGGGCTGGCAACGCTTTGTTTCACTGGTGCTAGTGATAGGTGCCTGTCAGAGTTGTGAGTGAGTGTGGTGCCACATCCTCTTTCCCCTTGCCTCCCTGGACCTGTGTGGACAGGGTGTGTGTAAAACTGTGCCAAGCTGACCTTGTGTGTCCCCAGGTGGTGCGGAACATCACGTTGATGCAAGTGAGGAGACCGTTCCATGTGATGTCGCTGACGTAATGGTGACGTCAGGTGAGTTTCAGGTTCGTCAAGTGGTGGCAGCGGAGGGATTCTGCTTGATCTCTTTGGTGTCATCCTTCACTCCCCCATTGATCAGCTATAGGGTATGTTCCCACAGGGCGGGTTTTACATCTGGATTATTCATGTCTGAAGCGTATTACAATATCAGTAAAGTGAATAATATATCAAGCTTATCCACACGCGCTGTAAGTAATCTGTATGGAATGCGTGCAGAAATTGATCTGTGGTGTGGATGTTAAATGTCAATTTATGCTTTGCATTCTTATAGTAGATTTCATCCTTTTCTTTACATAGGGTAAAATCTGTGGCACATCCGCAGCAAAATCTGAAGTGTTGTGTTTTGTTTTGTTTTTTGTCACTTAGCTTGCTTATTATGTGGCTGTATCCATGATAATCGAGGGAATCTGTCAACAAATTGTTCAATTTACCGACAGGGCAAAGAGTGCTTTACACCTTTTTGATTCTCAAGCATATGAAGTACTTTAATATGAGAGAGACTTTCTTTTCTTTCTTGGAAAAGGAATGAGGACCATGAGTGGGAATCAGATTTTCCTAATATGGTGTCTTTAAAATGGGTTTTCAAAACCAGACCTTTCCTTTTGTCTCTCATGCATTTTACCTTTTTGTATTTTCCTTCTGTACCTTGAATACAATTAATGAAAACTGGCTTTAAAACCATTTTTCTGTTTGGTTCAAAAGTGGGGGATCTTTGTCTAGTACGTTCACATGCAAAAAGTTTGAATCAAGATTTTTAGCTCAACTCAGTATCCAAATGATTATTATTGCTCCTGCACAAGTTTATAGGTGGCACTATATACAGAAACACAAAGCCTTCTGTCATCTGCCAAACCCAGGATTTTCAGCCAGATTACCACATTGTGCAATGTCATTAGTCACTCCAGATAACATGTTGTCCATTGCTCCAGAGTCCAGTGGCAGTCCTTTACACCACTCTAGCTAACTGGATAGTATTGTGCATAGTGATCTTAGACTTGTTTTGTTGCTTTGCTGTGGAAACGCAATCAATTTGTCAGTGCTACCATTTTTTTTTTTTTTTTTCTAGAAGTTTATAGTATTCAAGGCATTAGTTTTGCTGTGGCCAGTCTAGCAGGTAAAACACATTTCCAGCCTATTGGCAATGTGGCTGTCATTTCGAAACACATCTAGAATCTACATCATTTTCACTAAGTAGCATGAATTTACGGTTTAAATTTTGTACATACACGTATTTGATATACTGACGATTTTGCAAGTTTTCCCAACTACAAACAATGGAGAGGTCTGTAATTTTTATCTTGGGTATACTTCAACTGTGATAGAATCTAAATATAGAACGAACAGAATTATATTGTATGAGTTTACATACTTAATTTGCATTTTATTGTATGAAATAAGTATTTGATCACCTACAAACAATTATTAGAAATTGGAAGAAACACAAGAAAACTATCAGTCTTCCTGGGTCTGGAGCTCCATGCAAGGTCTCACCTCGTGGGGTAGGGATGATTCTGAGAAAGGTCAGGAATCCGTCCAGAACTACATGGGAGGACCTGGTCAATGGCCTGAAGAGAGCTGGGACCACATTCTCTTGTAAAATCATAATGACAACCCAAAACATCCAAATGACCCTGATCAAAAGTTCACATACCCTGGTGATTTTGGCCTGATAACATGAAAGGGAGTTGGCACAAATGGATTTGAATGGCTACTAAAGGTAACATCCTCACCTGTGACCTGTTTTCTTGTAATCAGTATGTGTACACTCACCGGCCACTTTATTAGGTACACCATGCTAGTAACGGGTTGGACCCCCTTTTGCCTTCAGAACTGCCTCAATTCTTCGTGGCATAGATTCAACAAGGTGCTGGAAGCATTCCTCAGAGATTTTGGTCCATATTAACATGATGGCATCACACAGTTGCCGCAGATTTGTCGGCTGCACATCCCAAAGATGCTCCATACAAGGCAGGATGGATCCATGCTTTCATGTTGTTTACGCCAAATTCTGACCCTACCATCCGAATGTCGCAGCAGAAATCGAGACTCATCAGACCAAGCAACGTTTTTCCAATCTTCTACTGTCCAATTTCGATGAGCTTGTACAAATTGCAGCCTCAGTTTCCTGTTCTTAGCTGAAAGGAGTGGTACCCGGTGTGGTCTTCTGCTGCTGTAGCCCATCTGCCTCAAAGTTCGACGCACTGTGCGTTCAGAGATGCTCTTAGGCCTACCTTGGTTGTAACGGGTGGCGATTTGAGTCACTGTTGCCTTTCTATCAGCTCGAACCAGTCTGCCCATTCTCCTCTGACCTCTGGCATCAACAAGGCATTTCCGCCCACAGAACTGCCGCTCACTGAATTTTTTTTTTCTTTTTCGGACCATTCTCTGTAAACCCTAGAGATGGTTGTGCGTGAAAATCCCAGTAGATCAGCAGTTTCTGAAATACTCAGACCAGCCCTTCTGGCACCAACAACCATGCCACGTTCAAAGGCACTCAAATCACCTTTCTTCCCCATACTGATGCTCGGTTTGAACTGCAGGAGATTGTCTTGACCATGTCTACATGCCTAAATGCACTGAGTTGCCGCCATGTGATTGGCTGATTAGAAATTAAGTGTTAACAAGAAGTTGGACAGGTGTACCTAATAAAGTGGCCAGTGAGTGTACATAAAAGCTGACGGAGTTTTTGGGATCCAGACAGATTCTTGCATCTTTCATCCTGCCACTGATGTTTCTGGATTGTGAGTCATGGGGAAAGCAAAACAGTTGTCACTGGAGCTACGGGAAAAGGTAGTTGAACTGTATAAAACAGGAAAGCAATACAAAAAGATTTCCAAGGAGTTGATAATGCCAGTCACCAGCGTTCAAACTGTGATTAACAAATAGAAAATCAGGGGCCCTGTAAAAATAAAACCACGGTCAGGTGGAACAACAAAAATGTCATCGACAGCTGCCAGGAAAATTGTTCGGGATGCAAATAAAAACCCACAGATAACATCAGCTGAAATTCAGGACTTTCTGAAAACTAGCTGTGTGGCTGTTTCAAGATGCACAATAAGGAGGCTCTTGAAGAAAAATGCACTGTATGGTCGAGTCGCCAGAAGAAAGCCATTACTGCGCAAATGCCACAAAGTATCTTGTCTACAATATGCAAAACCGCACAGAGGCAAGCCTCAAAACTTCTGGAACAAGGTAATTTGGAGTGATGAGACCAAAATTTAACTTTTTGGCCACAGCCATAGACGTTACATTTGGAGAAAGGTCAACAAGGCCTATGATGAAAGGAACACCATTCCTACTATAAAGCAAGGAGGTGGATGGCTGATGTTTTGGGGATGTGTGATCTACAAAGGCACAGGAAACGGTCAAAGTTGAGGGAAAAATGAATGAATTATCAACAAATGCTGGAGGCATATTTGCACTCATCAGCCCAGAAATTGCGCATGGGATGTACTTGGATGTTCCAACATGACAACGATCCAAAACACAAGGCCAAGTCGACCTGTCATTGGTTAGAGGAGAACAAAGTGAAGGTTCTAGAGTGGCCATCTCAGTCTTCTGACCTCAGTATCATTGAGCCACTCTGGGGAGATCTCCAGTGCGCAGTTCATGCTAGACAGCCCAGGAATTTGCAGGAACTGGAGACTTTTTTGCCAAGAAGAGTAGGCAGTTTTACCAGCTGAGAAAATAAAGAACCTCATCCACAGCTACCACAAAAGACTTCAAGCTGTTATTGATGTTAGTGGGGGCAATGCGCACAGTATTAAGTCTGTTGGAATTTCTGCATTAATGTCACAATGCATTCATTTTCACTTCTATAGCGCCACAATTTAGCAGCTATTAAAGAATAAAGATAGTGGGCACCACAAAAATATAACATGTGGTTTGGGCTGTTACTTCTAGTTGTGCAAAAGAGTATACAATTGTGTAGCGA
Source organism: Ranitomeya variabilis (assembly GCF_051348905.1). Lineage (NCBI taxonomy): Eukaryota > Metazoa > Chordata > Amphibia > Anura > Dendrobatidae > Ranitomeya > Ranitomeya variabilis. The sequence goes on from NC_135232.1 coordinate 374,950,243, forward strand.
AAGCTACCTAGAATCATGGTGCACACCCACACAATAAGAGCAGTAAAAAATTGCTTTATTGAAACACAATGTGCCAAACAATTAAAAACACCATTACAAAATGATAATGGGCAGGGTAAGACACATTGGTCCATATAATACCAGCTTATTTGTAGAAAATCTGTGTGCCCTATCTGACAGGTATATAAATAATGTAAGATACAATAGTAATCCAAACATGTACATCCTGAAAAGGGACCTACTAAAGATGCACAAAGGATAACAGATAATATTTTGCGAATAATTGACTATATAAACGCTTATGTCCAGCTAGCCAATATGATATATAGATTATCACTGTTATACACATCTACTATATAATTGTCTAAGGGTCACTTCCGTCTGTCTGTCCTTCTGTCTGTCTGTCTGTCGCGGTTATTCGTTCGCTGATTGGTCTCGCCAGCTGCCTGTCATGGCTGCCGCGACCAATCAGCGACGCGCACAGTCCGCAAGAAAATGGCCGCTCCTTACTCCCCGCACTCACTGCCCGGCACCCGCATACACCCCTCCACTCACCGCTCACACAGGGTTAATGCCGGCGGCAACGGACCGAGTTATGCCGCGGGTAACGCACTCCGTTACCGCTGCTATTAACCCTGTGTGACCAAGTTTTTTACTATTGACGCAGCCTATGCAGCGCCAATAGTAAAAACATGTAATGTTAAAAATAATTAAAAAAATAAAAAATGATTATATACTCACCTACGCCGCCTTTCCCGCTCCTCGCGATGCAACCGGCACGTTCCGTTGGCACGGATGGTCTGGCAGAAGGACCTGCCATGACGTCACGGTCATGTGACCGCGACGTCATCACTGGCCCTGCGCGCCTGCGCGAGCAGGCTGGGACCGGAAGCTGCCGCCTGTACCTCGCACAGGCGACAGAACTACAAGTATGGTGAGTATGTTAGAACTACAAGGGGCCCTCGGATCGGAAGGTGAGTATGTTTATTTTTTAACCTGTGACGTACGTGGCTGGGCAATATACTATCTGGCTGGGCAATATACTACGTGGCTCTGTGCTGTATACTACATTGCTGTGCAATATACTGCGTGGCTCTGTGCAATATACTACATCACTGGGCAATATACTACGTGCCTCTGTGCTGTATACTACGTCACTGGGCAATATACTACATAGCTGGGCAATATACTACGTGGCTCTGTGCTGAATACTACGTCACTGGGCAATATACTACGTCACTGGGCAATATACTACGTGGCTGGGCTATATACTACGTGGCTGGGCAATATACTACGTGGCTCTGTGCTGAATACTACGTCACTGGGCAATATACTACGTCACTGGGCAATATACTAGCAATATACTACGTGGCTCTGTGCTGTATACTACGTCACTGGGCAATATACTACATCGCTGGGCAATATACTACGTGGCTGGGCAGTATACTACATCACTGGGCAATATACTACGTGGCCCGCCAATATACTACGTGGGCTGTGCTATATACTACGTGGACATGCATATTCTAGAATACCCGATGCGTTAGAATCGGGCCACCATCTAGTTTATATACATATAAGTCAAGGACAATGTTGACAATAACCTAATAAAGGTCACCCTAAACCTGCTACAGAATAAATATATAAGTACCGTATGTCAAATGTGAATGCTAAGGGGACAATAAGATTTTAATATATGTCAAATCAAATATCTAAATTGTACCAATAGTAATTCCACTGATAAATATTAATAAGAAGACCTAATGGTAGATACCAAAAGGGCAATACTATTCCCGATATGGCACCCCAACCATGTCTTAAAGGGAATCTGTCAGCAGATTTTGCCGCTATAAGATGAGGCCACTGCCTTTTAGGGCTTATCTACAGTATTCTATGCTGTAGATAAGCCCCCTGTCCGACCTGCAAATGAAGAAAAATAAGTTATATTATACTCACCCGGGGGGGTGGTCCTGTGCGGTCCGGTCCGATGGGTGTTGCAAGTCTGGGTTCAGCGCCTCCCATCTTCTTGCGACACCGCCCTCCTGCTTATTCATCGCTTCCCAGCATTGTGCTCCGGCGCAGGCATACTTCTCTGCCCTGTTGATGGCAGAGTAAAGTACTGCAGTGCGCAGGCGCTGGGAAAGGTCAGAGAGGCCCGGCGCCTGTGCACTGCAGTACTTTACTCTGCCTTCAATGGGGCAGAGAAGTACGCCTGCGCAGGAGTGCCGATGCCAGGAAGCGATGAAGCAGGAGGGCGTCGTCGCAAGAAGATGGGAGGCGCCGGACTTGCGACACCCATTGGATCGGACCACCCCCCCTGGTGATTATAATATAACTTATTTTTCTTCACTTGCAGGTCGGACCGGGGGCTTATCTACAGCATTATAGAATACTGTAGATAAGCCCTGAAAGGCGGTGGCCGCATTTTATAGCGACAAAACGAGTGTATCGCCAACTGGTGTAGCTTCGTCAGGGGTAGAGCATGACTATTGTTGCAGCCAACGCTACCATGTTGCACTGCTTTATTGCAGCAGACTGATTCATGGTGGGGGAGAATACAATCTTATTGAATGTTAGTAGACTTGCTCTAGTATTTAGTAAGTACCTGTTTGTTGTACCGTGCCACAGCGAACACTTTGAGGTATGTAGATATAAAAATCAAGTCTGGGTCCAAGAGTGAGTACACAGAGCTACTTTATGTTTATCTCTGAAACATCTGGCTTCCCAGATTGATTGTAATGGCTGTCATGTAATGTTTCAGATGATAACTTGCTGGGATGAGCAATCAATAAATTTATTTGATTTATATGATCTGGGTTTAGGAATTGTCACCCTCTATGGTAAGTGTACTGGCCTGTGGGGTTTTTTTTTGTGTGTATTTGTTTATGGAGGAAAAACTTTCCTGAAGGATTACTTCATATGTTTTCCTGTCAGCAGCATGAAGAATACAGTTGTGGTTGCATGGCTTTGGTGGATTTCTTCCAAGAGGTTTTCCTTTCCTAAAAATGGAGCAAATTTTGGGAAAAAATATTCTCTTACGTTTGAACCATACTTAAAAAACAAACAAAAAAAAACAAATAAATATGCCTTAGCTTATGTTGAGGGTTGACTTTTGACTTGTATACCTGTATTACATTTGCAGTATTGTGGCTCAGTGGTAAGCGCTGGGGTCCTGGGTTCAAATGCTACCAAGGACGTCGTCTGCAAGTAGTTTGTATGTACTCCCCATGTTTGTGTGGGTGTTCTCCGGTTTCCTCCCACACTCCAAAGACATACTAATAGGGAATCTAGATTGTGAGCCCCAATGGGGACAGCGATGATAATGTATGTAAAAGGCTGTGGAATTAATGGCGCTATTTAAACGAGTATATTTAAGCTTATAGTGTCTGCTACAGAAAAGAAATAAAACAAAGTGCAGCAGGCATACAATTTGCTGTTGTAGATGCTTGAAGTCAATACATTTCTCATTTCTATTAAAAAGCAAAAAAAAAAATTTACTGATCGTAACTTCCATCCAGACCTCAGTGGCGATCTGGCCCTGTTGGTCCATGGGAATGCGTTAACTTTGTTTCACATCGCTGTAGTTTTCTATGCATATATGTTCCTTATGTCAATGAGACGATGAATCATTCAGTGTCCCTCCTACCATTGCTTGTGCTCTTGATTACTGTTTGTGCTCTTGATTACTGTATTTCTTTCCTTCAAGGTATTGTTCAGGGCAGGGCTGGGCAGTTCATTATTATATTATTGATAATTATATTAGTACTAGATGGTGGCCCGATTCTAACGCATCGGGTATTCTAGAATATGCATGTCCACGTAGTATATTGCACAGCCCACGTAGTATATTGCACAGCCCACGTAGTATATTGCACAGCCCACATAGTATATAGCCCAGCCCACGTAGTATATAGCCCAGCCCACGTAGTATATAGCCCAGCCCACGTAGTATATAGCCCAGCCACGTAGTATATAGCCCAGCCACGTAGTATATAGCCCAGCCACGTAGTATATAGCCCAGCCACGTAGTATATAGCCCAGCCACGTAGTATATAGCCCAGCCACGTAGTATATAGCCCAGCCACGTAGTATATAGCCCAGCCACGTAGTATATAGCCCAGCCACGTAGTATATAGCCCAGCCACGTAGTATATAGCCCAGCCACGTAGTATATAGCCCAGCCACGTAGTATATAGCCCAGCCACGTAGTATATAGCCCAGCCACGTAGTATATAGCCCAGCCACGTAGTATATAGCCCAGCCACGTAGTATATAGCCCAGCCACGTAGTATATAGCCCAGCCACGTAGTATATAGCCCAGCCACGTAGTATATAGCCCAGCCACGTAGTATATAGCCCAGAGCCACGTAGTATATTGCCCAGCCACGTAGTATACAGCACAGAGCCACGTACTATATTGCCCAGCCACGTAGTATATTGCCCAGTGACGTAGTATATTGCACAGAGCCAAGCGCGCAGGGCCTGTGATGACGTCGCGGTCACATGACCGTGACGTCATGGCAGGTCCTTCTGCCATACGATCCTTGCTACCGGAACCTGCGGCTTGCACAGAGCGGTTACCGGAGGGTGGCGAGGAACGGGAAAGGCGGCGGAAGGTGAGTATATAATGATTTTTTAATTTTTTAAAATTATTTTTAACATTAGATCCTTTTACTATTGACGCTGCATAGGCTGCGTCAATAGTAAAAACTTGGTCACACAGGGTTAATAGCGGCGGTAACGGAGTGAGTTACCCGCGGCATAACGCGGTCCGTTACCGCTGGCATTAACCCTGTGTGAGCCGTGACTGTGGGGAGTATGGAGCGGCCGCCCGGCACTGACTGCAGGGGAGTAGGGAGGGACTAATCGGACTGTGCCCATCGCTGATTGGTCGCGGCAGCCATGACAGGCAGCTGGCGAGACCAATCAGCGAATGAATAACCATTACGGAAGCTGAGGACAGACAGACGGAAGTACCCCTTAGACAATTATATATATACTAGATGGTGGCCCGATTCTAACGCATCGGGTATTCTAGAATATGCATGTCCACGTAGTATATAGCACAGCCCACGTAGTATATTGGTCAGCCACGTAGTATATTGCCCAGTGACGTAGTATATTGCCCAGTGACGTAGTATATTGCCCAGTGACGTAGTATATTGCCCAGCCACGTAGTATATTGCCCAGCGATGTAGTATATTGCCCAGTGACGTAGTATACAGCACAGAGCCACGTAGTATATTGCCCAGCCACGTAGTATATTGCCCAGCTATGTAGCATATTGCCCAGTGACGTAGTATATTGCCCAGCCACGTAGTATATTGCCCAGTGACGTAGTATATTGCCCAGTGACGTAGTATTCAGCACAGAGCCACGTAGTATATTGCCCAGCCACGTAGTATATTGCCCAGCTATGTAGCATATTGCCCAGTGACGTAGTATATTGCCCAGTGACGTAGTATTCAGCACAGAGCCACGTAGTATATTGCCCAGCCATGTAGTATATTGCCCAGTGACGTAGTATATTGCCCAGTGACGTAGTATTCAGCACGGAGCCACGTAGTATATTGCCCAGCTATGTAGTATATTGCCCAGTGACGTAGTATACAGCACAGAGGCACGTAGTATATTTCCTAGTGATGTAGTATATTGCACAGAGCCACGCAGTATATTGCACAGCAATGTAGTATACAGCACAGAGCCATGTAGTATATTGCCCAGCCAGATAGTATATTGCCCAGCCACGTACATCACAGGTTAAAAAATAAACATACTCACCTTCCGATCCGAGGGCCCCTTGTAGTTCTAACATACTCACCATACTTGTAGTTCTGTCGCCTGTGCGAGGTACAGGCGGCAGCTTCCGGTCCCAGCCTGCTCGCGCAGGCGCGCAGGGCCTGTGATGACGTCGCGGTCACATGACCGTGACGTCATGGCAGATCCTTCTGCCAGACCATCCGTGCCAACGGAACGTGCCGGTTGCATCGCGAGGAGCGGGAAAGGTGGCGTAGGTGAGTATATAATCATTTTTTATTTTTTTAATTATTTTTAACATTACATGTTTTTACTATTGGCGCTGCATAGGCTGCGTCAATAGTAAAAAACTTGGTCACACAGGGTTAATAGCAGCGGTAACAGAGTGCGTTACCCGCGGCATAACTCGGTCCGTTACCGCCGGCATTAACCCTGTGTGAGCGGTGAGTGGAGGGGTGTATGCGGGCGCCGGGCAGTGAGTGCGCGGAGTAAGGAGCGGCCATTTTCTTCCGGACTGTGCGCGTCGCTGATTGGTCGCGGCAGCCATGACAGGCAGCTGGCGAGACCAATCAGCGAACGAATAACCGCGACAGACAGACAGACAGAAGGACAGACAGACGGAAGTGACCCTTAGACAATTATATAGTAGATATATATATATATATATATATATATATATATATATATATATATATATATATATATAATATATACTAGACTGTGGCCCGATTCTAATGCATCGGGTATTCTAGAATATGCATGTCCCCGTAGTATATGAACAATGATGATTCCAGAATTCGCGGCAGACTGTGCCCGTCGCTGATTGGTCGAGGCAACCTTTGACATCATCGTCGCCATGGCAACCATTATGACATTACGTCGATACTGTGCCCATCGCTGATTGAATGAGAGACGCGGGATTTCCATTATGACATCATCGTCACCATGCTGTGCCCGTCTCTGATTGGTCGAGGCCTGGCGGCCTCGACCAATCAGAGACGCGGGATTTCCAGGACAGACAGACAGAAAGACAGACAGACAGACGGAAAAACCGTTAGACAATATATATATATATATATATATATATAATCACTTAATACTGAGCAGAATTAAGTATACTGACATGCCCCTATATATCATTTGAAGCCCAATACAGCCCCTTCTATATATCGTATGAGCCCCCACACAGCTTCCCTATATACAGCGTAAGTCCCACACAGCCTCCCTATATACAGTGTGAGCCCCACAGAGCCTCTCTATATACTGCATGAGACCCTCGTAGACTCATGTCCAGGCAAATATCCCATACACATGGGGAAAAAAAAGAGCACTACATTCTCGCCTCAGTTCCATTCCCCCGGCGCTCTGCTTCCGTTCCTGTCTCTGGTGCGCTAACTCTCCGCAGAACACAGCTGACACAATGAAATGATGTTATCGCATCAGCTGTTTTACATGCTGATTGGTGGAGGAAGTGGCCGGAGGCTCCCCTCCACCAATGAAGTCAATGCAGATGGAGACAACGGATGGGCGTGGGAAGGCACGATGCGGCCAGTGGGCCTCTGTTTTCCAGCCCCTCGGCTGTCTCGGGCCAGACTGGGACGGTCAGTGGGCCGGATGTTGGCCGTACTTTGCCCAGGTCTGGTATAGAATGATATTTGGTGATGGGTTGAACAAAAAAGAAAAACCATTCGCTATTTCCTTGCGTGTTATATACTTGGCCTGTAACCTATGGCTTATGCCTCGTTGTAAAGCTGTAAACTGCTTTGCAATGAGTCGGACAAAATTGAATAATATCCTTGCACGTAAAATTTTGGCCACGTTTTATTACAAAGGCCGTAAATTCGAAGTACAATGCAGAAAGCCTATGTACTTTAGGCCTCATTCAAACGTCCATTTTTCACTTTACAGGGTTTTCATGAATAAAACACATAATTAGTGATGAGAGGGTATACTCATTGCTCGGGGGGTCTCCGAGTATTTTGTCATGCTCGGAGATTTAGTTTATATTGACGCAGCTGCATGATTTGTGGCTGCTAGACAGCTTGAATATATGTGGGGGTTGCCTGTTTGTTATTAAATCACGGCTATTTGTGCATTGAAACAGCACAGAATGTATAGATGATTACAGTAGTTATTTCTCCCGAATATTGAGTAGTTTGACAGATACCCTGGATGTCTTTTTGTGGGGAGGGTATACAAATTGTTATCCATATAAACTGCTTCTGACAGATGATTTGGAACCTGCTTAGAGGGGTTGTCCATCTTTCTATACACTATATTTTTATTTAAATGCATGTACCAGTTTATGGATCTAAAAATCAGTTTTGCAATTGGGTTTTCTTTGAAAATTCTGCACTGTTTGGCTTTTACTTGTCTTTTCTCTCAATCTTCATCTTAAATGTGATATTTCCAGGACATCCCTCCTGACAGCACCTCCAGGAGGTAGTCCTTCTTTTCCTTGATAGGGATAGCCCCTCCCCACCACCACCCTCTAGTGTTTTTACGGTCCCTATCAGGGACAGACATGGAAGAGGAGCACACACGTGAAGGATCTGTTTACAAAGGAGTAATAGGCTCTTAAGGGTCCGTACCTGTATTTGGGAGCCACACTGACACTCCTGGAAGGGTCCCTCAGCGTCTGGTCGAGCTGTGGGCTCCCGGGGGTAGCCGTATCCCTCTCTAGAGGGCTCTGGGCTCCTGCCATGTCAGGGATGCACGCTGTGACAGGAACCACGAGGCAGCGTGTGCTCCCGGGCGAATTTCCGGTGGAGCGTGCGTCATTGGTGTGCCCACCAGTGCCACGGCTTCCGGGGAGTGTGGGCGGGCAGGATGACACATAGCCGGCACACACAGCCTGTGATCTGGTGGCCAAGTTCCGCCATTTTTCCTGCGCTCCAGCTTGTGTTCCAGGTGGAGCACATGCAATACAGTTGGGCACTCCTGCAGGACCAGACCCAGTCATTGGAATTGGCAGCAGATGGGGCTCAGAAGGATCTGACGAATCAGATGTCCTGAAATCTGACTACTTTAGGTTAGGGCTGTGTTCCCCAACTCTGGTCCTCAAGAGCCACCAACAGGTCATGTTTTCAGGATTTCCTTAATTTTGCCCAAGTGATGCAATTATCACCTGTGCAATACTAAGGAAATACTGAAAACATGACCTGTTGGTGGCTCTTGAGGACCAGAGTTTGGGAACACTGTGTTAGGGGGTAGCTGGCAACAATAATCTAAAACCACTAAATCAGTGGGTGCTTTACAAACAATTCAAGATGGAGTCATTGAAATCTGTCAATGCCCTGATAAAGAAGGATTCAGTGATGAGCACGTTAGATCTAAAGAGTGCCTACTATTACGTACCCATACATGCCTCGTACTAGAAGTACCACAAGTTTGCAATAAAAGATCAGGGAAAGATTCAGCATTTCCAGTTTTGATGGCTTTTGTTGGGTCTTTCCTCCGCACCCCAGATCTTCATATAGTTTATGGTGGAAATAATGGCTTTCTTAAAGGAAAAAGACATCCTCATCGTCCCGTACTTAGACGATCTACTTTAATTAGCGGACTCGCCAGGGCAGATGGATTTGCATCTAACTACAACCATTACAGTCCTGGAACGTCTGGGATGGTTAATAGGTCTAAAAGAAAAAAAAAATCAATCCTCAGACCGGAAAAGAAAAAGGTGTTCCTGGGCTTACACGTAGATTCCAAACGGGAATACTCCTTCCTGCCCCAGCAGAAACCGGAGGCAGTCAGGGAAGAAATGGAGGCCGTTCAGAAGCGGAAGTGGATTCTGATCAGGAAAGCGATGAGAATCCTGGGTCTAATGACCTCATGCATTTCCATCATTCAATGGAGTCAATTACATTTGAGAGTCCTGCAGCGGAAAGTCCTTTTTCAGCCTGGGACGGCAAAGATGCCACACTAGACAAGAAGATATTATCCGAGAAAACAAAGGAGTCTCTGTGCTGGTGGACCAGGATAACATCTCGGAAGAGGAAGACCCTAGAGCATCTCACCATGCTTAAGCATTACTACGAAGGCAAGCCACAGAGGCTGGGGAGCCCATATAGAGGGGCTTTACCTTCAGGGGACATGGCCCACATCAATATGCAGCAGCTCTTTAAATAACAGAGCAGTGTGGGAGGCACTACAAAGATGTCAATTATAGCTAAAGGATCAACATGTCCGAATATTTTCAGACAGTTTAACCTCAGTATCCTTCCTTCACCAAGGAGGTCCAAGGCACAGTCATGTACAGGTGATATTAAAGAATATTTTCTTAGGCAGAAAATACGGTCAGATCGGTTACTGCAGTACATCTGAAGGGCTCAAGAAATCGGGTGGCAGGTTTCCTAAGCGGAGAAAATATTCAGCTTTCAGAGTGGTCTCTAAACGAGGAAGTATTTTGTCAACTGATACAGCGCTGGGGTATCCTGTCAATAGATTTATTCGCCTCCAGGAAGAGTGCCAAGACGAAGGAGTCTTTTTTTTTTTTTTTTTTTTTAATCAGAGATAATCCAACCGGGGTGGATCCCTTAGCCCAGAGCTGGCATATGCTTTTTCCACCACTCGCGTTAATGCCGAGAGTATTGAGAAAAATCCAGGAGAGCCAGGCGATGGTGATTCTAATAGTTCCCTACTTGCCCAAAATAAGATAGTTTTCCCTATTGAACTTCATTAGATGATCCGATACTCCTGCCATCAAGAAAGAACCTTTTACTTCAAGGCCCACTTTACCATTAGAGCCTAGAAATGCTGCTTCTATCAGCCTGGATCCTGAGAGGGGGAGATCCTGAGGTCAAAAGGACTGTCAGTCAGTCATCTACAGTTCAAAAAAGCAGGAAGCCGGTAACTTCAGCTATATATCTCAAGATCTGGAAGAAGTTTTGTTACCGAAATAGAGTTCCAGTCTCCATCACTTCAGGTCCAGATATTCCTCAGATATTGGATTTCCTTCAATCAGGGTTCGACAGGGGACTAAGACCCAGTACTTTAAAGGTGCAGATATCAGCCCTGGTATTATTCTTTGATTATCCGCTGGCCAATCATCCCTGGATAGTGAGATTCGTTAAGGCTATTCAGCATCTTAAACCTACACTGTGGTGCTCGGTGGCCCCATGGGATCTGTCTAGTCTTAATCACCTTGTGCAAGAAACCATACGAACCTTTCGACCAGGCCAACCTAAGATATGTATTTCTCAAGTCAGTCTTCCTGTTAGCAATAGCGTCAGCAAGACGTATAGGTGAAATTTAGGCCCTTTCTATAAGAGACCCATATTTCAAAATTCAAGAGGACTGTTTCATTCCAAGACTGGATACGGCGTTCCTTCCTAAAATGATTAACGGCTTTTGCAGAAGTCAAGAGATTGTCTTACCCGCCTTCTGTAAAAAAATAAAATAAAATTATTGTAATGAAAAAGAATGCTCATTCCACTCCTTGTGTGTGAGGAGGACAGTCCTACAGCACTTAAAACTCACTGAAGAATGGACTCAAACCTCTTTGTCCAATTTGCAGGAAGAAACAAGGGGAGCAAAACCTCAAAATCTACGCTTGCTAGGTGGATAAAGTCAACAATCATCGCAGCCTACATCTCGGTGGGAAGAACTCCAAAGAACATCAAAGCTCACTCCTTAAGAGTAATCTCGATTTCATTGGCAGAGAGCGCAGGGGCATCTGTGGATTAGATCTGCAGAGCTGCAGCCTGGTCAAGTTTAAATACTTTTTGCAGACCTTATAAGATGGACTTTGTCAAACCAACCGTTGACCTTTTGGGAGGAAAGTCCTCCAAGCCATGATTCCACCCTAGTAGGAGTTATTTGGTATTTCTCCTGGTGGTGCCGTCAGGAGGGATGTCCTGGAAACTAAGAATTAGTCCTATTGGTAGCGGTGTCAATCATGACAGCACCCCTTATATTCCCTCCCTTGGCTTTCCTGTCTGCTATGTGACACAAACGTATGTAGAAAGTAAATTCAATAAAAACATTGTTGCATCCATCCTGGTGTGGTACTTGGAATAATCACTAGAGGGTGGTGGTGGGGAATGGGCTATTTAACCTCTTCTGTGTTCCTGTCCCTATCAAGGATAAGAAGGACTACTTCCTGTGGGTGCTGTCATGATGGACTCCTGGAAACACCATTACCGGCGGATCATGTGCGGATGGTACCCAGGGTGGATGAGAGGAGACTCTCCTCCACGGACTGAGCACCATATAATTGTTAAAAAAAGAATTATAATAAAAAATAGGGATTTACTGACCACCTGATGGCCCCTGGAGTCCTCCCCCCTCTCAGCGGTGCACGCGGCGGCTTCCGTTCCCAGGGATGCTGTGTGTGAAGGACCTGGGATGACGTCGCGGTCACGTGACCGTGACGTCATCCCAGGTCCTTCGCACACAGCATCCCAGCCACCGCGTGCACCGCTGAGGAGATCGGGTGACGTCGGAAGGTGAGAATAATCATTTTTTTTATTTATTTATTTATTTTTTTATTATTTTTAACATTAGATCTTTTTACTATTGATGCTGCATAGGCAGCATCCATAGTAAAAAGTTGGTCACACTTGTCAAACGCTATGTTTGACAAGTGTGACCAACCTGTCAATCAGTTTTCCAAGCGATGCTACAGATCGCTTGGAAAACGCTAGCATTCTGCGAACTAATTACGCTTGTAAAACGCTAGTGTTTAGCGGGAATACGCATGCCAATTCCAGATGCGATATACCCGCGGCAGGAGTTGAGCAACTGCAGCGGAACTTTGCGCGGCAATTCCGCAACGTGTGCACATAGCCTTGAAGTTTTAATTGAGTACATTTAAATTACATTATGAGAAAACATTACCAGTAACTTATTTTTTTTTTTTTGCTTTTAATACGGGTTGGTTAGTCTGTTTTATGCAAGGCCCATGTCATCCCATAGGAATCTGTAAGAAGAGATGTCTTGTGCAATATTTTAGCAGGCCCTACCGATTGTTGATTCTATTTTCATATGGTTGTAATAACTTTTTGCCAGGAAAAATCTAAATGCATTTTTGTATTTTATAAATAGACAGGGCACAAGTTTATATAGAGGAATGCAGCGCTCGATCAGAGCAACACTAACCTAGTGGCTTGTATAAACGTTCCTTTTTTTTAATATAATGGCTACAGTGGGGAAAATAAGTATTTCATACATTGCCGATTTTGCAAGTTTTCCCAGCTGCAAAGATTGGAGAGGTCTAAGTTTTATCATAGGTACACTTCAACTGTGCGACAGAATCTAAAAATAAAAACCAGAATATCACATTTTATGATTACAGCATAATTAAATGGCATTTTTTGCTCTCCTTTTTCTTCAAGCCATAACTTTTTTTTTTTTTTTTAATTTTCATTTCAATATGGCCGTGTGAGGTATTGTTTTTTGCAGGACAAGTTGTACTTTTGAATGACACCATTGGTTTAACCCCTTTCTACCATTGGACGTACTATTCCGTCCATGTGGGGTGGGCCCTACTTCCCAAGGACGCAATAGTACGTCCAGAGCGAAGAGCGATCAGCCGCGCTCACGGGGGGAGCGCGGCCTATTGCAGCTGACATCCGGCACTATGTGCCAGGAGCTGTCACGGACCGCCCCCGGCACATTAACCCCCGGCACACTGCGATCGCAGTGTTCCGGCGGTATAGGGAAGCATCGCGCAGGGAGGGGGCTCCCTGCATGCTTCCCCGAGACCCTCGGAGCAACGCGATGTGATCGTGTTGCTGCGAGGGTCTCTTACCTCCTCCTCCCTGCAGGCCCGAATCCAAAATGGCTGCGGGGCTGCATCCGGGTCCTGCATCCGGGTCCTGCAGGGAGGTGGCTTACCAAGCGCCTGCTCAGAGCCTCCCTGCTGTGCTGTGTGATCGCTGATCTGACACAGTGCACCGCAAAGTGTTAGATCAGCGATCTGTCAATAAAATGTGATGCCCCCCCCCCCGCAAAGTTAAAAAAAAATTGACATGTGTGAGGAAAAAAAAATATAACATTCCTAAATAAGTAATAATAAAAAAATATTATTCCAATAAATACATTCCTTTTATGTAAATAAAAAAAACAAACAACAAAAGTACACATATTTAGTATCGCCGCATCCGTAACGACCCGACCTATAAAACTGTCCCGCTAATTAACCCCTTCAGTGAACACTGTAAAAAAAAAAAAAAAAAAAAAGCAAAAAACACCACTTTATTATCATACCGCCGAACAAAAAGTCGAATAAGGCTACTTTCACACTAGCGTTTTTTGCAATCCGTCGCAATGCGTCGTTTGGCCGAAAAAATGCATCCTGCAAAAGTGCTTGCAGGATGCGTTTTTTTCCCCATAGACTAACATTAAGCGACGTATTGCGACGGATTGACACACGTCGCAACCGTCGTGCGACGGTTGCGCTGTGTTGTGGCGGACCGTCGGCACAAAAAAACGCTACATGTAACGTTTTTTGCCTCCGACGGTCCGCTTTTTCCGACCGCGCATGCGCAGCCGGAGCTCCGCCCCCACCTCCCCGCACTTCCCCGCACCTCACAATGGGGCAGCAGATGCGCTGGAAAAATGCATCCCCTGCCCCCGTTGTGCGGCGTATACAACGCTAGCGTCGGGGACCTCGGCCCGACGCACTGCGACGGACCGAGCCCGACGCTAGTGTGAAAGTAGCCTAACACGCGATCAAAAAGACGGATATAAATAACCATGGTACCGCTGAAAATGTCATCTTGTCCCGCAAAAAACGAGCCGCCATACAGCATCATCAGCGAAAAAATAAAGTTATAGTCCTCAGAATAAAGCGATGCAAAAATAATTGATTTTTTCTATAAAATAGTTTTTGTCGTATAAAAGCGCCAAAACATAAAAATATGTAAATGAGGTATCGCTGTAATCGTACTGACCCGGAGAATAAAACTGCTTTATCCATTTTACCAAGCGCAGAACGGTATAAACGCGCCCCCCCCCCCCCCCCCAAAGAAATTCATGAATAGCTGTTTTTTGGTCATTCTGCCTCACAAAAATCGGAATAAAAAGCGATCAAAAAATGTCACGTGCCCGAAAATGTTACCAATAAAAACGTCAACTCGTCCCGCAAAAAACAAGACCTCACATGACTCTGTGGACCAAAATATGGAAAAATTATAGCTCTCAGAATGTGGTAACGCAAAAAAAAAATTTTTGCAATAAAAAGCGTCTTTTAGTGTGTGATGGCTGCCAGTCATAAAAATCCGATAAAAAAACACTATAAATAGTAAATCAAACCCCCCTTCATCACCCCCTTAGTTAGGGAAAAAAAAAAAAAAAAAAAGTATTTCCATTTTCCCATTAGGGTTAGGGTTGGGGCTAGGGTTACGGCTACAGTTACGGTTGGGGCTAAAGTTAGGGTTAGGGTTTGGATTACATTTACGGTTGGGATTATGGTTAGGGGTGTGTCAGGGTTAGGGGTGTGGTTAGGGGTGTGTTTGGATTAGGGTTAGGGGTGTGTTTGGATTAGGGTTTCAGTTATAATTGGGGGGTTTCCAGCCAATTCTGCGTTGAAAAAGTAAAACAGTGCTCCTTCCCTTCCGAGCTCTTCTGTGCGCCCAAACAGGGGTTTACCCCAACATATGGGGTATAAACGTACTCAGGACACATTGGACAACAACTTTTGGGGTCCAATTTCTCCTGTTGCCCTTGGGAAAATACAAAACTGGGGGTTAAAAAATAATTTTTGTGGAAAAAAAAAAAAGATTTTCTATTTTCACTGCTCTGCGTTATAAACTGTAGTGAAACACTTGGGGGTTCAAAGTTCTCACAACACATCTAGATAAGTTCCTTGGGGGGTCTACTTTCCAATATGGGGTCACTTGTGGGGGGGGGGTTCTACTGTTTAGGTACATCAGGGGCTCTGCAAATGCAACGTGACGCCTGCAGACCAATCCATCTAAGTCTGCATTCCAAATGGCGCTCCTTCCCTTCCGAGCTCTGCCATGCGCCAAACAATGGTTCCACCCCCACATATTGGGTATCAGCGTACTCAGGACAAATTGGACAACAACTTTTGGGGTCAAATTTCTTCTCTTACCCTTGGGAAAATAAAAAATGGTGGCGAAAAATCATTTTTGTGAAAAAATGATTTTTTATTTTTACGGCTCTGCATTATAAACTTCTGTGAAGCACTTGGTGTGTCAAAGTGCTCACCACACATCTAGATAAGTTCCTTAGGGGGTCTACTTTCCAAAATGGTGTCACTTGTGGGGGGTTTCCATGTTTAGGCACGTCAGGGGCTCTCCAAACGCAACATGGCGTCCCATCTCAATTCCTGTCAATTTTGCATTGAAAAGTCAAACGGTGCTCCTTCCCTTCCGAACTCTTCCTTGCACCCAAACAGTGGTTTACCCCCACATATGGGGTATCAGCGTTCTCAGGACAAATTGTACAACAACTTTTGGGGTCCATTTTCTCCTGTTACCCTTGGTAAAATAAAACAAATTGGAGCTGAAGTAAATTTTTTGTGAAAAAAAGTTAAATGTTCATTTTTATTTAAACATTCCAAAAATTCTTGTGAAACACCTGAAGGGTTAATAAACTTCTTGAATGTAGTCTTGAGCACCTTGAGGGGTGCAGTTTTTAGAATGGTGTCACACTTGGTTATTTTCTATCATATAGACCCATCAAAATGACTTCAAATGAGATGTGGTCCCTAAAAAAAAAAATGGTGTTGTAAAAATGAGAAATTGCTGGTCAACTATTAACCCCTATAACACCCTAACAAAAAAAATTTTAGTTCCAAAATTGTGCTGATGTAAAGTAGACATGTGGGAAATGTTACTTATTAAGTATTTTGTGTGACACAACTTTGTGATTTAATTGCATAAAAATTCAAAGTTGGAAAATTGCGAAATTTTCAAAATTTTCACCAAATTTCCATTTTTTTCACAAATAAACGCAGGTAATATCAAAGAAATTTTACCACTATCATGACGTACAATATGTCATGAGAAAACAATGTCAGAATCACTGGGACCTGTTGAAGCGTTCCAGAGTTATAACCTCATAAAGGGACAGTGGTCAGAATTGTAAAAATTGGCCCGGTCACTTACGTTCAAACCACTCTTGGGGGTAAAGGGGTTAAGCATATTGTGTACTGGAAAACAGAAAAACATTTCAAGCGTGTTAAAATTGCAAATAAAGTGCAATTCTGCAATTTGTTTTTTTTTTTTGTTTTTTTTTTTACCATGTTCACTTAATGCTAAAACTGACATTTTGTTCTCAGATACCAAACATGTATATTTTTATTAATATTTAAAAAAAAACAAAAAACCTTTTTCTACTTTTTTACTTCAATAGTCTGCTTATGTAACTTGAAGCTGCGATCTTCTGGCTGCTTGTTCTACATATAGCAGGGGTTCAAGTGTAGCAGACTTGGGCTACTTTCACACTAGCGTCGTGCACTGCACGTCGCTCTGCGACGTTGCGGCGCACCGACGCTAGCTGTTAATGCGCCGCACAACGGGGGCAGCGGATGCAGTTTTCCAACGCATCCGCTGCCCCATTGTGAGGTGCGGGGAGACGGGGACGGAGTTCCGGCCGCGCATGTGCGGTCGGAAATGCTGCAGACGACGCACCAAAAAACAAGCCACTTTTTTGGTGGCGACGGTCCGACGCAACCGTCGCACGACAATGTGTCGCACTGCGTCGCTAATAAAAGTCTATGGAGAAAAAAACGCATCCTGCAAGCACTTTTGCAGGATGCGTTTTTTTCTGCAAAACGACGCATAGCGACGTGCAGTGCATGACGCTAGTGTGAAAGTAGCCTTAGGCTTCTTTCACATTTCCCTCTTCTGGGGGCCGTCGCAATCCGTGGTTATGGCAAAAAAACAGATCCTGCAAATGTGCTCGCAGGATCCGTTTTTTTGCCATTGACTTGAACTAACGACGGATTGCGACGGATGGACACACGTCGCTTCCGTCGTGCGACGGATGCGTCGTGTTTTTGCGGTTCGTCGAGATGAAAAAACGTTCAATGTAACGTTTTTTCGTCCGTCAAATCCGCCAGTTCCAAACGCGCATGCGCGGCCGGAACTCCGCCCCCTCCTCCCCGGAACTCACAATGGGCAGCGGATGCATCGTAAGACTGCATCCGCTGCCCACGTTGTGCACAATTGTGCACAACGTCCGTCGGGCCGACTGTTTGTGACGGCCCCGTACTGACGGAAATGTGAAAAAAGCCTTAGGCTCCTTTCACACCTCAGTTTTTTGCCATCAGTCGCAATCTGTCGAATTTTGGAAAAAAAATGGATCCGTCGCAGATTGTGAAAAACTGATGCAACGGATCCGTTTTTTCACCGGATCCGACTTGCTGATCTGGCTAATTGGATCGTAAAAAATCATGCTCGTGCTAAAAAAATGGAATGCGTTGCCGGATTTGACGAATCAAGCACCAATAGGCTTCCATTCTAGCAAACGACGGCGACAGATCCGTTGCTGTCCGTTTTTTCGACGTACATAAAAAACGTTACTTTGTCCGTTGTCTCCAGCTGCCGGACAGACAATTTTCGACGGATCCGGCGAACGATGGATGAAACGTGAGGCCATCCGTCGCTAATACAAGTCTATGACAAGAAAAACGACACGGCGGCATCAGTCGCTGGATCCGTATTTTTCAAAATTCGACGGATTGCGACTGATGGCAAAAAACTGATGTGTGAAAGGGGCCTAATCTGCTACAAAGGTCGGCCATGGGGCAGCGCTCACAGCAGATCAGCAATGACAACAGGGGTCTCCTGCAGACCCTGGGTTGTCGTGCCAACCCATCAGCGCCCCGGGATGATATGACAGGGGCACCGATGGGCGGGATTAGTAACTCGCTTCAGACGTGGCCATGTTAAATGCCGCTGTCGGAGATTGACAGTGACTTTTAACATGTTAACTGCCAAGGGTGGATTGCGTTTGCACCCATGGCTGTTAAAAGCACATATCAGCTGTCACGTGCCGGAAAACATGCGGGTTCAGCACCAAAGCCCGCATAGAATACAGGGACACCACCTATGACGTACATGTCTTAGGTCGTAAAGGGGTTAATTCACCATGTTTACTATATGGTAAAACTGAACTGGCAATATGATTTTCCAGGTCAGTACGAGTATGCAGATACCAAACATATATACTTTTGTGTTTTGTTTGTTTTTTAAATGGTCTAAAAATTTTGGAAAGGTGTAAAATTAAATTATTATTTTTTTTTTTTTTGCTTTTTGCCATTTCCCAAGACCCGTAACATTTTCCTTTTTCAGAATTTTGGGCTGTGTGAGGGCTTATCTCTATGAGCACAGATCTGACATTTTTATTGATACCATTTTAGGGTAGATACAAAGTATTTGATTGCATTTTACTTTTTTTTTTTTTTCTTTTTCTCATTGCGATATTTAACGATCAGATTAATTTAATTTTATATCTTGATAGCTCAGACTTTTACTAAGGCCGGGGTCACACTAAATGTAAGGAAAATGGCTCCGAGCCTCCCTGCCGAGAATCTCAAGTGTTCTCCGAATGTAATCCGTTTGCAATGCGATGATGCGATTTTTCTCGCACCTATTTATCCATAGGACATCCGTATGACATGCGTATGGCTTTACATTCCTCACTGATTCTTCCCAATTGAATTGAATTACTCAATGGGCTGAAATGAGGAAAATGTGTGCATATTTCTCGCATGTCACCCAGATGGTCTGTGTGGTGTCTTTTTTTTTTTTTTCTCGCATCCATAGACTTGCATTGGCGAGACTCGGATGATATACGCGTACAATCTCAGCATGCTGCGATTTTGCACGCATGCTGAATACGCCTGAGAAAAAATACGGTGATGTGCGCTGCCCCATAGATTAACACTGGTCCGAGTGCTATGCGATGTTTTCTCTCATAGCACTCGTCCATATTCTACGGTACTGTGACCCCGGCCTAACGCAGCGATGCCAAATGGGTTATTTATTTATTTTTTTTTAAATACGGCAAAAGAGTAATTTAAACTTTTATTTTCCATGTTTGTAAAACTTTTTTTTCACTTTCTACTGCATTTATGTAAAGCTGCAATAATCTGACCGCTTATGCTATAAGTAGCAGTTTTTATTGCTATGTACAACTAAAATCACGATCTCTTGTGAACGCCGCCCACAGGCTGGGTTTCATTGGAGGATTGTAATGACAGGTACGGGGGTAATTAGCAGACTCTCGTTTTTCATGGGTGCCATCGGCACCCCACGATCACGTCACAGGCGCGCTTATGAGAGCTGAGAATGACTTTCTCCCTGCCGGCGCATTTTAAATGCCACTCTGACAGCGGGATTATTTATTTATGTATTTATTATGCATTACTTATATAGCGCTATCTTATTCCGCAGCGCTTTACAGACATTATCATCACTGTCCCCAATGGGGCTCACAATCTAAATTCTCTATCAGTATTTCTTTGGAGTGTGGGAGGAAACCGGAGAACCCGGAGGAAACCCACGTAAACACGGGGAAAACATACAAACTCCTTACAGTTGTTGTGCTTGGTGGGATTTGAACCCAGGACTCCAGAGCTTCAAGGCTGCTGTGCTAACCCCTGAACTCTGCTTCAGACGCTGCTGTTAGAGGCACATGATGTCATCTTTCCCGGCACCTGATGGCCAGCATCAAAGGCAGAGACACGACCTATGACATACAAGTATGTCATATATTGTAACCGGAATCTGCCACCAGGTTTTTGCTACCTCATCTAAGAGCAGCATAATGTAGGAAAAGAGACCCCGATTCCAGTGATGTATCATTTAGTTTACTGGGTGCGCAGTTGTGATACAATCAGAGTTTAGCTGTAGCAGGGCTCCAAAAGGTTACCTCCCCACACCACCGCTTTCTGTGAACATTGTCTAGTGATTATGAAAGGGGCGTGGTCGGACCAGTGCTCACAGGAGCTGTACTCCCAGCAGTGATGATTTATGGGTGATAAAACATTCACTGCATTGAAACCGCACACAGCCTAAGTGACACATCACTGAAATCAGTGTCTCGGCCCCTATTTCAAGGGGATTTTTAGATTAGAGTCCCTTTTAATGCTACAGCGTAACAAGATATTTTGTACCGTTGAATGCTTCTTAGCCCAGTTTCACACGTCCTGATATTTCTGGTACCGGAGATATTGGTGTCCGTGTGTGCATGTTTGGCAACCGCATGCTGCACTAGTACCACACGTACCCGCGCCTGGGAAGCAGCGGTACTGTTAGCGCTGTTCCCCATCGCCGGGTGCTGAAGACTGCTCACATCATTCTGTTGAGAATGTTGAGTTATATTGAACAGATAACAGGGAGGGCAAGCGGCGACTGATGGGACTACTACTCACATCAGCCTACACCTTCTGCTGCTAATAACAGTGAGAGCAGGCGGCGGCTGATGAGAGTATTCATCAGCTACCTCCTGCGCAATAAATAAATTTAAAAAACTGAGTGGGTTACCCTGTATTTTTGATAGCCAGCTAGGCAAAACGGACAGCTGTGGGCTGAAACCCTCAGCTGTCAGCTTCAGGGTTTGTTTTTTTTAACCCCCAGATTTTTTTTCTTTTTTGCGTTTTCGTTTTTCGCTCCCCTTCATCCTAGAGCCATAACTTTTTTTATCTTTCCGTCATTATGGTCATATGAGGGCTTATTTTTTGCAAGACGAGTTGTACTTTTGAAAGTTAACCCTTGGTTTTACCATGTCATGTACTAGAAAACGGGGAAAAAAATTCCAAGTGAAACTGCAAAAAAGTGCAATCCCTCACTTGTTTTTGTTTGGCTTTTTTTTTAGCTAGGTTCACTAAATCCTAAAACTGGCCAGCCAGTATGGTTCTCCAGGTCATTGCGAGTTCATAGACACCAAACATGTGTAGGTTCTTTTTTATCGAAGTGGTAAATTTTTTTTCCAAACTTTGGTAAAAAAAAAAAAAAAAAAATTGGGCCCTTTTCCGATACCCGTGGTGTCTCCACTTTTTGTGATTTGGGGTCAGGTGAGGGCTTATTTTTTGCGCTCCGAGTTGATGTTTTTAATGATACCATTTTGGTGCAGATACGTTCTTTTGATCGCCCATTATGGCATTTTAATGCAATGTCGCGGTGACCAAAAAAATGTAATTCTGGTGTTTTGAATTTTTTTTCTCGCTACCCGTTTAGAGATCAAGTTAATCCTTTTTTTTATTGATTGCGCGATTCTGAACACGGCGATACCAAATGTGTAGGTTTGTGGTTTTTTTTATTTATTTATTTATTTTTTTTATTTTGAATGGGGCAAAAGGGGGCTGGTTTGAACTTTTACATTTTTTTTATATATATATATTTTTTTTCATATTTTGAAAAACATTTTTTTTTTTTTTTACTTTTGCCATGCTTCAATAGCCTAGAAGCTGGCATAGCCTCATCACCTTTGCTACATAGGGGAGATCTGAGCATCGCCTCTATGTAGCAAAATTACAGCATTGCTATGAGCGCCGACCACTAGCCATAGGCTGGTGCTGCACATGGGGGCGGTGGCATGGTGCTGCACATGGGGGCGGTGGCATGGTGCTGCACATGGGGGCGGTGGCATGGTGATGCACATGGGGGCGGTGGCATGGTGCTGCACATGGGGGCGGTGGCATGGTGCTGCACATGGGGGCGGTGGCATGGTGCTGCACATGGGGGCGGTGGCATGGTGCTGCACATGGGGGCGGTGGCATGGTGCTGCACATGGGGGCGGTGGCATGGTGCTGCACATGGGGGCGGTTGACGTGGTGCTGCACATGGGGGCGGTTGACGTGGTGCTGCACATGGGGGGGGTTGACGTGGTGCTGCACATGGGGGGGTTGACGTGGTGCTGCACATGGGGGGGTTGACGTGGTGCTGCACATGGGGGGGGTTGACGTGGTGCTGCACATGGGGGGGGGTTGACGTGGTGCTGCACATGGGGGGGGTTGACGTGGTGCTGCACATGGGGGGGGTTGACGTGGTGCTGCACATGGGGGGGGTTGACGTGGTGCTGCACATGGGGGGGGTTGACGTGGTGCTGCACATGGGGGGGGTTGACGTGGTGCTGCACATGGGGGGGGTTGACGTGGTGCTGCACATGGGGGGGGTTGACGTGGTGCTGCACATGGGGGGGGTTGACGTGGTGCTGCACATGGGGTTGACGTGGTGCTGCACATGGGGGGGGTGTTGACATGGTGCTGCACATGGGGTTGACGTGGTGCTGCACATGGGGGGGTTGACGTGGTGCTGCACATGGGGGGGTTGACGTGGTGCTGCACATGGGGGGGGTTGACGTGGTGCTGCACATGGGGGGGGTTGACGTGGTGCTGCACATGGGGGGGGTTGACGTGGTGCTGCACATGGGGGGGGTTGACGTGGTGCTGCACATGGGGGGGGTTGACGTGGTGCTGCACATGGGGGGGGTTGACGTGGTGCTGCACATGGGGTTGACGTGGTGCTGCACATGGGGGGGGTGTTGACATGGTGCTGCACATGGGGGTTGACGTGGTGCTGCACATGGGGGGGGTTGACATGGTGCTGCACATGGGAGGGGGTTGACATGGTGCTGCACATGGGAGGGGGTTGACATGGTGCTGCACATGGGAGGGGGTTGACATGGTGCTGCACATGGGAGGGGGTTGACATGGTGCTGCACATGGGAGGGGGTTGACATGGTGCTGCACATGGGAGGGGGTTGACATGGTGCTGCACATGGGAGGGGGTTGACATGGTGCTGCACATGGGGAGACTGTGTGGGGCTCATACAATATACAGAAGGGGCTGTACTCTGGTTCAAACGATATATAGGGGATGTCTGCATACTTAATTCTGCTCAATATTAAGTGATACAATTAATATTAATAAAATTGTCAACAATATAATAATTAAAATATATTGATATTAATATTGAGCAGAATTAATTTCGGCCTTTTGGTTCGGCCCTCCACAACAGTCATGATCTCTCATGTGGCCCCTCGGGAAAATTAATTCCTCACCCCTGCCCTAGAGAATCTATGGGGTATTGTCAAGAGGAAGATGAGACACCAGACCCAACAGTGCAGACGAGCTGAAGGCTATCAAAGCAACCTGGGCTTCCATAACACCTCAGCAGTGCCACAGACTGATCACCTCCATGCCACACCGCATTGAGAGCATTTACTGAACATACATTTCAATAGGCCAACATTTCAGATTTTAAATCATTTTTCGTTTTGTTTTCAATGTTTTATTTATTGAGAATCATAAGATGGTTGACATCAGCAAACAAAGAATCAATTAGGGTAAACTCGAACAACAGAAGAGTCATAGAAATTTCACTTTTTTTAAGATATTCAAGTCTCAAAGGAATAAATGACATCTAGTAAAGTACCTAAAATACCATAAATAAGAAATAATTGCCTCCGTCAAAAGATCATTAATACAGAAAATGAAAGATTTTTTATTTCCATTAACAAATAAACAAAATAAAGTTGGTTAGCTGAAGCTCTGGGGATCAAAAAGTCGCCATTAGATAGTTATGAAACCAACTAGAAGCGATGAACACATAAAGGGTTAAATGGAACTAAAGGACGGTGTCACGGAAAGGGGGAGGAAAGATGGAAGGGAAATAGGTCTGCTGGTGCATCGGTCATGTCCGAAATCAAGGTATGAAATCCGGCACACATAAGGATATAAATTTATCCGAGTTCCTAAAAGTTACCCAGGAGTTCCAGACACGTGTAAAGGAGGAAACATTATTTGTGGAAAGTGCTGCTAGTTCTTCAGTATAATACTCAGATTTTAAATCATTTTTCAAGCTGGTGTTCTAAAGTATTCTAATTTACGGAGATAATGAATTTGGGTTTTCATTGGCTGTAAGCCATAATCATCAACATTAACAGAAATAAACACTTGAAATACATCACTCTGTAATGACACCATGTAATGAGTTTCACTTTTTGTATTGAAGAACTGAAATAAATTAAGCTTTTGGTGATCTAATTTAGTGAGAAGCACCGGTGTATGCCTTGCTTTCTCTGGTTGCTGTTATCGCGCAGCATCCTATTAGTGCTGAGCAATGTAAACAAAGGTGCAATCCTACATTCACATAGACTTGTACCAGTACATGGTTAACATTTACAAGGCCTTATTTCCTTAAGAACTGCACAGAATTAAAATTTGATTACAGTGTTTACACTACAAGGTTTAGCTGGCTGCCAGCAGTAGGCTGATAACCACAGACCATGGTAAGTTTCTCTTAAAGGGAACCTGTCATCTCCATAAAATGTTGTTTACCTGCCTATATGACCGTAATCTGCAGATAAATTGCATTTAAAGGGACTCTGTCACCCCAAAAATCGTATGAGATAAGGCCACTGGCATCAGGGGCTTATCTACAGCATTCTGTAATGCTGTAGATAAGCCCCGATGTAACCTGAATGGTAAGAAAAACGGGTTGTGTTATATTCTTCTCACCCAGGGGCGGTCCCGGTGCGGTCCGTTCAGATAGGCGTCGATGTCCGGGGCCTCCCATCTTCATACGATGACGTCCTCTTCTTGTCTTCACGCTGTGGCTCCGGCGCAGGCGTACTTTGTCTGCCCTGTTGAGGACAGAGCAAAGTACTGCAGTGTGCAGGCGCCGGGCCTCTGACGTTACGTTTAAGGAATCTGCAAACTATTCTAAGAATATCTGCGCTCCAGGAGGCAAATAGTGCTCTGTCCCTCCCGAGTCTCTCCGTGTGGCTAAGCAGTACTGTACAGCCACATATGGGGTATTTCTACATTCAGCAGAAATTGTGACAAATTTTGTTGCCAGTTTTACCCATTTCCCCTTGTAAAAATGTAAAACCTGGAGCTAAAACAATAAAATTCTGTGACGCATTGGTGGTGTCAATATGATCACTGCCCCTAGATGAATTCATTGAGAGGTGTAGTTTGTAAAATGGGGTCACTTATGTGGGAGGGGTTTCTGCTGTTCTGGCACCTCAGGGGCTCTGCCAGTGGGTTATGGCACCCGCAAACCATAACATAAAATCTGCACTATAATATGGCGCTCCTTCCCTTCTGAGCTTTGCACTGTGCCTCACAAGTAGTTCCCAAGTACATGTGAGGTATTGGCGCAATAAGGAGACATTGCACACTGAGGCCCATTTTTTTTTTCTACTAGCACTTATAAAAATTAATAATTTGGGGTTAAAACAACAATTTAGCAGTAAAAATGTAATTATTCTTTCTTTACTGCCCAATGGTATAAATTTCTGGCACATGTGGTGTCAATATGCTCACTGCACTCCTAGATGAATTCACTGAGAGATGTAGTTTGTAAAATGGTGTCATTCTCGTGGGTTTCTGCCACCTCAGGAGCTCTGCCAATGTGACATGGCACCCTCAACCCATTCCAGCAAAATCTGAACTCCAATATGGCGCTTCTTCCCTTCTGAGCTTTGCACTGTGCCTCAAAAGTAGTTTTTGACCACATATGGGGTACTGGCACACTCAGGAGAAATTGCCCAACAAATTGCACAATGCATTTTCTCCTTTTACCCTTGTGAAAATAAAAAAAAAAATGTTGAACTGACAGAATGTTTGTTGAAAAAATGTCAATTTTTTTTTTTTTTTTTTCACGGCTTTGTTACAAACTTCTGTGAATCACCCGGGGGTTCAAGGTGCTCACCACACATCTAGAAACATTCTTTGAGGTGTCTGGTTTCCAAAATATGGGCACTTCTGGGGGTTTCCACTGTTTGCACACACAATGAATTTTCCAAACGCATCATGGCATCTGCTAACAATTACAGCACATTTTGCTTTCAAAAAGTTAAATGGCGCTCCTTCCCTTCCAAGCCCTGCCGTGCACCCAAACAGTATTTTTCCCCCAAACATGGGGTATTGACGTACTTTGGAGAAACTGCACAACAAATTTTGGGGACTATTTTCACCTGTTACCCTTGTGAAAATAAAAAAAAATTGGGTCTAAAGTAAAATTTTTGTGAAGAAAAAAAAAAAAAAATTAAATGGTATTTTTTTTTTCTTCCATATTCCATTAATTCCTGTGAATCACCTGAAGAGTTAATAAACTTCTTGAATGTGGTTTTGAGCACTTTGAGGGGTGCAAATTTTAAAGGTAGCTTACACATTTGCGAATTGTTTTTTTGAAAATGTAATAACCTCAGGCTGCCAACAGCATGTGATTCCCATCGTCCTACTTATTGGCAGCTGGCTCCCCGCAGTTAGGCAGCGGAGAGTTGGCGGTCAATCAGCATGATATTGCCAGTCATGCCCCTTCAATGGAGCAGAGTGGAAGACAAGCAGCTGCTTTGTTGTTGTGACGTCGGCGTAAGCCGCATAATCGCCGGCAGGAGCAGTCTGTGACCACTGTGGGCCGGCAGATATCTGTTCTTGGGCCCATAGTGAAAAGAATAACATTTTTCACAAAATGCAATAACAAAGGAATAAACAAAAGATAAATCAAATTATTTATGCTTACTAATGTCACCATCGTATTCCAAAGCGTGAGACGAGCGGGGGACACCGCATCTGGACACTGAGGCACACCTGCTCCAAGAGCCCACTCTTATCGCTATACGGCAATATATAAACTATGCAATAGCAGACGCAGATTACAGTGTGTCCTGACATCATTACCTGATACATCCACCTATTAGTACGTAACTGATGAAGGTCCTGATATAGGACTGAAACGTTTTGGGTACTACAATTAAACCGCTCACGAGCATTAAGTGGAGTGTCGGGTTCTTTCTCTTGAAAGATTGTCATTAACTGAAACAAAAAGCTTTGAAGAATTTTTAAACATGAGTGAGTAACAGCCAAACTCTTCTACAAAGGTGAGGTTGTGGAGGACAGTTTAATGTCACAGGTCACCGATCATGGCAAGACTGAGCACAACGATAACACAAATAGTATTTCTATTATTTCAGCAACGTATCTCCCAGGCTGAGATTTCAAAGCAAACTGGAGTTTCAAGATATACCATCAGCTCAGAAAGGGCAGCAACCAGTGGGATCCAGCTACACCCATATATTGTTCTGAGAAGTCTGGCTAGAAGTGGTCTTCTCAGAATTGTGACTAAAAGCCAAGCCTTTGGATATCAGAGGAAGTCTGTACAATAAAAACAGATAGTTTAAAAAAATTATATATTAAAAAAAGAAAAAAGCCATACCTTTGACATAGAAGTAAGGACTATGCGTGAAAATATAGGAAGTGGGGTGCAGAAAATTGGCAGCAGGTGCTCTGGACCCATAAGTCCCAGACCATTTGAACTGTGAATTTGATATATTGGTGTAAGAAATGAAGATGGCTGGAGAGCTGTATAATAATGAATGTCTGCTGGCTACAGCGAAAGCATGGGGAGATTCCTTGCAAGTTTGGGGCTGCATTTCATCAAGTGTAGTTGGGAATTTGTTTAACCCCTTGAAGACATCCACCGTACATGTACGGCGCAAGACTGAAGCAGGTGTATGAAGCGAGCCCAGCACCTGCCTCTAACAATCCCAAGCACTACCCTTGATTGTTAACATGTTAAATGCCACTGTCAAGCTCTGACATTGGCATTTAACACGAAGCGGGCAGAATGGGGGCATGTTATTCTATACTCCAATTGGTGCTCCCATGATGTGATCGCTGGTCATTGATGGGTTGCTATGAGAGCCGGGGATCTGCTGAATACCTCCATGCTTGTCTTTACGGAGCTCCTTTGAAAGCCTTCCTGTGGCTGGATTACAAAGGAGGCTGCGGTTTCTGCCACATACTGTGATGCCGCAGCATCTCTGCATATAGCACAAGCAATCATACGATCACAGCTTCAGGTCCCTTAAGGGAACTAACAAGAACAGTAAAAAATAAAAAACAAAACAAACGTAAGTTCAAATCACCCACTTGCACCATCAAAAATAAAGGTATTAAAAAAAGAAAAATAGATCAGACTTTTCAGATAAATCAAAATCTAAAAATAATTAACCCGATCGGTAAGCGCCATAAATGGGGAGGGGGGGGGGGGGGGGGGGAGAGATCAAGAACGCTAAAATTTGTAGTATTTTTTTGGTCACTGCAATTCTACAAAAAATGCTGTGACAAGCAATCAAAATGTCACATCTATCCCAAATTGGTATCAATAAAAATGTTGTCCAACGTAAAATAAGCACACTGTTCCATTGACCGAAAAATAAAAGTAAATGAATGTTGTCATCCAAAATTACATCTTGTCCCGCAAAAAAACAAGCCCTCATATATTTCTATGTGGACAGAAAAAATGAGTTGGGGTATGTGCCCTTGATCAGTAATTGCTGCGGGTTTGACGCTGCGCGTTTATGCATTGTCAAACCTGCAGCAGTCAGCTGTTACAGCATAGTGGATGGGATTTCTAGAAATCCCATGTCCACAATGCGTCTATATTCTCCTGCAGATCACCCACGGAGACTGACATGTGGCGCATCTTTCCAGACTGCAGCATGTCAATTTCTCAATAGAAGGCAGCGCTCTGGATGCCGTGAACATGCGCTTCGTCCAAAACGCTGTTACCTCCGGATCGGGGGCACCCGGCCTTCTGGCTCTGGGAAGAAGAGGGGAATATCTAGAATGCAAATTGCTCCAATTTTGAAGGGGTTAAGATTAAGAGAGTTGTCCACCTGTTGGGCACAATTTTGTTTTTTCTTAAATGCATGCAATTGGGGCTAAAGAAATCATATGTGCAGTTGGGTTTAATTTAAAAAAAAAAAAAAATTATTCATTTTGGCTTCAATAGCTGCTGTATTACCCTATTACTGGTTTCAGAATGAACTGTATGTGAACAAGCAAAACTGCTATGGAAACCATAGGGAGAGACAGCATGTGGACAAAATGACTTTATCTAGTCTGAAACAGAGTAATTTAATTTAACGGGTTTGTACAACAGATGAAATAAAAAATAATTCTAAATTAATAAAAAATAATTGAGACATACTGTATTTTGCGAACTAGAAGACTCCATTTTTTTCCACCAAAATTTTGGAGGAAACTGGGGTTGCACCTTATAGTCTAGATGTACCTGGCTTAGGGAGCGGTGGCGATGGAGCAGGTTCAGAAGGTCATGCTGGGGCTAATGCTTGTCCCTGCCTTTTTAAGGGAATTAATATGCACTGCTCCCCACGCCCAGAATCCCACTCACCTCTCTACGTGGGGAGCAGTTAATATTCATGTTCTTATAATAGCGGGCACACGTGTTCATCGCAGCCGCATTTTTGCGGCCACTAGGCAATCACTTATGTCCTCTATTAAGGGAAATTAATATTCACTGTTCCACACGCCTTAGTCCAGGGTGTGGGAAGCGGTGAGTATTCTGGTAACTGACATCGGCGCATGGGACGCATAGCATTCATGTGCTTCTCCGCTTACGTGCTGAAGTCAGTTGTTGGCATCAAAAGAGAGTGCCGTGCTGCGACTGAGTGAAGGGAAGGTGAGCAGAATCTATTTATCTTTATGTGTGTGGTGATGGGGGCCATATATACCAGGATAGGGATCATACACTGTATACCAGGATGGAGATCCATAGACACTGTATATCAGGATTGGGATCATATACTGAATGTTAGGATGGGGATCATATGTACCAGGATAGGGGCTATAGGTAACAGGTTGGGGAACATATATACCAGGATGAGAGCCATATATATAGTTCATGCTCAGAAACCCTCCAATGTGGCTGAATTACAGCAATTCTGCAAAGATGAGTGCACAAAATACCTCGAGAGTGTTGTAAAAGACTCCTTACCACTTATCACAAACTCTTGATTGCAGTTATTTCTGCTTCAGTGGCCCAACCAGTTGCTAGGTTTAGGGGGCAAACACTTTTTCACACAAGGTCCTGTAGGTTTGGATTGCTTTTCCCCTTAATAATAAAGAACTTCATTTAAAAACTGCATTTAGTACTTGCTTGTTATCTTTGTCTAATATTTAAATTTTCTTGGTGATTTGAAACATGTAAGGGTATGTTTCCACATTCAGGAAACCCAGCGCTTTGGACGCAGCAGATACCCTGCTCTGCCCAAAGCACCGCCCCCTGTTGTACGCGCGGTGAATCCGAATGTGTTCATTGAGCACATGCGGAATCACCGCATCGTATTCATTGACTGTGGTATTTATCTTGCGGAGACAGAGCGTCTCCGCAAGATAAATAGACGTGCTGCGGTCTATAAAGACGCGCCGCATGTCCGGATACGCAGGGCCCGCCGGATGTGGCCATGCGCACATAGTGGAGACGGGATTTCATAAAATCCCTATCACTATGCTGTAATATCTGGATGCCGCGGCTTTACGCAGCATCCAGTCTGCAGCAAATCCTGATGTAATCCGGCACGTGGAAACATACCCTGAGGGTATGTGCACACGTCAGGATTTCTTCAGGAATTTTTGCATTTTTTTTGCGGATTTCCCCGATAAAAACGTTAAATACCGCATTAAAAACACATACATTATGCATCCTATCATTTAGAATGCATTCTGCATTTTTTGTGCAAATGTTGGGTTTTTTTCCGCAAAAAAAACGCATTCCGGAAAAAGAAGCAACATGTTCATTATTTTTGCGGATTTTTGGCGGATTTCCCATGTAATTGGAGTGTCAGGAAAAAAACGCAAAATTTCCGCCAAAAAAACGCACAAACGTGCAAAAAACGCAAAAAAAACCCGCATGCGGATTTCTGGCAGAAATGTCCGGATTTTGTCAGGAAAATTTCTGCAAGAAATCCTGACGTGTGCACATACCCTGAGTGTGACAAACATGTATAAGAATAGGAAATTTGGAAGGGGGCAAACACTTTTTCACACAACTGTACCAGGATGGGGATCATATATACAAGGATAGGCCACATATAAACCAGGATTGGGGACATTAGCACAGAATTAGAGGACATTACCCCATAAGTGTCAGCGGCAGATCTCAACTTCCCCCCATACAACAGATAACAGTGCTTCATGACCACATTTTTTGTTTCAAATCTTTTTTTTTTTTTTTCTTTTCTGTTTTCCTCCTGTAAAACCTAGGTGCGTCTCATGGTTCGCTGCATGTTAAAGTCCGCAAAATGCTACACTTCCTTTCTAGTATGTGTCCAATAATCAATTCATGCATAATAATAATAATAAATAATATTAATAATAGTGTTGGCCAACCTCTTTAGCTGGGAGAGTTACTGGCAGTCATTTATTATAACTCTACGCTTACTGTGCTACTGAACAGTTGATCTTGAAGAAGCTTCACAATACAAAGGAAATTTAGTTTGCGGTTCGTTTTCTTCTAAAATGTATTTAGCTAACCTTAGAACTTGCACCTTTTCAGTAAATGTTCTTGTCTTGGTGGATATTTATTCCAGGTAACAAAAGCCTGTTGTCATTCTGGTATGTTCAAATAAGAAGTATAAACTGATATTTAGTATCTTTGGAGAATAATTCACAACACTCCGTGAGTTGTTTTTTTTTTTTTTTTAATTCTTAAATAAAAAGACTGCTGCAGGTGGTTTTCAATATAACATACCGTATATACTCGAGTATAAGCCGAGATTTTCAGCCCAAATTTTTGGGCTGAAAGTGCCCCTCTCGGCTTATACTCGAGTCACGGTCGGCGGGTGAGGGGGAGAGAGGTCTGTCATATACTCACCTGCTTCTGGGGCTCCTGGCGCTCCCCCTGCCTGTCCCATGGTCTTCGGGTGCCGCAGCTCTTCCCCTGTTCAGCGGTCACGTGGACCGCTCATTAAAGTTATGAATATGGACTCCACTCCCATAGGGGTGGAGCCGCATATTCATTTCTCTAATGAGCGGTAACGGTGACCACTGTCAGAGGAAGAGGCTGCGGCACCCGGAGACCATCTGTCCGGGATAAGGAGCCAGGGATGCCGGGAGCAGGTGAGTATTACATATTTACCTGTCCACGTTCCACACGCCGGGCGCCACTCCGTCTTCCTGTCCTCTTGCTCTGACTGTTCAGGTCAGAGGGCGCGATGACGTACTAATCTGCACGCCGCCCTCTGCCTGAACAGTCAGTGCGGAGAGACGCCGAGACGGGACGCTGAGGAGCTGCGGGCAGCAACAGAGGTGAGTATGTCATTTTTTTTTTTATTGCAGCAGCAGCATCATATATTGCACAGCTTTATATGGAGCATCTATGGGGCAATAATGAACGGTGCAGAGCATTCTATATGGCACAGTTTTGTATGGAGCATCTATGGGGCCTTAATGAACGGTGCAGAGCATTCTATGGCACAGCTTTATATGGAGCATCTATGGGGCCATAATGAACGGTGCAGAGCATTCTATATGGCACAGCTTTATGTGGAGCATCTATGGGGCCATAATGAACGGTGCAGAGCATTCTATGTGGCACAGCTTTATATGGAGCATCTATGGGGCCATAATGAACGGTGCAGAGCATTCTATATGGCACAGTTTTGTATGGAGCATCTATGGGGCCATAATGAACAGTGCAGAGCATTCTATATGGCACAGCTATATATGGATCATCTATGGGGCAATAATCAACGGTATGGAGCATTATATATGGCACAGCTTTATATGGAGCATCTTATGGGGCAATAATGAAATGTATGGAGCATCTTATGGGGCCATAATGAAATGTATGGAGCATTATATGTGGCACAGCTTTATATGGAGCGTCTTATGGGGCAATAATGAACGGTATGGAGCATCTATTTTTATTTTTGAAATTCACCGGTAGCTGCTGCATTTCCTACCCTAGGCTTATACTCGAGTCAATAAGTTTTCCCAGTTTTTTGTGGCAAAATTAGGGGGGGGTCGGCTTATACTCGGGTCGGCTTATACTCGAGTATATACGGTACTTTTTCTATTTTGTCATGAACGGTCATCTTTATAATCAAATACTAACACTACCAGATATTGCATTAACCCCATATTGATGCTGCCAGTTTTTCCCTTTATGATGCAGCTTTTTTCTTTATCTTTGGATGAGTTGTTGTTGTTCATATTACATATTGTCTATTTTTTTTACCCAAAAAAATGAGATTAATCTAACCTTAATGAAATAAATAAAAAAACCAATCAGTACTCCTATACTGATCCCCATGACATAGCGCTTCCCATGGCCTTTTTTCGTTTCTCCTTATTGCAGGTATTGCAATGTAACCACTGCAGCCAATCGGTGGTTGCAGCAGCAGTCAAGGATCCCACTTGTTACAGCTGGAACATGCTGCCTAGGGCACAGGCTTGGGTCCGGACCACCCACAATCACTGCATTGTACATGTACACCAGTTTTCAGCATCTTAACTTACAAACGTTCTCCACTACTAAATATAATGAAATCTCCGAAGAAGTAAAATATAAATAACCGAAAGAGTGCCTATCAAGTCAAGATTCTATAATCCTGCTGTAGTCAAGATAATACTATAATGGAAAGACATAAAAGGGATAAACAATTGTAGTATCGCTACTTCCAACAGGTGGAGCTATAGAGTTAAGTCCTCTTTTTCGCAGAAGAGGCAATTTGCATATAAAGTTTATTAAGTAATTATAATAAGTGTCTATAAATGACAAGCGTTCTGCCATAACTATACACCTATAAGGATAGAGATTGAAAAATTGACCATATTAGATCATATACTATCCCGACAATTGGTCTCCCAAATAAGTACTCCCCCGGTCAGTATGTAATATATACTGAAAGTTGGTACAGACAATAGCTGTTAATAAGAAATAAACAATGTATAACAGGCAATGAAAACAAATACATAATTTGGTGGTGCCTAGGAATATGTCTAAGTCTATGATTAAAAGGTCATAAGTTAATAATAAAGCAAAAAATAAGTGACACTGTATCATAT
This sequence comes from Ranitomeya variabilis, assembly GCF_051348905.1. NCBI lineage: Eukaryota > Metazoa > Chordata > Amphibia > Anura > Dendrobatidae > Ranitomeya > Ranitomeya variabilis. The sequence continues at coordinate 374,984,802 of NC_135232.1, forward strand.
GTGACCCATGCATATGTCATAAATACAATGCAGTAAGTGTCATGGTAGATAACACCCTTGATGGCAACAATTAAAGTGCATAAGTATAAATAACTATAACGCATAGCCATTACCTAAAAACATAGTGAGGCCAGTATGAAGAACACCGGGTAGAGAAACGAGGAGGGTGCACAAGTACAACAACGAGCGTTTCACCACATAGGGCTTCGTCAGGAGGGCCATTCCTTTTGTTCTTTATGAGATGTGCCTCCGCCAGAGGAGATTGGAAGCAGCTCTCCTGTAGAGAACAAAGGAGCCACTCTGCACCTGTGAATGGAGGAGAGAGGAGAGCGCTTCTGGCCGAACCATCATTCAGCTGACTGCTATCTATCCTGTGTGCCACCCTTGGATTCTATATGACCATTTAATTAAGCATTCTCTGTAGGGGTAGGTGATACTGTGACCTTTGCCACCAGTTGTGATTGGTGGATCCTGTATTATCTGTTGTAATCCTGCCTGTGATGGTAATGAGATGACTACTGAGGTCCTGTCTGATAAACACATTAGACTGGCATTTCCTGTTCTGTACAATGTGAAACTTCAAGATTTCCAGATGTTTCTTTAACACCGTTAAAGACCTATTAAAATTTTAGATAAAACCTAAGCAAAAACAATAAAATCAAACATTTATGGTAAACATGTCCTTTTAAACAATAGTTCATTTTCTGACGATTCATTCCGCTCAGATCTAAGCTTTTGCCATAGTGCTCACTGTGCATGTTACATCCTTCACTGCAAAAATACTGCAATTTCTAGGATATGCGCAGATTCTTCCCTCTTCATTAGATATGACTAGTGTTGTTTTGTTTTGAGGACAATCAAATCAAAACCTATTATTACTATTATTATTTATTTATATAGCACCAGTGACTCGATGGTGCAGTACATGAGAAGGGGTTACATACAAATACAGATATCACTTACAGTAAGCAAACTAACAATGACAGACTGATACAGAGTTGGGAGAGGACCCTGCCCTTGTGGGCTTACATTCTACAGGTTTATGGGGAAAATACCTTTTATATAAACCAATTTAGTTACTGTCAGAATTAAATAGGCCAACACATTTAGGGGACAGCCCCTGCCCATATATACTGTATTAAGGTGTATGGACATTGTAAAAAGTGACAAAATCTGCTTTTTCATGCTGTTCCTTTTTTTTATTAATGGGAATTGAAGGGAACCTGACAGTGGATTCATGCTGCCCAAAGCATGGACAGCATGAATCAGAAACTTGCTGCATTATTGCCGCCATGTATGTGTTACTCTGAAAGGCTGCAGCATTTTCAAGATGACTCGCTTAGAAAAGCCGTCCAGGGAATACGTGTCTTGAATGACTACTTTGAGACAGGGCTTCTCCCTGCCTTGTTGCCCTATACACAATATATTAGGGTAAGGCTACGTGCCCACAATCAGGAATGGTATCTTTTTGGAAGGGCGTATTTTCGATGCGTTCTAATTACCACACTTGTATTTTAGTACATGCGAATTTACCGCATGTAAGGCGTATGTTGGTCAAAATAGGCAGCGGAGACTAGCTGTTAGCTAGCATCTGGTCGTGTAGCAGGAGTGCGCTGACTCAGGGGACATGCTGGAAGCTAATGGTAAGGCCACGCTCACACGTTCAGCATTTGGTCAGTATTTTACATCAGTATGTGTAAGGCTACTTTCACACTAGCGTTAACTGCATTATGTCGCAAATCCGTTTTTTGCCGAAAAACGGATGCGTCAAAAAAAGTGAAAAACGTATGCAACGCATACAGCATTTCGACGGATCCGTCGCAAATCCGCTAAACGTTTCCGTCGAAATACTGGATGCGTTGCATCCGTTTTTACCATCCGTTGCATCCGTTTTTACGACGGATCCGTTTTTAAAATGGGAGGCTCCCAAATTTGATTGGCTACTGGAAAATATGGAAAACTATATAGTTACTGTTTTTACAGCCCATCTTTGAGGGTTTTAGTTTTGTGGCAGCGATTTAAGGTGTTCTTGTGAGGATTGCTAGTTTGGTTACCGACGTTATCTTTGAGACGAATCGCCTGGATATCATAGTGCGGGAGAAGGAGGCGGCAGCGGAAAGACGTAGGATGCTTCTGCAGCAACGGAGACGGAGACGACTGTGGATTCATCCGATTAATCAACTACGGATGATGATAAAGGGATCCAAACCCTAACCCTACCCCTAACCTCACACCTAACCGTTTAATGAACATTTTCTGACAGTCATAGTGCCACGTATTTCAGTGCCACGTATTTAAGTGCCACGTACTATAAATACTATAACTACGTGGTTATACGTGGCACTAAAATATCGTGGCACTTAAATGCGTGGCACTTAAATACATGGCACTGAAATATCGTGGCATTTACGTGAAATACATGGCACCTATGTACGTGGCACCTATGTACGTGCCACGTATATAAGTGCCACGTATATAGGTGCCACGTATATAGGTGCCACGTATTTCACGTAAATGCCACGATATTTCAGTGCCACGCATTTAAGTGCCACGTATTTACGTGCCACGATATTTCAGTGCCACGTATAACCACGTGGTTATAGTATTTATAGTACGTGGCACTTAAATACGTGGCACTGAAATACGTGGCACCTATATACGTGGCACCTATATACATGGCACTTAAGTACGTGGCCATATATGTGGGGTTGAAGGCCCAGGCCAGGTTTATATAGATTTGGGGGTGTCTGGCCAATTGGCAACAAAATCCAGCTTCTGAGCATGCTCAGTGTAAAAAAACGTATTGCAGCGCTGCATTGCGTCGTACGACGTGTCCCGACGCATCCGTCGCTCATAGGCTTCCATTGTAGCCAACGACGCATGCCGCAGGATGCGTCGCGACACGTTTTTTAGGCGGAGACAAAAAACGTTACAAGCAACGTTTTTTGCCGACGACGTGTCGCCAAATTTCGACGCATCCGTCGTACGACGCACACGACGTATGCCAATCCGTCACAATACGTCGCCAATACAAGTCTATGGGGAAAAAACGCATCCAGCAAAAACTTTTGCTGGATGCGGTTTTTCTGAAAAAAGACGTTTTGAGACGTAATGCAGTTAACGCTAGTGTGAAAGTAGCCTAAGCCAAAACCAGGAGCGGAACAATCAGAGGAAAAGCATCATAGAAACACATCACCACTTCTGTATTTATCACCCACTCCTGGTTTTGGCTTACAAATACTGATGTTAAATACTGACCAAATGTGTGAACGTGGCCTAATAAAGGATAGTAGTGCAGTGGCACTTCTACTTTTCTTTTTTACTGTCAAAATGGCAGTTTGCTATAAAAGGGCCAAAATGGTAAAATATGGCCTCAATTTCAACAATGACTGTTTTTTGTTTTTTTTTTTGTTTAAAAAAAAAATAAAAAAATGCAATCCTGATAATTGTGCCTTTAAATACTAGATTTTAAATTAACTGGTTTGTATTTCTCATTTTTTCCATGGAAACTTAATACCAGTAAGTCTTCTTGAGATTTTGATCTGCTACTGCTAGATGAGCTATTTTTTAATATGAATATCCATACTAGGCTTCTCCAAACTGAGCCGTTTTAGATGGATGGTTAATGTATTCTTAAGATAAAAAAATCATTCCTCTATGTTGTTAGTACCTAGTTTGGTAAGCCTTGGAAATCTCATTCAGACACAGTAAGGACTATTAAATTATAATTGTACTTTATATAGAGCCATTAATTTCTACAGCACTTTACAGACTGCATCATTTCTGTGCCCGTTGGAACTCAGAATCTAAGTGTGGGGAAAGAGCAGTATAACCAATGGCTGTTTCCCAATCATTGACCTGTCTACAATGCTGGTCATAATTATTGGCACCCCTTTGTTTTTTTCATAGACTTTACAATATCTTCAGGAAAAAAAAATGGTAATGTACCATAGTTATATCAGTCAGCTGTTCCAGCATAGTGGAGGGGATTTTTTGAAATCCCGTGTCCACTATGCGTGGAAACACGCATCCGTCGGCCCTGCGACTCCGGACATGCTGCACGTCTTTTAAGATCGCAGCATGTCCATGTTCCTTGCGGCGACGCTGCGACGCCGCAAGGAATAACACGGCCCTATGCGAGAGGTGCGATGATCTCGGATGTGTGCAATGAACACATCTGGCATCACCGCGTCCCAGAAGGGGGCGGGGCTTACCGCCAAGCGGGTTTGCCGCTCCGACGATACCGCCGGCCATCCTGATCGTGGAAACGTACCCTTAGGGTTGGAGTTAGAATTAGGGCGTTTCCACTGTTTAGGTACATCAAGGTGTCTCCAAATGCGACATGGCGCCCGCCATTGATTCCAGCTAATTTAATTAAAAAAGCCAAACAGTGCTCCCTCCCTTCTGAGCGCTGCCATGTGCCCAAACAGTGGCTTTCCCCTACATACGGAGTATCGGCGTACTAGGAGAAATTGCACAACACAACAAACTCTCCATTTTCTCCTGATACCCTTATGAAAATAAAAAAAAATTGGTTCCAAGGTAAATTTTTTGTGAAAAAAGGATAATGTTAATTTTTTCCTTCCACATTGCATTAGTTCTTTTGAAGCACCTGAAGAGTTAATAAACTTCTTGAATGTGGTTTTATGCACCATGAGGGCTGCAGTTTTTAGAATGGTGTCACTTTTAGTTATTTTCTGTTATATTGACCCCCCAAACTCACTTCGAATGTGATGTGTTCCCTAAAAAATGGTTTTGTAAATTTTGTTGGAAAAATTAGAAATTGTTGGTCAAGTTTTAACCCTTATAACTTCCTAACAAAAAAAAAAAAAAAATGTTTCCAAAATTGTGCTGATACAAAGTTGACATGTGGGAAATGTTATTTATTAACTATTTTGTGTGGCACCATTCTCTGATTTAAGGGTACAAATATTAAAAGTTTGAAAATCCAAATTTACATTTTTTTCATAAACGCATGTCATATTGAATATGCAAATTGCCTCTTCAGAGAAAAAGAGGACTTGAACTCTATAGCGCCACCTGTTGGGAGTAGCGATCCTACAAGTCACAATCAACCCTTTAACGAGTCTTGCAATATGACTTAGGATAAAAGCCAAAGCACTATCTCAATTCGCAGACACGGTGTTTCGGGCTGTTGGCCCTCGTCAGTGCGAAGCATGAGAACTAATTTGACTAGGTGAGAGGCTCTGGACTGGGGTCTAAGGGGTAACGTTTCTCCTTATGGAGGGTGACTTACTGTCATATTGAATAAATTTTACCACTAACATGGAGTACAATATGTCACGAAAAAACAATGTTAGGGTATGTGTCCACCTTCAGGATGGGCGGCGGTATGGACGGAGCGGCAAACCCGCTCCGCCCTAATCCCCGCCCCCTTCTGTGACGCGGTGATGCCGGATGTGTTCATTGCACACATCCGGCATCATCGCACCCCACACATAGGGCCCTGTGATATACCTTGCGAAGGTATACGGACATGCTGCGATCTAAAAGACGCGCCGCATGTCCGGAATCGCAGGGCCGCCGGGTGCGTTACCACACATAGTGGAGACGGGATTTGATATAATCCCCTCCACTATGCTGTAACATCTGGACGCTGCGCGTTTGACGCTTCGGCTCTGCGCAGTGTCAGACACGCAGCGTTTCCTGCACGTGGAAACATACCCTTAGAATCAGTGGGATCCGTTGCAGTGTTCCAGAGCTATATCCTCATAAAATTACACTGGTCAGAATTGTAAAAATTGGCTTGGTCATTAAGGGGTTAAAGCAGTTACCTTAGCTTAGTTCGAAAGACCCAGAGATGTGGTCTGCCAATGCGAGGAAGGCCTAAGTTTCACGAATGTGTGAAACCAGCTAAAGAGGAACTTTTCAGCTGTTCGTTGTTATGCAATTAGCACATGACGGATGTTATGGACTTTTGTCTAACAAAAAGGTCTCTCCAGTAGATTTCTTTTTCACCATGATTGGCCAATACTGTTCTATCCTTTTTTTTTTTTTTTGCTTTGTCACGATAGGTGATAACTAGTGATGAGCAAGTGTACTCGTTGCTCGGGTGACCTCCGAGTATTTGACTGCTCGGAGATTTAGTTTTGATCATGGCAGCTGAATGATTTACAGCTAGTAGCCAGCCTAAGTACATGTGGGGGTTGCCTGGTTGTTCCCCACATGTAATCAAGCAGGCTAATAGCTGTAAATCATTCAGCTGCCGGGATGAAAACTGAATCTCCGAGCAGTCTTAAATACTCTGAGGTCACTCGAGCGTGCTCGGGAAAACCCAAGCACACAAGTACACTCGCTCATCACTAGTGATAACTTGTTGAGTGGTGGGAGTCCCAACGCTGGGATCTGCAGCCATCTGCAAATCGGGTCACTTTTGTCACTGATAAAATGGAGTGGCAGTGCACATGCACGGCAGCTGCTCCATTTATTCCCTATGGGACTGCTGAGGGCTATACCCAGCTTTTGTCAGTTGCCCCAGAGCGAGTGCTTGGGGTAGTTGGAAGACATCTGACCTGCCACTCCATTTTGTAACTGGAATAAACATTTTTTGTTCTGCTGATCGGTGTGTCCCAGCAGTCAGACCCCCATCAGCAAGTTATCACCTATCCCTTGGATGAATAACGTGTTTTCACTGGGTAAACCCTTTAATCCCATTAAGTATTCAGCCAATTTTAATTCACATTGTCACATATTTGGTTCCCTTTTGTTGATTTAAAAGGAAAATGTATTGTAAAAGCAGTATGCAGGCAAAGAATTATAGAACTGGGAGCTGAGCAGACTGATATACTGTTTTAAGGGAAAGATTTAGTATATTTTTGCGCTTAATTTATTTAAATTCATGCTTTGCTTATGAGTACAATAGGTGGTCTTATAAGGGATTGACGGCTTTCTCTGTATACAGTTATACAAACAGAGTAGGACCACCCTCTGGACCCCTAGGACAAAGTCAATTGAGAACATTTCAAGGTGCATGAAAAGTTTTCCTTTGAAGAGTATTTGATACCTAATCAGGTCCAGTGTGGTTTCCATATAACGTGGGTGAGTTTTCTAGACGTTAGAAACTGTCATGGCTGCCACATGTTAGTGTAGACAGTGTAGTGTCCCCTTGTGGTGTACTCTGGGTGTAGTTGTAGGCATTGACTGCAAGTTCTTCTAAATGTGGAAGCTTTTTATGATCTTCACTTGTCTTGCTCTGTGATAAACTTTTGATGAGAAGTTTTTGGCCAAGGTAAATCAATTAACTCACCATGTTGGCAATTCCCCATCTATTGAATTTGATATGAGCAGACTTTATCCAGCCATTTCCTGTCAATCGGTTTTGAAGAACAATTGCTCAATAAGGTGCCCATTGCTGTGTTAGAGGTCATCCACTCAATAGTCATGTAAATTTCTTATCAATAAATAAGCCCGTGTTTTTATAGGTTGTAGTTTTAGTAATCGGAGAATTGCATTGACCCTTGGACCTGGCAAGATTCACGGTAGTTATTTTAATTCCTGGAACAATTGCATACGATGTGTTAATGTGGGGTCAGTGTTGTATAATTGTGAATTAAATGTGTTTCTTGGTATCTGATTTGCAGCTTTTAGAGGAGACAGACCAAAATGAAAAAGGCTTTGTGTACATTTGATTTCTATAAAATGTTTTTTGTGTAGAAGCGGCAAAACATAAACTGCTGTAAATGTGGTATTGATGTAATCGTACTGACCGGAAGAATAAAGCTTTTACCACACGCGTACGGTGTTGAACAAAAGTGAGCAATTCAAGAATTGTTTTTTTTATTTCATTTTGCCTCCCAAAAAAAAGAATAGAAAGTGATAAAAAAATGTCATGTGGCTGAAAATAGTACCAATAGCAACGTCAATTTGTCCTGCAAATAAGCCTTCCCATGATTCTGTTGTCCGAAATTTGGAAAAATTATAGCTGTCTAAAAAATATGGCGATGATAAAAAGTGTCTTTTAGTGTGTGACTGCTGCCGAACATAAAAACCGAAAATAAATCAGATATTTCTGTAATTGCACCGACCCGAAGAATAAAGTTACCAAATCAATTATACCCAACAAAGAATGAGGTAGAAAATAAACCTCCCAAAGATCGCAGTAAGGCTCAGCGCACATTTATCCTGTGCTCTACGCTGATTCTTTCATTGGGGTTTCCCTGTACATTTCTGAAATATGTGATTGAGATGGAACCCCGGCAGAAGATTCCCTATAAATAATGCAGATGGATTCACTGTGGATGCCATCTGACCTGTGATCCAGCGGTGTCCGTCATTTTAGACGAGCATAATGGCGCAGTCGGCCACAGTTTTGTGCACTTCTGTAAAGGACACTGCTGAACAGAGGCCAGACACAGCCCAGAGTAAGTCTGCTGCCTCATAATGACCGGATCCCTCGGGGGTTTCATATGTTACGTCAATCTGAGATTTCGATGGAAACCTCAAAGTGCTCAGCGTAGAGCGCCTGTTAAATGTGATCTTAAATGTTATGTAAAATGTTCCGAATAAAAGCTTCAACTCAGTCCACAAAAAAAGCAAAACCCCACTCTAGTCCGTCATCTGTTAACAGAAATATAGGGGGCTTCCATGTTACTTGTATTAGGCCAGGGTCACACATACGCGAGATATGTGCGAGTCTCGCAGGTGAAAACCCAGCTCTGGCGCCAGCACTCCGGAGCGGAGCATGCCGCCGCACAGCAATACATGGAGCTGCACGCTCTGCTCCGGAGTGCCGGTGCCAGAGCTTGTTTTTAACCTGCGAGACTCGGTTGTATCTCGCCGCAGTGTGACTCTGGCCTTACAAAGACTCTGGAAGAGCACTATGGCACATGACCCCCCCCCCCCCCCCCCCCCCCCCCCGAAGAAATCCAGTGGATTCTGCACTCCCAAATCCAAATGCCCCCTCCCTTCTGAGCACCAGTGTGCATAAGCCACATTTAGTGTCTACATTTTTGCCATTTCTGTAGCAATTAGAGCCCGCATAATACGGATTCATGTCTCCAGAAGCATGAGCTGGGCATGACGTGTTGGTGACTGCAACCTACTAGGCACTACAATGTACGGCTCTTACAATAGCAGATTAGCAATTTTCACTCGGCAACATCCATTACTGCTTGTTTCTGGAGTCAAAATAGTCACTTCACTTGTAAATAAATTCCCAAAGGGGTATAATTTCCAAAATTGGGTCACTTGAGGGGAGATTCTGCTTTTCCAGCACTTGGAGGCTTGTATATGGATTCTGCAAAAATTCTAGGAAAATCTGCCCTCCATGAGATCTGTCCTTTTCAAGTCTCATCGTGTGGCTAAGCAGCACTGTACAGCCACATGTGGGGTATTTCTACATTCAGCAGAAATTGTGGGACAAATTTTGGTGCCATTTTTACCCATTTTCCAGTATGAAAATGTAAAATCTGGGGCTAACACATAGTCTTGGTGGTAAAAATGGGTATGGTAATTATTTTTTCTTCATTTACCAATGGTACGAAATTCTGTGACACACCTGTTGTGTCAATATGATCACTGCAACCCTAGATGAATTCATTGAGAGGTGTAGTTTGTAAAATGGGGTCACTTATGGGGGTTCTCCTGTTCTGGCTCCTCAGGAGCTCTGACAGTGTGACATGACACCCTCAAACCAGTGCAGCAAAATCTGAACTCCAATATGGCGCTTCTTCCCTTTTGAGCTTGGCACTGTGCCTCAAATGTAGTTTTTGACCACATATGGGGAATCTGTGTACTCAGGTGAAATTGCACAACAAATTTTGGGGTCCATTTTCTCCTGTTAACCTTGTTAAAAAAAACCCAACACATTTGTTCCCACAAAAATGTGTTTTTTAGCCCCAAATTTAGAATTTTTGTATTTATTTTTTAATTTTCATGGCTCAATGTTATAAGCTTTTATGAAGCACCTGGGGTTTAAGGTGCTCACCCTACCTCCAGATAAGTTCCCTGAGGGGTCTAGATTCCAAAATGGTGTCATTTGTGGGGGTTTACACTATTTAGGCACATCAGGGGCTCTCCAAACGCGACATCATGGTGTCCGCTAATTATTCCAGCAAGTTTTAGGTTAAAAAAAGTCAAATGGCGCTCCTTCACTTCCGAGCCTTGCTGTGTGTCCAAACAGTGGCTTTCCCCGACATATGGGTCATTGTTGTGCTAATTAAAAATTGCAAAGCAAATTGTGTGGTCTATTTTCTCCTGTTACCCTTGGGAAAGGGAAAAAAAATATATTGGTTGTGAAGGAAAATTTTTGTCGGGGGGGGGGGGGGGTGTAAATTAAATGTTCATTTTTTTTCCTTCAACATTCCACTAATTCCTGTGAAGCACCTAAAGGGTTAATAAACTTCTGAATGTGGTTTTGAGCACCTTGTGGGGTGTAGTTTTTAGAATGGTGTCACTTTTTGGTATATTCTATCATATAGGCCCCTCAAATTCACTTCAAATGTGATGTGGTCTCTTAATTTTTTTTTTTTTGGGGGGGAAAAACGAGAAATCGCTGGTCAACTTTTAACCCTTAACTTCTTAACAAAAATTATGTTTCAAACATTCTGCTGATGTAAAGTAGACATGTTGGAAATGTTACTTATTAACTATTTTGTGGGAAATGACTCTGATTTAAGAGCATAAAAATTAAAATTTTAAAAATTGCAACATTTTCACCAAATGTCCGATTTTTTATTTATTTATTTTTTATTTTTTTCACCGATAAATGTAAGTGATATCAATTAATTTTTTTATCACTTTCACGAAGTACAACATGTTACGAAAAAACAATCAAGGAATCAGTGGGACCGTTTGAAGCGTTCCAAAGTTATGACCTCATAAAGTGACAGTGGTCAGAATTGAAAAAATTGGCCTGGTCAGGAAGGTGAAAACAAGCTTTGGGGTGAAGGGGTTAAACAATAAGAAACTGTCTTCCTATCATTCACATCAGTGTATACACATGTACCCTGACACATGACACTGTGTTCATGGCACATATGAAATGATGTTTGCATACTGGTCAGGCCAGACAAGGTCTTAATGGCAAAACTGCTGGCTCAGGATGTGGACGTTTCACCATTCCACCAACTGCAGGAGCGCTGCGGCTTTTGTTTGCGGCAGTCAGCGCATTATTTGGCCGATGGCTGCTCAAGTCGGCAGACAGCTGTATCTGATCTCACGCCACAGTGGTCCTGCAGATGGTCAAATAATATTTCCACGTCTTGTACTGGCACAGATGATGGTTCCAAGTGGGTTCTGATAGGCAAGTATCAAATAGTGTTTTTTTTTGTTTGTTTGTTTTTGTTTTTTACAGATCCAAGCCTCCAGGATAATGCTGCTTTTTGGCTGGACAACTTTTTAGTGCATTATTTCAAACACTCCTGTAGTTACTAATGGTTGTAATAAATGAAGGAAACGCTGTATTGTCTTGAAATGGCTGCAGAGATGCTGTTTTGTGTTAGTAAACGGTGCAGTTTTATTTTGCTGCATATTCCATTAATATATACAAAAATACCTTCCCATGATGCTGCATATAAACTTGGGCTTATGTGGATTATATTTTTTATGTTGGGTAGTGCGCCTACTGGCTTATTGTTCCCTTTCTGTGGTGTAGAACACAAAGCGTTTGTTAGTGGGCCTCCCTTGGAATGTGTGAAAGTCCTGATCATATATACATTTTAGAGAGCAGCTGTGCTTATTTAGTCAGGTTCCTACCCAGTCGCAGGTAGCAGTACTCTATATTAAATATTTTCTTGGGCTTCAAGGTCTGACTTTAACAACATCTGCGCTTGCTAAAGATTAAATAAAAAATGTACTGTACACTACTGTGCAAAAGTCCTAGGTAGGTGTGGGAAATTTTTTTGCAAATTAAGAATTCTTTAAGAAATAAGTTAATACTTTTGCATGTTGTGACTTGATAAAAAAAAAAATAGTGACTGAATAAAATAAATCTAAACCTTATCAGTGTGACTACCCTTCCATCAAAGCATCAATTTTTCTAGGTGCAGTTGCACCGTTTTTGAAGGAGCTCAGCAGGGAGGTTGTTCCAAACATCTAGGAAAAGTAACCACAGATCTTGTGTGGAGGTAAGCTGTCTCTCCATGTAATCCTACACAAACATAATGATGTTGAGTCAGGGCTCTGTAAGGCCAGTCTCACACGTCCAGATAATTCCGGTACCGGAAAAATCGGTACCGGAGTTGTCCGTGTGCTCACGTGGCACATCAGTGTGGCACACGTGCGGCAGCCGTGTGCTGCCCGTGTGCCTACTGGGTACCACACGGACCGTGCAGGAGACAGCGCTACAGTAAGCGCTGTCCCCTGCTTTGGGTGCTGAAGCCGCCATTCATTTCTTCTCTCCCTATGGGATGTGGAGCCGCATATTCATCACTGTAATGAGCGGCACCACATGACCGTTCATACAGGACAAGCTGCGGCGCTGAGAGGAAGCATCGAGGGAGCTGGGTGAGTATTTTATTTCCAGCGGGTGGGCGCACGGGGTGGGAGGGGGTTGGTTACTGGGAACTTTATTTCAACCGCAAAAAAAATGAAAAAACAATGATTTTTCATTCCTTCTCTCCAGCGAACTTTGCTGGAGAGAAGAAATGAATGGCGGCTTCAGCACCCAAAGCAGGGGACAGCGCTTACTGTAGCGCTGTCTCCTGTACAGCACACGGATTGCACACGGACAGCATTGACCCATTGACTTTAATGGGTCCGTGTGATCCGTGCGCTCCTACGAACACTGACTTGTCTCCGTGTTTTTCAAACGGACACACGGTCCGTGAAAACACGCTGACATGTGCAGAGACACATTGATTTTAATGTGTCTACGTGAGTCAGTGTCTCCGGTACGTGAGAAAACTGTCACCTCACGTACCGGAGCCACTGACGTGTGAAACCGGCCTAAGGGCCATATTATGCAATAGCAATCCGATTGGCTCCAAACTTGTGCTGCTGCAGGTTAACGACCCCAAACATACATGAGTCCTGTAAGTGATCATACAGTCCTCCACAAAGCCCTGATCTCAACATGAGTCTGCTTGGAATTACATGAATAGACAGAAGAATTTGTATAAGCCTGCTTCCACAGAAGATCTGTGGTTAGTTCTGAAGATGTTTGAAACAACCTTCCTGCGAAATTCCTTTTAAAATCTATGTGGAAGTGTACCCAGAAGAACTGATGCTGTTTTGAAGACAGAGATCACACCTAATATTTATTTCTCTTTGGTTCATTCATTTTGCCCATTTTTTTTTTTTAAAGTCTTCTTACTTTGCAGCCTAAGGCTATGTCCACAAGTTGCATATTTTTAGTATTTTTTTGGCATGTTTTATGCAAATTTTAAGCCATGTTTTACAGTACCAGCAAAGTCTGAGATTTCAGAAATCTCTTGCACACAGCTTTTTTTTTTTTTGTCCTCGGTATTTTGTGCAAAACCTGAGGCTTTGCAAAATGCAGCATGCCACTACTTTAAACGTTTTTTCAGTATTTTTCACACATTGCTTTGGGTGGTGCAAATAAAACACTGCAAAAATGTAGTTATCAGTTTCTGCTGAGGGTTTTTTCTTTTTTTTTTGTGCCTAAGCTTTATCAGAATGCACACGACACGAGACAAGTGTGAAATGAAAACGCAACAAAAACTAAGCCAAGCCTCCTTTTTTGCAGCAAATTTCTTACAGCCAAGAGAGCAGGTTTGCCTGCAGAAAAAAAGCATCAAAACACAACGTGTGAGCACAGGCTATATCTGTTGCACATAATATACATGGATGAATTAGTGGCTATGTATTGGTTTCTTCAACATGAAAAATGTATTATAGCATGACGAACTGTCTTGGATCTAATAGAATAATAATGACATGAATTAGACACCCATCGCAAGAAATATATGCCTGTACTATATGTTTACACCTTTACTAGAGTCTTAAATAAGCAAGTTATGTTTATTATGCATATATAGCTGAATATACAAAGGTTTTTGCATCCGTATTTTGGAAAAAGGCATCGGACAAAGATACATATTCCATTTTTCCCTGGATTTGTTTAATGACCAATAGAAACTCAAACATGCATGTTTACACCTCTATGCAAATTATACAAATGAATCTCATACGGGAACAAAATAAGACATGGAAATGTATGGACCTTCATTTTCACACATCGCACACAACTAGATTACCAAGGCTGTTTTGGGGGAGTATGTGGCGGACTTCTTGTTAAGACCATTTTTTTTTTCAATTATTATTATTTACATTGGTAAAATACTTGTTTCCATTGGTACATGATTAGTGCATTAAAGTATTTAAATAGAGAGCTTAGTGAAGGTAGCAATACTTTTTCTCCGTATTACATAGTTGGTCCAATTTGAAAATGCATATCTATAATGTTCAATTAGGGACTTGTTTCCCAGAGACCTAGATGGTACCGAACTAATGCCGAGTGGTAATTAGGAGGATGGGAATGAGGAGTGGTACATAAGAATATTGTCTCCATGGCAATCTGTCAGCATGGAGTGTAGCCAGGGGTAGGGAAGAGGCTTAACTAGTGAGAAACCCAGTGGTCCAATCAACTAAAGGGGGTCATTGATGTTACACCAATAGAGGGAAGAGTAGGGCCACCAAACTGAGGCCCAAGAGCGGTCCTAGCAATGGACCTTTCCCTCCCATCTCCATAGAATCTTATCAGTAGCAGCCGCCATATCTGATCTCAGAGATGGGAAGAGTCTGCACTGAATACAGATTTGACATCACAAATGAGAATTTTGGTAATAAATTATCAATTCTGGCCGAGAAAGAAGCATATCTCTCTGAAAAGATATATTACAATGTTGCTTTTATTCATGTGTACTTTTAATTTATGAAATAAAAATTATTACGACTTACTTTTTAACCCCTTGTCCAACATGTAAATTTTTATTTTTTTATACACATAGACATATGAGGTTTTTTTTGCGGGACGAGTTGTGCTTTTGAACGACACCATTGATTTTTACCATTCAGTGCACTGGAAAACTTAAAAAAATAAAAAAAAAAAAAAAATTCAAGTTCGGTGAGATTGCAAAATATAGTGCAGCTCCACAATAGGTTTTTCATTTTTGTATTTACCATGTTCACTAAGTGCTAAAACTGACCTGCCAATATGATTCTCTAAGTACACACAAGTACACAGATAGTAATGTATAGTGGTGTTTTTTTTTAATTTAAGTGGTGAAAAAAATTCCCAAATTTGTAAGAAGAAAAAAAAAAGTCACCATTTTCTGAGACCCGTAGCGTCTCCATGATCTGTGGTTGGGTGAGAGATTATTTTTTTACATGTTGATCTGATGTTTTTATTCATGCAATGTTTTGATCACCTGTTGTTGAGTTTCATTGTAATGTTGCAGCTGCCAAAAAAAACATAATTCTGGCTTTTAGATTTTTTTTACTCATTACACCATTTACTTATTGAATTAAGTTAATTTACTTTATATTTTGATAGGTTGGACATTTCTGAATGTAGCAACACCAAATATGTATTTTTTTCTTTTATTTAGAATGGGGCAAAAGGGGGGTGGTTTTTCTTTTTTCTTTTTTTTAACTGGCTTTAAAAAATTCCCATAGGAGATTTGAAGTTACGATCATCTGATCACCTATGCTACACATAGCAGTGCTTCAACCCTGCTATGCGTAGCAGAAATAATCTCTTATGAACGCCAACCACGGGCCGGTGCTTCTAGGAGTTTCACAATTCCAGATGTGGCGGTCCTCTGCACATCCCCGGCTGTAATAACAACCCATCGGGTGACCGGGTCTTGTGACGTGTTTCCAGTCAACGCGTGTTAAATGCTGCTGTTGGAGATTTTCAGCGGCATTTAACTTAACAGCTGCAGCAGTTAGAAAGATGCATTTAAAAAAACGGAGTTCGGTCCCCTCCATTTTTGATGACCAGCCAGCCAATTTCTCATGCTGCAAGTGGTGACGTAAGTAAGGCTATGAACTGCGATAACCTTAGTGATGTCAGCGCTCTTCACAGCCACCAGAATTACACTCTACTGTTGGTGTGTTTCGATTGCCATGCTGAACATTACCCGTGTCACAGCCCAGCATTGCATCTGGATGTAGCAGAGTCTGGGATCATCGTGGGACCACATTATTATGAATTAACGGTGGACTGGTGAGGATTACTTTAATTTTATCTTAATAAATGGGTAAAAGAGGGGAATTGTCGGAGAGTGTACTGTTCAATTAAAGGACTTTTTTTCTGTATGTGTATTTTTTACTTTTGACTATAGGGTTAGTAATGTCTGATAGACAGCAGACAGCTGCGGGCTAATATTAACAGGCTTGGAAGGGGTCATGGATGTTGGCCCCTGGGCTTGATTTCAGCTGATACCGACCCCAAAACTATTACCCTGTTTGACAATGCACTAGGGCAAGCGGGAAGAGCCAAGGCTAAGCACCAAAATCTAATCGATGCACCATTTCTGAGGCATCTGAGGGCTTGTATTATTAGTCTGGGAGGTGGCCAATATCCATGGTCCCTTCCCAACCTATTAATATTAGCCTGCAGCTGTTTGCTTAACCTTTTCTAGCTATTAAAAATAAGGGGGACCCAACGTCATTTTTTTTGGGGGGTTCCTCCTTTTTAATAACCAGTAAAGGCTACGCAGACAGCTGTGAACTGATACTAATGGCCTGGGAAGCTTCATGTTTATTGCCCCCTTCCCAGAGTAGCAACACCAGCCCCCAGCTGTCTATTTTCCCTTAGTAGCCACAAGGCGGTGCTCATAGCAGTTTGGTGATGATAACCATAGGGGTCTCCTGCAGACCCCTGGGTGTCATGCCAACCCATCGGTGCCCCATCAGCTGTCATGTGGTGGAAAAGGTGTGGGCTCAGCGCCAGAGCCCATCCAAAGAGGGGGAAGCTATGAAAGACATACCTATACATTATAGGTCGTAAAGGGGTTAACAGTACCCCATCTCACCCTTGCTGGCATCTGACTCAAAGTGGATGTACTGTATGTACCCATTATTAATCCAGCCGCGGGTCCATCAAGAGTCACTTATCTCATGAGTCCACAAAACCTTTGCTCAGTGGTGGTCGGGTTCAGCCTTCCTTTTCTTGGCCATGTCTGAGTACTGAACACCTTGTACTTCTGATATAGGATAATGAATTCTTTATAGCGTGTTAGCCGGTAGGGTAGATACTTGTACTTCTGGGCATTCCAGAGAGG
Source organism: Ranitomeya variabilis (assembly GCF_051348905.1). Lineage (NCBI taxonomy): Eukaryota > Metazoa > Chordata > Amphibia > Anura > Dendrobatidae > Ranitomeya > Ranitomeya variabilis. Next base: position 375,002,012 of record NC_135232.1, read on the forward strand.
TTGCAGTTGTAGAATATGACAGCACTGGAGGATAATGGGTTCTTGGTCACTTCTCTTCTGATTCGACTCTAATATTTGACTGTTAATGTAAATCTTTTTTTTTGCTACCCTGTCAGCTATTTGCAAGAAAAATGCCGATCGTTCTGTGATCATGCTCCAATATCTTAGTAATTGCAAGAGTGCTGCATACCTTTGTGAGACTTGTAACCAAGGCTGTCCAGTCGGTAAGCCCAAATGTCCAACTCCTCAATTTCCTTGACTCCACGACTCTTGACTCCACGACTAGCATGAACATAAAGTGCAGCACTGATTCATCTAAACTAAAAGCCGTGATCCTTAGATCAAGAACAGAACAGACATTTATAGGACATTTCATAACTTTCCCAAATTATGACAAATTACAGCACATACTTCATTGAACTACTGTACCCAATTTATTAAATATTTTAGGAGTTGGAGTCTGTCCATTTTATACCGACTCCACCAAAGTGGATTCCGACTCCGCATCCCTGCTTGTAACAATTTTGACATTTCAGACTCAGAATAGGGTAAGTTCACACTGGGCGTTTTTGCTGCTTTGTTATTCTAATTTTCAGCTGCTTTTTACAATACCATCAAAGCCTGTGAGATTTCAGAAATATCAATGCACACACATTGGTTTTTTGTCATCAGGATTTTGTGCTTTGCTGCTTTTTTTGGACATAGAGCATGTCACTTCTTTCAGCGTTTTTGCAGTGTTTCACCCATTGACTTGAATGGGTGTTGAAAAAACGCTCCAAAAATGCAACAAAAATGCAGGTATCATTATTTGCTGCGTTTTTGCTGCTGAAAAGTCAAGGACATTAGCATGGACAAAGACAAGAGAAAACGCACCCAAAAACCCCCCACCAAATCCGCAACCAAAAACGCACCAAAAACTCACCTAAACCTGTGTTTTTGCCGCAGCTTCTTTCCTGCCAAGATCAGGTTTTGCTGCAGAAAAAAAGCAGCAAAAATGCCGTGTGAGCTTACCCTAAAATCTCTTTTTTGACCCATTTTGCCTGAAGAAAACAAGCCACCTAAGGGCTTGTGCACACGTTGCAGATTTGGTGCGTTTTTTCCATACAAATTTGCTAGCAAAACCTGAAGTAATCCGCCAGAATAGTGAATGAGAAACCTAAAGTGTCATGCACACGTTGAGTATTTTTGACTTGCAGATTTGGTGCAGAAAATCTGCAGCATGTCAATTCTCTGTGTGTTTTTCCCCTGCGCTTCACCATTGACACTCAAATCGGTCATAAAATGCATGTTTTTGCAGATACGGTTTTCCTGCCAAGAGATGCCGAAATTTCTGCATCCATTTACTTAATGTGTGCACACACAGACCAGTAATTCTGCACACCCTGGTAAAAGGTGGTGATATCCGTAGGCCACAGCCCCCTCAATACACAAATACACATCATCTGATATGCTTCATCCAATCAGTATTCACGTTTATACAGCTTGGAGTTGGAAAAAGGTTACATCCCTCGGCAGAATTTTTGCTTTCTTGGCCTTTTTTCAGAGAATATGAATGATAACACCAAAACTTTTTCTCCACTCATGGTTAGTAGTTGGGTGAAGCCGCTTATTGTCAATCTACTGTTTTTTCTTTTTAAATCATGATGACAACCCAAAGCATCCAAATGAGCCCTGATCAGAAGTTCACATTTCTTAATACTCCTAAGCTTAAAGGGAACCTGTCACCCCGTTTTCTTCAGTATGAGATAAAAATACCGTTAAATAGGGCCTGAGCTGTGCGTTACAATAGTGTATTTTGTGTACCCTGATTCCCCACCTATGCTGCCGAAATACCTTACCAAAGTCGCTGTTTTCGCCTGTCAATCAAGGTGGTCAGGTCAAATGGGCGTGGTGACATCGCTGTTTCTTCCCCCAGATCTTGCTTATTTTTCCGTTGGTGGCGTAGTGGTTTGCGCATGCCCAACTGCCGAATCCACAGCGCAGGTGAAGAAAAAGAGCGCGACCTGCGCTATTCCCCTAGTTATCGGTGGGGGCGGCCATCTTCCTGAGGCCGCGCGTGCGCAGATGGAGTGCTCTGCTGCACGGGGCTTCAGGAAAATGGCCGCGGGATGCCGCGCGTGCGCAGATGGAGATCGCGGCAGCCATTTTTCTGAGGCCGAGAGGCAAAAACGGCGACTTTGGTAAGGTATTTCGGCAGCATAGGTGGGGAATCAGGATACACAAAATACACTATTGTAACGCACAGCTCAGGCCCTATTTAACGGTATTTTTATCTCATACTGAAAAAACGGGGTGACAGGTTCCCTTTAATGCTCTTAAGCTCCATTTCTTAATAATAATAATAATAATATATAATAATAATAATTTTTATTTATATAGCGCCAACATATTCCGCAGTGCTTTACAACTTATAGAGGGGACTTGTACAGACAATAGACATTACAGCATAACAGAAATCACAGTTCAAAACAGATACCAGGAGGAATGAGGGCCCTGCTCGCAAGCTTACAAACTATGAGGAAAAGGGGAGACACGAGAGGTGGATGGTAACAATTGCGTTAATAGCGTGCATTGCCCCCTCTAACATCAATGACAGCTTGAAGTCTTTTGTGGTAGTTGTGGATAAGGTTCTTTATTTTCTCAGATGGTAAAGCTGCCCATTCTTCTTGGAAAAAAGCCTCCAGTTCCTGTAAATTCCTGGGCTGCCTAGCACAAACTGTGCTCTTGAGATCTCCCCAGAAGTGGCTCAATGATATTGAGGTCAGGAGACTGAGATGGCCACTCCAAAACCTTCACTTTGTTCTGCTGTAGCCAATGACAGGTCGACTTGGCCTTGTGTTTTGGATCGTTGTCATGTTGGAACGTCCAAGTACTTCCAATGCGCTGACGAGTGCAAATTTGCCTCCAGTATTTGCTGACAACGTGCTGCATTCATCTTTCCTTCAACTTTGACCAAGTTTCCTGTGCCTTTGTAGCTCACACATCCCCAAAACATCAGCATTCCACCTCTGTGCTTTACAGTAGGAATGGTGTTCCTTTCATCATAGGACTTGTTTACCTCTCTCCAAATGTAACATTTATGGCTGTGGCCAAAAAGTTCAATTTTGGTCTCATCACTTCAAATTTCCTTGTTTCAGAAGTTTTGAGGCTTGTCTCTGTGCTGTTTTGCGTATTGTAGGTAAGATACTTTATGGCATTTGCGCAGTAATGGCTTTCTTCTGGCGACTCGACCATGCAGCGCATTTTTCTTCAAGTGCCTCCTTATTGTGCATCTTGAAACGTTCACACAGCTAGTTTTTAGAGAGTCCTGTATTTCAGCTGATGTTATATGTGGGTTTTTCTTTGCATCCCAAACAATTTTCCTGGCAGTTCTGGATGACATTTTTGTTGGTCTACTGACCGTGGTTTTATTTTTACAGAGCCCCTGATTTTCCATTTGTTAATCACAGTTTGAACGCTGCTGACTGGCATTATCAATTCCTTGGATATCTTTTTGTATCCCTTTCCTGTTTTATACAGTTCAACTACCTTTTCCCGTAGTTCCGTTGACTATTATTTTGCTTTCCCCATGACTCACAATCCAGAAGCAGTGGCTGGGATGAAAGATGCAAGAGTCTGTCTGGATCCCAGAAACTTACTCAGCTTTTATGCACACACACTGATCACAAGCAAACAGGTCACAGGTGAGGATGTTACCTTTAGTAGCCATTCAAACCCATTTGTGTCAACTTCTGTGCATGTTATCAGGCCAAAATCACCAGGGTATGTAGTAAACTTTTGATTAGGGTCATTTGCATGTTTTGGGTTGTCATTATGACTTAAAAAAAAGAAAACACCATGAGTGGAGAAAATGTTTTGGTGTGATCATTCATATTCTCTGAACAAAGGCCAAGAAAGCAAAAATTCTGCCAGGGTATGCAAACTTTTGAGCACAACTGTATGGAAAAATGATCAATGGTTAAAAAAAAAAAAGATTGTGTAGCTTCCTTTTTTATACCTTGCGTAATAACATTATGGTGGCAGATACAGTACCAGCATATAATATAGCCATTTTAAGAGCAGAGAGCTAATTTTTAATTACTGTACCTTGAGAATATGAAATGAAAACCTTGCGCTCCTTTATGTAGTCCCTGAAAAAGCTTGGTTTGTAGCGGAAGAATTTGAGCACACCTTATCATTTTAGATGATCAGATACAGCAGAGCTGTCAGTGTTCTGACAATGACACTGTTAGGTGGCTTAGATAGGCGTGCCTTCTTTTCAGAGAAAATAATTCCTGAAAGTATGCTAAAACGTTGCCACTTACTGGTTTGTGCATCACTGCTGAATTATTATGGTATTATAGCCAAATCTCGTCCTAGTGTATCCCGTCATTTCTAAAACGTATGGTATTGATCCTTTTTTTTTCAGTTTCTGAAAAATGTACTTCCCTTTCCAACCCTAAAGTCACAGAACCTGCTGTAATTGTAGTGATAACTTTTTTTCTCGGGAAAGCAGACGGGTCAGTCTGTGCACTGTGCTCCAATCTCACTTCGATCTATTTGTCCATCTGACTGCACCCTTAGGGTACCGTCACACAGTGCCATTTTCATCGCTACGACGGTACGATCCGTGACGTTCTAGCGATATCGTTACGATATCGCAGTGTCTGACACGCAGCAGCGATCAGGGACCCTGCTGAGAATCGTACGTCGTAGCAGATCGTTTGGAACTTTCTTTCGTCGCTTGATCACCCGCTGACATCGCTGGATCGTTGTGTGTGACACCGATCCAGCGATGTGTTCGCTTGTAACCAGGGTAAACATCGGGTAACTAAGCGCAGGGCCGCGCTTAGTAACCCGATGTTTACCCTGGTTACCAGCGTAAACGTAAAAAAACCAAACAGTACATACTCACATTCCGGTGTCTGTCCTCCGGCGTCTCAGCTTCTCTGCACTGTGAGCGCCTGCCGGCTGGAAAGCGAGCACAGCGGTGACGTCTGACATCACCGCTCTGCTTTCCGGCTATGGTGCTTACACAGTGCAGAGAAGCAGAACGCCGGGGGACAGACACCGGAATGTGAGTATGTACTGTTTGGTTTTTTTACGTTTACGTTGGTAACCAGGGTAAACATCGGGTTACTAAGCGCGGCCCTGCGCTTAGTAACCCGATGTTTACCCTGGTTACCCGGGGACTTCGGCATCGCTCCAGCGCCGTGATTGCAAAGTGTGACCGCAGTCTACGACGCTGGAGCGATAATCATACGACGCTGCGACGTCACGGATCGTGCCGTCGTAGCGATGAAAATGGCACTGTGTGACGGTACCCTTAGGCTGTCACATCATTTCACAAAAATTGAATGCTGCCTTATTTTCTTTTTCAAATGATTTGACTTTTTTTTTTTTCCGTTTAGAGCTCCTTTTAGTTTTCAAATCTTTTGTTGATCTAAAGGTCTGTTACACCTGTCGACCAGCAGCACTAAATGAATGTTGACCTGCTATCTATTTGTTGATCGGCGGTAGTTTACAAGACCAACCGTGCCTCAGATGCGCACTGAATGAGCTGTAAAAGATCGTTCAGTTTGCACAAGATGCAGCTCTCGACAGCGCAGGTCTAAAGGCCCCGTCTCACATAGCGATTTACCAACGATCACGACCAGCGATACGACCTGGCCGTGATCGTTGGTAAGTCGCTGTGTGGTCGCTGGGGAGCTGTCACACAGACAGCTCTCTCCAGCGACCAACGATCAGGGGAACGACTTCGGCATCGTTGAAACTGTCTTCAACGATGCCGAAGTCCCCCTGCAGCACCCGGGTAACCAGGGTAAACATCGGGTTACTAAGCGCAGGGCCGCGCTTAGTAACCCGATGTTTACCCTGGTTACCAAAAAAAACAAACAGTACATACTCGCCTTTCGGTGTCCCTTGCCGTCTGCTTCCTGCTCTGACTGAGCCGCCGTACAGTGAGAGCAGAGCGCAGCGGTGACGTCACTGCTGTGATCTGCTCTCACTTTCCGGCCGGCAGTCAGTCAGAGCAGGAAGCAGACGGCAAGGGACCTGACGGACATCAGATGGTGAGTATGTACTGTTTGTTTTTTTTTACATTTATGCTGGTAACCAGGGTGTAAACATCGGGTTACTAAGCGCGGCCCTGCGCTTAGTAACCCGATGTTTACCCTGGTTACCAGTGAAGACATCGCTGGATCGGTGTCACACACACCGATTCAGCGATGTCAGCGGGACCTCAACGACCAAAAAAAGGTCCAGGCCATTCCGACACGACCAGCGATCTCACAGCAGGGGCCTGATCGCTGGTACGTGTCACACATAGCGAGATCGCTACTGAGGTCGCTGTTGCGTCACAAAACTAGTGACTCAGCAGCGATCTCGCTATGTGAGACGGGGCCTTTACACAAGTCAGTGCGCTGCTGAGAATGATGAGCTTTTGGGCAAACAAAATGATCATTCTGTTATTTAATCGGTGTTCTTACTAGCGATAATTATGCAGTGAAAATGCACATTAAAATATACACTTTACATTGAATCTTATAGATTTACTCTCTTTTATATACTTTTTTTTATAAAAATCTACATTCTGAAAGCACTATGGAAACTCTGTAAGTTTTAGTGTGTTGGTGCCAAATACCTAAAAATGGACTAACATTCTTTTTAGTATTAGGATTTTGTAATAACAACATAGGAAACCCGCGTTAAAATGAAATAGATAATGTAATTGTCATCATTCTTTGCTGTGCTGATTTTTTTTTTTTTTTTTTTTTTAATATTAGAGGTTATAGGTTTCTAGGAATCTAATCTAGACTTAGATTTTAAATCATGATTAGAATTACGTAACGGGTCTAATTCTTTGAGAATGACATGGAGCTTGCTGGATTTACAATTTCAAATGAATTGTTTTGATTCTCAAAACTATAAACTGTGTTAAAAGAGAAACCAAAAGTAATGAAGTGTTATAAAGGGGTTTTCCAGGATTTTTTTTTTCTTTGCTGGTCTATGTCTGCCGGTCCAGTGGTTCCTCTCTGTCACTGCCCCCAGTCTTTGCTCACTGGTTTCAGTGGTAATGTGACAACTACAGTGTATGTGATTAGCTGCAGCGTTGATGCCATTGTCATCAGGACACGATTATCAGCTGCAACCAATCACTGCTGACGATAGTCGCATCACCGCTGCAACCTTGTACCAAATTCATCAGCAGCAAGGCAACATTTTGCTTGTCTACTGTAAAATCAAACTTTTACAGTAGACAAGCAAAGAAAAAAAAACCCTTTAATAGAAAGAAAAACGATTGAATCCTGTACCTATCTTCAGGAAGGCACTTTGTTCTCTACCTCCTGGCTTCTTAGTCTGCGACGGTCGTTCCTGAAAGTTTACAGTTCGAGCTGGTTGATGCTGGCCCAAACTGGCCTCTCGTCATTGCTGCAAGCAGACAGTTTTGCATCAGGGAAGCACCGGGACACTGAGACTAGCCCAATCCAGTGATATGGCTAGCTTCAAAACAGCATTTGCAAGCTGCATCCCTCTTGTCTTGAGAATATAGAGGATTTCTAAGAAGATGTAAATTGCAAAGTTACTTGTTTTAAAAGTTCTTTCCAGTTTCACTCATTTAATAAGATGAGACCATTAGAGATCAAATCTGAAATTAGAATTTGTGAAACTCTGTTTTTGTTGAAAAAAAAATGATTAGCCATTTAAAGGGAACCTGCCACCCCCAAAATCGAAGGTGAGCTAAGCCCACCGGCATCAGGGGCTTATCTACAGCATTCTGAAATGCTGTAGATAACCCCCGATGTACCCTGAAAGATGAGAAAAAGAGGTTAGATTATACTCACCGAGGGGCGGTCCCACTGCGGTCCGGTCCGCTGGGTGTCGCGGTCCGGGACCTCCCATCTTCTAAAGATGACGTCCTCTTCTTGTCTTCATGCTGCGGCGCAGGTGTACTTTGTCTGCACTGTTGAGGGCAGAGCAAAGTACTGCAGTGCGCAGGTGCCAGGAAAGGTCAGAGAGGCCCAGCGCCTGCACACTGCAGTGCTTTGCTCTGTCCTCAACAGGGCAGACAAAGTACGCCTGCGCAGGAGCCGAAGCATGAAGACAAGAAGAGGACGTCATGGTAAGAAGATAGGAAGCCCCGGACCGAACCACGATGCCCATCAGACCGGGATTGCCTGCCCAGGTGAGTATAATCTAACCTCTTTTTCTCATCTTTCAGGATACATCGGGGCTTATCTACAGCAATGCCGTAGATAAGCCCCTGATGCCGTTGGGCTTAGCTCACCTTCAATTTTGGGGGTGACAGGTTCCCTTTAATTGCCCTGATTTAAACAGCTGTCTGATCAATAGTATAGGTGTTCTTATGGTGACCCGATAGATGTGTGTTTGAGTGGCTGTCTATTGGCAGCAGCAGCAAGGTATACAAGATGGAACCACGTGGGTGTCTTAGGGCCCGTCTTGGCAAAACAACTATATAGATATGCCATTTTGGATATTCAGGAGATGCCTTGCACTGTGAGGTTACCTGCACTGGAAGCAGCAGAACAGTATAGGACACAATGGACAAGCAGGCAGATTCTATAGCTGATTTAATCATTTGCATGTGAATGAACATCTGCACTAATCCATGCCAAACTCATGTTAAAAAAAAAATAAATAAATTAAAAAAATAGTTTCCCACAATTGCAGAGGACAATATGTTCCTCATGGACATGACTAAGGCACCTACTGGGCTGAATACCCTCTCTGACAGTTCACTTGGAGCTGTACATGGCAATCTGGGCCAGTTATTGCCTTTGGTCTAACCTGATGACCCAAAAGTCGATCAAGTTGGTGACTCAGGGTATCTGGCACAGATACGATTAGTCCTGCTATGACTAAACTCGATTGTTTAGGTGGTACATCTTTGATGTTGGTGTGACAGATGATAAAACGTCTAGTTCAACATGTCATACACACTGCTGCCTCAGCTATTTGTAGCGATTTTGATGGCACAGGTGGAGGAGCGTTGGCTCTGGGTAAATGGGTGTTTGATTGAGAAAAACTTTGCTAATCAAGGAGCACAGCTGGCCCTGGTATTGAACAAATTTTGACTACCTCTTGGAAGCCGGAAAATATTTTCCAACTTTGCTTTTATATCAAGGGTCTAAAAGCATAGGTATCTAAAACTCGTCCCTTTGCTTGATGCACCAGAGGTCCCTGTTTGTTTACTTTTTGCTCCACTGTGATGGATGATCATCTTCATCCTAAACCTACTACTGAATTGTCACCTGCCTGTGTCAGGGCTAACTCTTAAGTCCCGCTCCACATCTACTTGACACATCCTGCTGCATGTGAAATGTATACAGAGTGTCTCCAACATCCCCGGGGAAGCGATGAACAATTAGAAGTTGATGTTTCCCTCCATCCTTTGTTGCATTCTTGTGCTTTTTCCCCAATGAAAATTGAGAGGGATGATCTAGTTGATGCCACAATCCCTACTGACACATTTAGTAGCCTTTTCAAAGGGCCTCAGTAGGCCACACGTGTCTTTCATCAGCTGCCAATGGCAGATTTATCCCAAGCTACGCATGATATTGGTTACTGCTGTTCACCTATAAAGGCTGCAACATATGCCGCATTCAATTCCATCTTGTTACAATGTCTCAAATCAGGCAGCACTTATAGGCAGACCTTTCTGTTTTTGCAAAGCCTGGAGGCCTTGCTTTGTCTCCTAAGACTGGTGGAAATGCTCAAACTCCTAGCCATGGCCATCACCTTTTTGAATCTGGCATATTTCTCTAAAAAGCCTTGCACAATCAAATTTAGGACATCTGTCATACAGGGAGCTTTACCTGTATTACTCAAATGTAGTGCAGCCACAATTTTTGAGACCTTTTTCACTTGCTCAGTTGTAATTGTCAGGGTGCCATCCACCATGAGATTTGCAACTTTCTGCAGAGGAGCTACTTTGCTACTGTTTGACTTTTCTGGATGACGTTTATAAGTTTTAAAACTACTTGATGGAGCTTAAAGGGAACCTGTCAGCAGGATTGTGCACAGTAACCTACAGAATGTCAGGTCAGCGCCGTTATACTGATCACAATGATACTTTGGGTGATTAAATCGGTCTTGTCGTTGATGTTTAATTTTCAGTTAATGATATGCTTGTGATCCGGGCGCCCTGTGGGGGTCTTCATGTGGTCCTCTGCTTAGGTATTCATCTTTATGGGCTTTCTACTGGTCACTGATCCCTCACTGACCTGCCCCCTATTTTACATACTGAATATACTATTGTTTTAAAGAAAAAAAATAAACATTTATTATGCAGGCACCTGCGCTGTAGCATATGATATATAATATGAATATACATTCATTTTCTGTGTGTATTTTATGTTGGGGAATTTTTTTTTTAGCTTAATCAAAATGGTGGCGCCGCCTGCGCAGTAATATCTATCAGAACATGATAGATGCTACTGGGCAGGCGCGAATGCCATTTTGATAAAGATATTTTTTTTCCAACATAACAAAATGCCTAGATAAAATGAATATATGGATAGTATACATCGTATCATGCTACAGCGCAGATGCGTGCCTGTTGAATGTTTGTTTGTTTTTCCTTTCAAACAATAGTATATTCAGTATGTAAAATAGGGGGCAGGAACAGAGGGATCAATGTCCTGTCATAAGCCCATACAGATAACCATGTAATCAGAGCACCACATGAAGAAGACCATAAGACGGATTTCCTCAACCAAGGTATCATTTTTTAATCAGTATAACAGCGGCACACAGGCACTGTCTGTGGTTTACGGAGCACAATCCTACTGACAGGTTCCCTTTCAGCTTATAGGAACAAAGACTGTGAGCAGGGAGTGGATGCCATGTTCTTTGCTGTTGTGGATCGGCTGATATCCACTGCCTCCTAAAAATGGCTAAGTGCTGGTGTTGGAACCAGACCTAGTGCTCAAGCTTGAAGACTTCACCACCTGTCGTCGGTGCAGTGGTATATTGCTGCTACTCCAAACACTGACTCGGCGAGCCTTTAAAAAATAGTACTGTCCCTCTCTGTAAGAGATTCCTGCCTGTGACATATCTTCAAGTGAACTTGAACACTTGCCACCATTTAGTGAAAGGCCATGTAATCCACGAAGTGGTGTGGTTGTGATTTCATCACAGCAATTTGACCAGGTGGGAGTTGAGTTGCACATAAGCAGATTACTGGAAAAATGTTTCCCTCAACAGGTCTGCAAATCTGAGGGTGCGAAGGAGGATAAGTATTTGGAGTATGACAAGCAGTAGATTATGACACTGACTACGTACTATTTGATGTGATTTTGCTACCAGAAAGATGAGTGTAAGGAGAAGGTGCAGGAGGACAGCGTGAATCTTAATAATTCTGATAACAAGCTGTTTTTTTTCCACTTGAGCAAGTAATGCCGCTTCATGTATTGATGGAGAGCCATTGTTCCAATTCTGGTTAAGCCTGCACATCCACACCATGTCATGTCGAGCCTGCACTTTGCAAAGGATTTGTCATCTGGTAACTATTGAAAGAATTCCCACATGCCAGATTGCCACCCATCTGATGTGCAATCGTCACGACCAAAGATTTCAGGTGCTGTTGAGTCTTCCACAAGCAGTTAGTTAGGTGTGGTATCACCTGCTCCTAAGCTGACTGCATCGGAAGCAGATCTGGTAATGTGTGCAAAAACTGTCAAGCGCTGCGGAATATGATGGCGCTGTATAAATAAACAGATTACCTTATAATTATTATAAACTGCCTCAAGGTGATCTTTTGGCCAGACGCCAGCTCCACTTTTTAGCACTTTATTCCACCTTCCTCCTCTGAGATCACCTCCTTGTCACCATGATCTGTTTCTCAGGTCCACCACACAGTAATCATCATCGTCATCCTTGACTCTGCTGACCGTTATATACCAACTTTAGATTTGCTGTGGCTTAGAGTGTATTGTAAGAGGAAGACAGGTTAATAGTAAGTTGCAGTAGTCAAGACGAGCATGAGTCAGGGTGACCATAAGGGTTCTCTCACACCGCTGTATAACCGAGTGCTATCCGATGTTTTATCAGAAAATCACTGTGCCCAATGTTTTACTATGGGGCAGCTCAGATCTCCGATTACTTTCTCATGCTGATTCGGCATGAGAATACAATAGCCGCATGCTGCAAGTGCATCCGATATTCGGAACACATGCACCAATACAAGTCTATGGGTGCGTGTGAAATATCTGACTGCACTCGCATAGCAATGCCAGCCCGATTACCGTGGACCCATGTAATGGAAGGTCCCTGGAGGGGATAACGGAAGGAGCCACATGGGATTGTGGCACCTAAATGAGTATGAGTTTTATGGTTTAGGATCCCTAGTTAGTAAACCGATTACGGTCACAGTTTTCTATCCCATTAGGTGTAATGTTTTTGAGGTAATTCTGCTGGACACTCAAGGGGGCTTGGCCCTAATCTTAGTAACAGTGGCTCGTGATCCTTGATTGGCTGAGTCATCTGACTGGACGCTATTCTGGCAGCAAAGCGGGCTAGTTGTACGCCTTCAGGGGGTTTGGATCACCTCAGCAGCTGTTTAGCATCTGGAAGAGATACACCCACCCGCCCACACCTTTGTGTATTTTCAGTTCTTTTTATGTCATCTGGTTTTATTGGAGGGATAAATTGACCCATGTTTTTGGTGTTTTTTTGGAAGTATTTTGTTTAGTCAAGTCTTCGACTAAACTGAGTTGTTTAAAGGGACTCTGTCACCTGATTGCCTTGTGCAGGCATGTACTACGGAGGACAGAGAATGAACTTCAATCCAATATTGCAGCCAGCATGCAGCCAGCGGGTAAGGAAAGGGTGAATCAAACACCCGAAAACCCCGCCCCTATGGCTGAAAATTGTTCCCTCCAAATTCAGGTGACAGAGTCCCTTTAAGGGGTTTATCATTAAAATACTCTTTATTAAAATATATAGGTAACCCTCAATAAAGCCTTACAGCCATCTCTCGCCAAAGCATTGTCTGTAGTCTTTATTTTGGCTGATTAGAGTTGAGTTCTAAAATGGGGTCTACAAACCCATAGTTGGTGACCATGCATGCAGCGTTACATGAACTCCCTATTTCTTACATTGATGGCTGGACAATACAATGCAAGCAATTGTTACCATCCACCTTTCGTGTCTCCCCTTTTCCTCATAGATTGTAAGCTTGCGAGCAGGGCCCTCATTCCTCCTGGTATCTGATTTTATGTAATTATTGTTGTTCTGTAATGTCTTTCATTGTCTGTACAAGTCCCTTCTAAAATGTAAAGTGCTGCGGAATATGTTGGCGCTATAGAAATAAAATTTAATAAGACACTAGAGTCATACGCTGACCCTAAGTGTTTTTCTAGTGTCAGAGGTGAGCAACGGGACTTCTCTCTTAGTTACGGGAGTACCACACATGGAAATGGAAATATTCGGTTGAAATAGCTTAGTGGAGTTCAGTTTTGCAGAGATTTAGTCTGTGATGTAATGTGAGAGATGTCAGAACATATGTTGCATGACATAGAGAGGGTCCTGAAAGCCAAATATAATGTGTTCAATAGGGGCAGTGTATAGAGCGAAAGAGGGGGCCTAAGACTGAACTCTGAGAAACATCAACCGTAATCTGGAGAGGAAAAAGCCAGTAATATACTGAAAGAGCGATCAAGAAAGTAGGAAGCGAACCATGAGAGCTGTGTCCTTGAGGCCTGATGGTGGAGCATAGGGAGTAGTTGTTGGTGATCCAGAAGAATCAAGAGTAACGACTGTTGGAGTTAGCAGTTAGTAGAGCATTAGAGACTTTAGTAAGGGCAGTAGAGCTGTAGAGTGGAAGCAAGATTGTGAGAAGTCACAAAGTGTTATCAGTAAGACTGCACATTAGGGTACGTTCCCACATTCAGGAATTGCTGCAGTTTTGATGTTGTCTATTTATGCAGCATCAAACCCACGGCGACCAGATGTCACAGCATTGCGGATGGCATTTTTAGAAATCCCAGGTCCACTATGCGACTGTGCACCTGTGGACACTGATGTGGTGTGTCTTTCAGATCCGCAGCATGTCAATTTCTCTTGCTACTCTCCACAACAGCAATGACCACAATAGAATGTATTAGATGCGGTAAATCCGCACGGTTCAGTGACCACATGCGGATTTACCTGCTGTCCATAGAATGCAGCATTTTGGATGCAGCGAAAATACACTGAAATGCTGCTACTTCCGGATCGTGGGCACAAGGCCTTAGACAAGTACCAAGGGTTCTGAGAGTTGAGATTACAGGGACACTAGAGGCTTTCCTGTAATTAGCAGAGCAGTTTTGGTCAAGGGACGATATTTTTTAGTAATGGATTTAGTACTGTTTGAAAGAGAAGGAAAGTATCTAAAGAGAGAGAGGTGAAATATTTTACTTGGGTGGGTAGTGACAGCAGAGGGGAGGTACAGGAACAGGGTCACATGCAGTTAGTAGGGCGAGACAGTGAGGAACCTTGTAACCTTTTTTTTTTTTCTTCTTCTTTCTTGATCTGTAAATACAAATCCTGTGCACAGTCTCCCAAGATGGTGCGATACAGATGTGTGTGCCCCCAATCTGACATCCCATTCCCAAGTTTTCAGAAATAAAACTGACTGCACTTGGGCATATAATTAATTGGGGGACATTGTAGGTTGACTTTAGACCTAGTTCATAGTGTGTTTTTTAAATTGACTTTTCCTTTTTGTCTTCTGGTATTTGTTGCCATCTTTAGTGCCAAATTCTCCAAAATGTCACATGCAGGTTAATACATTTCGACAAAAAAGGGAATCTATGATTTTGTACAAGCCATATTTTTGCGCTTTTTTTTTTTTTTTTTAGAGCAGAAGCAAAAAATCAAAAAATCACGCAATCATTCATTTATTTGCTTTTTTCCCCAGTCAACGACTAACGTTCAAGGATCCTGGAGTAAAAGTCTGGAAAAATGTTGCAACATTTTGAAAAGTTGCAAAAGATAAATTAGTTTTAACACATCTGGATAACGAAAAAGATGCCCATAATATTGATAATAATAATTAAAAAAAAGTAAAGTCAGCTTACAAATGTGCAAATTAAATGAATATGGTGCAATATAATTCACTATTAGAACCATTTTTACTCAAGAAAAAAGTTGCAAAGACAAGGATCAATAGGCCAAAGTGTTGGAAAACCACATTATCCCACTAATGCTAATGGTTTAGTGCGGTATTTGTGACATTGTATGCAAAAGCACAATGTTAGCACAGAGATTTTGACTATCTTTGCATAATGAGAATACTGAAATACTCTTGGTTTGTTTGCACAGAGAAGACAGATTAAGCTGCAAATTAATAAATAGTAGCTTTCACCTGTCTAGTTGCACTGCTATTCCACATCATATTTCCACATGGTTTGACTGCTTTTTTAGGAACTTAAAGGGGTTCTGTTAGCAGGTTTTGCCACCTAATCTGTGAACAGCATAATGTAGAGACAGAGACCCTGATTCCAACGATGTGTCAATTACTGGGCTGCTTAGTGTAGTTTCGATTAAAATCAGTGTTTTATTAGCAGGAAAAATGCCACGTGTGAACACACCCTAATGTACAGTATGTGTGGGCCATTACTATTTGCTATGGCAGTCCTAAAAAAATAACATTATGGTGGAATTGAGTGTCCGAAACTCAGTGCCACCCAACATTTATTAAGGAGTGTGTAGTATAAGTGGATGGCATGGTTCGGTATCGGGAGCCGCCTGTAGGTCAGGCTTTGAACCGGACCTATGTTTACAGATGGCTGCTAGTAAATGGCTCTGTCAGATGCACTGTGGGCTCTTGGCATCCATTCAGAGACTTGCTGACACTCTGCAGGCGGAGCTGTAAGAGTGCATGGGAATAAATCAACCTCCCGCCAGTGTTAAAAGCCTCTGACAGATCGCTCAGGTATACGGAAAAAGGGTGTTTATGGAATCTAGAAGTGTCTTGGCTGCTTCTTTGTGACACAATAATGACTGGTATCTGCAGACCTTCTTAAAAGGCTTTCCATGCCCACAAATTGAGGTTTTGGACCCACGATTGGGAACGGGAGCACATGCCATTGGCGAGATTCCTAATTCACACTGGTTTTTATTACAGAAAGTTCTGCTCTGAAAACTCTCCACTCAGATAAATGGAACCGATTTCTGTGACACAATCTGCAGCATAATAATTACGGTACCCCTTAGGCCAAGTTCCCATAGTGCTGCTACTCTTTACAGTGCCAAATATGCTGTGAACTATACATGTAAATGGATGCCAATTAGAGCTATGGATGTAGGTGCAAATTTCACCCCAATATTGGGAAGGGTGACCCGTGCGACTCCCCTGCTGCTCCTTTGTAATGATACCCACATCCGTAAGTTCTGCTACAGAAACCGCCATAGCATTTCTGATGAGCGTCAGAAGTGGAGATCTACGTGGGAACATGGTCTACTGCTATCTTCACACTGCGCCTTTTTTATCCTTTTGTTAGCGGTTTTCCTGCCATTATTTTGGCAGGAAAGGCAGAAAAAGACGCAGCATGATCATACATACCTTTAGGATACGTTTAGTCTGAGTTCTTCTGCTGTGGATTTTTCATGCTGAAAAACTGTTTTAAATGTTTTTATTGGGACATTTTTGTGTATGGAGTGTTTTTAGTTATTTTTCTTCACTATCCAAAATTGTAGCCTTTTTTATTTCATCTTAAACATCTGAAGATAATCACTTGTTTCTTTTTTTCGACACTTTTTAAATCCACATGAAAAATCTGTCCATAAGAAACTTGTGTAGGGTATGTACACACACGTGTTTGTTTTCAAGCAGAAGATGCTTCAACTGTTTTTGTTTTTTTGTTTTTTTTTCCCTCTGCTTCCTGAACGTTTTTCCATTGTTTTTGTGTGTGGTTTTCCCATGGTTTTTGTAAAGTGTTTTTTTGTTTTGTTTTTGTTTTTTGTTTTTACTCCATAATGAAGAAATCGTTTTTTTTTTGTTTTTTTTAAAAGCAAAAGCTGTTAAACTGCTCCAAAGGATTTCTGGACTTTTTTTGAGAAAAGAAGTTGTGCGCATACACCCTTAGGGCTCATGCAGATGTGTGTGAACATGGATCCAACCACAGACTGCTAATGCATGGACTGGCCACAGCCATCCAAACCCGAGTGTGACAGCCTTATAGAAATATATGAAGCGGTCACGCTCAGACCGATTCCAGGGTTGTCTGTATGAGGCCTTCAAGAGTATTTGAAGCTGTTTTGGGTAGGTTTTGAATCAGAAACTTACCCCAAATTTGTTTTCTGTGGATTTCTAGTGAAATCCAAGGCTGACCCTCTTATTTCTGCTGAGGATTTGCAGGTTCAACTTCTGTTACTCCACATGCAGATAAGCCCCATTCCATGTGGCTATGGCCAGAGTGTTTCGCCTTTGGAGTATGGACTGTGATGCACCATCTGGCTATAGGGATCTCCTGGTGAACATATATCCCCTTAAAAAATTAAATTTTATTATGAATATTTTAAAAATACACCACCCAGTGCTATTTAGGCACAATTCGGCCTAAAGGTAAAAAAGACCAAGGTCTAGCGCATACCCTGCAATGGCCTACTCTGTCACCTGCCTGGCTGTGGAGGTTGGCACCCTAATTACGATGTTTTGGCGCCCCCACTCAACGTGGACTACCCCTCACTGCCCTAGATCACCCTATGCTGCAGGTGTGAAAACAAAATACATAAGAACAGAGATGAAGAAAGCAAAAAAATGGTCAAAAAAACACACAAAAAACTCAATAGAAAAAAATTAGCAAAAAAATTAACAAAAAAACAGAGGCAAAAGCAGGATATTAGATAAGACCTATATAGGCTCCGGCCCCTTTCATAGACCAATTTGCTAAACACCAATAATAGGCAATGGGTATGCTGTCAGATGTGCCACATAAAAATTTATAACATCAATCACTACAGCCTATACCACATATACTCAAAATACTGCAGTTTGTCTAGCTATTATTAGCATAAATTATACCCATCAGGGATTAAAGCCTGCAGTTAATATTAAACACAACCCAAATAGATAACCAGGGCCAAGTATTTAAGGTATCTCAGTGGTGTAGGTAGAATTATATGTTATTTGTCATGATATATTGCACTTCGCCTCATAGCCTTAGCATAGATAACTGCCTTAAAAATTGCAAATTATACCATATACATTTTCTTCTTCATGGACTATCAAGCCATAGATATACCAGCCCTAGGGGGTTGCCCCCATATATAAACAGGGCTAAACAGTCACAAAGATACTAGTGCAAAAGCCTAAAACAGGCAAGACTGTACAATTTTACAATGGTATAAGCAGAATGGCGTGTTACTTATCATGATACACATATACATATGTGGAGGTTAATGGATTTATCCTTATAGCTACATGTTTTTTTGAGCATGTTTGTACATGTGACACATTGCCTGTAATTTTCTATTAATATCTTTATGCCCTTTAATGGACTTTATAGTTATATTTTTGGAAATGTACCCTGCCTTTCCATTTTTCTGTATGCCAGCAAGACATAATATATGCCTATGTGTGAAAGGAGCAATAATATATGAAAATCTATTGGGTGCACTTGGAGCGTTTCCGGTCATGCGCTGCTATGTGGAGAATGATACTCTGTAGCGATCAGTTCTGCTTCCCGGTCATGCGCTGTTGCGTTGAGAATGAAACGCTTCAGTGACCAGTTTTGCGGATCGCAGGCGAGAATGTAACGCATTAGCGACGTAGAATGAAACGCACTAGCGATCAGTTTGCTCCGATTAATGCGCAGGCGCATTGGCGCCTAGCTGGCAATAATCTCCTGATGACGTGAATGATACTTCCGCACTTGCGCGGTAGCAGCACCCTGACGCCGGAGAAGCATGGCATATTGGTACATCAATCCTTTTGGATTTGGCAGGTAAATAGTTCATCACTCAGGCTTTTTCTGGCCATGATTATTGGTGGCGATGCTGATTGGAGCATGTGTATGAGCGGGGGTTATTTAATTCCACCCGTATAAGCCACTGGTCATGCTACTCATCTATGGCATCTAACATTTTGAGAACCCTCTGACGGGCCTCCTGATGAACCGAACTACGGGGAAACGCGTTGAGGCGAGGCACAGTGTATCATGATAAGTAACACGCCATTCTGCTTATACCATTGTAAAATTGTACAGTCTTGCCTGTTTTAGGCTTTTGCACTAGTATCTTTGTGACTGTTTAGCCCTGTTTATATATGGGGGCAACCCCCTAGGGCTGGTATATCTATGGCTTGATAGTCCATGAAGAAGAAAATGTATATGGTATAATTTGCAATTTTTAAGGCAGTTATCTATGCTAAGGCTATGAGGCGAAGTGCAATATATCATGACAAATAACATATAATTCTACCTACACCACTGAGATACCTTAAATACTTGGCCCTGGTTATCTATTTGGGTTGTGTTTAATATTAACTGCAGGCTTTAATCCCTGATGGGTATAATTTATGCTAATAATAGCTAGACAAACTGCAGTATTTTGAGTATATGTGGTATAGGCTGTAGTGATTGATGCTATAAATTTTTATGTGGCACATCTGACAGCATACCCATTGCCTATTATTGGTGTTTAGCAAATTGGTCTATGAAAGGGGCCGGAGCCTATATAGGTCTTATCTAATATCCTGCTTTTGCCTCTGTTTTTTTGTTAATTTTTTTGCTAATTTTTTTCTATTGAGTTTTTTGTGTGTTTTTTTGACCATTTTTTTGCTTTCTTCATCTCTGTTCTTATGTATTTTGTTTTCACACCTGCAGCATAGGGTGATCTAGGGCAGTGAGGGGTAGTCCACGTTGAGTGGGGGCGCCAAAACATCGTAATTAGGGTGCCAACCTCCACAGCCAGGCAGGTGACAGAGTAGGCCATTGCAGGGTATGCGCTAGACCTTGGTCTTTTTTACCTTTAGGCCGAATTGTGCCTAAATAGCACTGGGTGGTGTATTTTTAAAATATTCATAATAAAATTTAATTTTTTAAGGGGATATATGTTCACTAGTTAATTCAGATTCCCAGGTTTATAAATATTTTTTCCTATATAGGGATCTCCTGGCCCGAATTTGACAGCCTTATATATGCCTATATATATCTGGTCAGGTAGTCCTCAGCTGGCCTGTGCATCATCATGGTCCACACTCTGATGGTGAAACGCGGATGTGAGAGTCCAGTCTAACCTACTGTAGATGTTTCTATGTAGAAACCACCTCATTAAGCGATTTGAATTTATCTTGAACTCTTATAATCTCTGAAATTAAATGGTACATGTCCAGAATAGCTATATGTAGCTTCCAGAATATTGTAGTGTGGGACTATCCGCTACCAAATATCCAGGATTCAATGAGGCTGTCCTGAATTCCTTCCAAAGTTCTTAAGTGCTACCCATTTGTTCTGGCAGAACACCTAAATAACATAGTACGTACGGGAAATGGATAAATAGTGGACCTCATTTTCTCGACACAAAGTGGCTGCCAACATTTCATTGAGGTCGGGTCTACTGTGAGCGCTAGTATTCGGAGCAGGGTCCATGATATCACAAATTGGGGCCACCGGGGAGATTACAACCAGACTGGTCAGGGAGGTATGGCAGGTATAATTAGGGGTGGGTGGGTAGCTTCTTTCTGGAAAACTTGCTGTAGTTTCTGCTTCTTTCCTTGGGGTTTTCCTGAAGAAGTTGAATTGTTTTGAAACGCATGGAAAATAAACCGCATTACGACTACTTTGCATTTCTTTGACTTTTCCATTGGATTTATATCCGCACTGCAGGATGCCTGTTTTCCCATTATTAATCCTTGACATGTTACCTACGAACTAGTACTCGCCCCCACTCGGCTGCATGATCCTGCGCATACGGAAGCTGTACCTCGAGACCTCACCCTAAGGCTACTTTCACACTTACGTCTTTTTGAAGACGTTGCAATGCGTCGTTCTGTGCAAAAACGCATCCTGCAAAGTTGCCCGCATGATGTGTTTTTTGCACATAGACTTGTATTACCGAAGCATCGCGACATATGGACACACATTCCATACGTCATGCACTGGATGCGTCGGTAATTGACGGACCGTCGTCACAAAAAACGTTCAATGTAATGTGTTTTTGTGCGACGCGTCCGCCATTTTCGACTGCGCATGCTTAGCCGAAACTCCGCCCCCTCCTCCCCGGAACTCATTATGGGCAGCAGATGCGTCTGAAAGCTGCATCCGCTGCCCACGTTGTGCACTATTTGAACACAGTTTGCGACGGCCCCGTACCGACCGAAATGTGAGAGAGGCCTAAGGCTTTTGAACAGAAAATGGTCTCTAATTGTTCTTAGAAGGCCAAAAATAACACAAATCTATCTATCTATCTATCTATCTATCTATCTATCTATCTATCTATCTAACACGGTAAATTCTTCATAGGCAACCTGCCGATCTCGATTCACTGGTAGTTCTCTGACCGGTCCGGAGTAGATTACTGATGCTTAGCGTAACAAAGGAGACATTTCAGTCCATAATTCGCACATGTTGGACTGGAGCCATAGTCATTGTTGTACCATAGCCCACAGAGATGTTTCTGTTTTTGTTTCGGTTACCATACTGACTAAAACCTCTCTAACTTCCTCCTCTGCTCCAATGTATTTACAATTCTGCGATGTTTAAAAATGCACTGGGGGGGGACTATTATCTCTTGGCTATTTATTTAAATGTATTTTTAATATAGCCACATCATTTATAAAAAAAAAAAAAAATCACAAATGCTTTTATGAATGACCCACAAGGGTATGCAGTAGTATTGGAGGCGCAAAGGGGATGGGACCAGTGTTTTCCTAGGAAACTGGCCTCCTCTGACAGCCTGTAAAGGTGGTCGGTAACCTATGCAATGACTAGTAAACTATAGAATTAAAATCTTTCCATTTTGAACTATAAGAATTTCTCGCTAGAGGTAAATTGGGTTTGTTTTTACAAGCACTTTACAATTTTACCTACTTACGATGATGATGATAATACCCCTTTAAGATTTAATAGTATGTCTCCATAAAGCATGTGCTGCATTTGTGCTCATTTCTCTAGTGTTATTAGAAAGCCAACATGTAAAAGCTTCAATAAAGTGGAAAACAATGAGTTATTTGTAAAATGTTTCAGCCTTGCTGCATTGTAATTTGACAGATTCTCTATGAGCTAATAAAACATGAAAAGAGACTTTGGGGAAAAAAGTGTGCCTGACTTTCCAGCCGTCATTGCACAGGAGCATAAAGACCTGGCTTCAAAGATGGGAAGGAAATACTCCGTCCTGTAGTTGTATGGGCAGGCTCACTGGCATGACATTGTATTTGTTGGTACTCCATAGGGTATTTTTCAGGCGGATCAGCTCTGTAACCTACTTGAAAAAGTACTAAATAAATGCTAAAAAGAATGGACATGTGCATTTATATTTAAAAACCACTTGTTGTGCATATATTCATTGTGAGCTTTAACCACGTCCAGAGGTTGTCCACTACTTTTACATTGATGCCCTATCCTTAGGATCGGGCATCAACGTCTGATTGGTGGGGTCCGGCACTCTGCACCCCCACAGATGAGCGGTTATTGGTGGCGGCGTCTGCCGGCCAGAAATACTTGTGGAACATGGCCACCGCAGGGTACTACACATCCGCCTCCTATTCAGTTCAATAGGAGGCGAGTGTGCAATTGGAAGCCCCCGCCACTACAAGTAGACAGCGAAGTTCTGCATCTAAGTACTTCCAGCCAGCAGACGCCACCGCCGCTGGCAGTGATGACAGGTGATTGGTGGGGGTGCCGAGTGCCGGATCCCGACAATCAGGCATTGATGCTTGATCCTAAGGATAGGGCATCAGTGTAAAAGTAGTGGACAACCTCTTTGTTTTCCAAAGATGCAAAGCTGTTAGAAGACGAAAGCTGACCATTCTTCATCTTCTGCTTGGAACTCACTCTCCTAGATTATGCAGTACAGGTTTAAAACATCAGTGTCTAAAATGCCAGAATCTAAGAACAAAAATAAGCAAAAATTGCTCAAGAAATTACCAAAAAGTTTCTGGACAAAAGATGCCAGTGTGTCTTGTCTTGACGAGTCTTCCTTCTGAAAAATGTAGCATGTTCGCACACGTCTAAAAAAAACAACCAAAAAACATCACGTACACTTACTCTTAGGCTACTTTCACACTAGCGTCGGGCTCGGCCCGTCGCTGTGCGTCGGGCCGACGTTCCCGACGCTAGCGTTGTCTCCGCCGCACAACGGGGGCAGCGGATGCATTTTTCCAGTGCATCCGCTGCCCCATTGTGAGGTGCGGGGAGGTGGGGGAGGAGTTCCGGCCGCGCATGCGCGGTCGGAAAAGACGTTTACGACGGAGCAAAAAACGTTGCAAGCAACGTTTTTTGCTCCCGACGGTCCGCCACTGCACGACGCATCCGTCGCACGACGGGTGCGACGTGTGGCAATCCGTCACAATGCGTCGCTTAATGTTAATCAATGGTGAAAAACGCATCCTGCAAACACTTTTGCAGGATGCGTTTTTTCGGCAAAACGACGCATTGTGACGGAAAACAGTTAACGCTAGTGTGAAAGTAGCCTTAGGGTCTTTTCACATATTGGGCTCCAACTGAAGTTTTGTGGTGAGGTACACTGGAGGCGCATACCACTTATCTGATGTTGTGTATCAATTAAGAGGAATATCTTTTACTCACCCTCCCCTGGTCCAATGTTGAGTCTATGGCACTGCTCCTGGTGTTTTTTATTGTCTGGCTGCAGCGCTGTTGACACAACGTCATAGTTGCAGTCCCTGAGCTCAGCTATTGGTTGTAACATCAGCGTGACAGGCAATAACAGACACTGGGAGCAGCACTGGGACCTGGGGAGGGTGGCTAAAGCATCTGTTTACACCAACCCGCAGCTGGGAGACAGGGGTTTCCTGAAACCAGAAACCCCTTTGAGACTTTAAAGAGTGTCCCTTTAGGAAATCCTCCTTTTTCAGGTTTCAGTAATCTTTTCTTGGTGGGTGGCATGTACTGGAGCAAGTGGCTGCACTCGGTGAGACCTGGCTGTGTGTACAGTTGCTCTGGCATCTGGTGTCAAGTGAATGACGCGATCAGGAGAGATTTTAGGTAACAAGGTACCAGAAGTTCTGGTGGTTTTTGTTCTGTTGTGTAGTGACAGCTCTTGTATCCCACAAAGTAAGTAGAGCATGACTACCCCATGAAAATAAACATTGTGCGGTGAGGAGGATAGTAAGCCATGACTGCGCATAGAAACCACAAAGCCTAATACACAGAAAATAACTGCATTAGTTTTGTGTTTAGCTTTTATCTGGAATTTACTGAGGTTGCATCAGTTCTTAGCTCAGATTTAAAGTGGTTTACGTACTCGGCCATTTTCTCTTATTTTAGAGGTTTGGATTCATAGTATAGACTTTTTTTCTTTTTTCACCTTTTTCCATTCTGGAAGTTGGTTTTGGATATTTTATTTTTATTTTACTAACATGTATAACGCTATTAATTCTACAGCACTTTACATCAATGAGTCCACGGAGGATGACCATTTAAGTTCCCTGTCAGCATGCCCAAAGAGCTTAATTTAAAGAGCTCTATAGTTTCACTTTCTTACATTCTTTTTTTACTTCATTTTTGTGTTGTCTTTAGGATTTTTTTTTGCTTAAATCCTCTTCTTACTACTTCTGGTCATTTTTTTTTAATTATAGAAGTTGATCAGTAATAGACCTTTTGTTTGATTTCCTCAGGCACTGGTGAGAGTGGGAAAAGTACCTTCATTAAGCAGATGAGAATTATCCACGGCTCCGGTTACACAGATGAAGATCGTCGAGGTTTCACAAAGTTGGTGTATCAAAATATATTTACTGCCATGCAATCTATGATCCGAGCAATGGACACGCTAAGGATACAGTACTCTTCAGAGCAAAACATGGTAAGTTCATGCATCTGCTGTTAAAAGCGATATCCAGGAATTTCTATGGAAAGACTAAGGAATACGACAACAGTGTATTTCCTTGGGATGGAATAACTTTGTTCTGATGCTTGTTTTCTTAATATAACATCCATGGGTTTGGATTTTGGTGATTTTGTGTTCAAGAAATATTGTTTAAAGAGAAACTGATCAAGATTTTATATCCCAAACTAAAGGCATGTATGCAAAGGCGCCTTCAATGTGGAGTAAACACTTAGCCTTCTTGTAGAAATCAGTTTTTGGCTGTGTGCACACGTTCCGGATGTTTTGCGTTTTTTTTGCTATAAAAACGCAATAAAACCGCGAAAAAAAACGCATCCATTAAGCATCCCATTTATAGAATGCAATCTGCAATTTTTGTGCACATGTTGCGTTATTTTATTTTCCACGAAAAAAAACGCATCGCGGATAAAAACGTAGCATGTTCATTAATTTTGCGGATTTTTTTTGCATTGGGAAGTGCCGAAATATAACGTGAAAAATCCGCACAAAAACACGCAAAAAAACGCATGCGGATTTCCTGCAGAAAAAGTCTGGTTTTGTTCAGGAAATTTCTGCAAAGAATCCTGACGTGTGCACATAGCCTAACTCTTTTAGAAACATGTTTAGTTGAATTTATATGGTAATGAGCTCCAGGTACAGTGGGCGGACCATGCACTCACCGCTCTACTGCTTCTGCGCCTCTTTCCTGCTGCCTGCCTCCTTTATATGACTGACTGGTCACTGGAGCACGAGTAATCTCTTAGTCAGAAATGGGAGAGGAGCAGTAGAGCGGTGAGTGCAGCGCTCGCCCGCTGCACCTGCAACTCCTTACCATATTAATTCAACTAAGGATATCTCTAAAACATGAAAACTGATTTATACTGGAAAGGCAAGGACTTATTCTGCATTAAAGCGCCTTTTTCTACTTTGCATTAGTTTGCGGTATAAAATCCTGATCACAGGTTCTCTTTAAACAGAGTGCATTATTCCTTTTCCTCCCCAGACACATTATCTTTCAGTTGTTTGCATTCACTGCTTAATCTTTGACTCTATAAACTGTGTAAAGAAAGGCCTTCATGGAAAATTGTAAATGCTCCATATAGTTTATGTACATGTCGGTAGGTTGTTTTTACAAAGAATGCTTGTCTATTGGACTGTCCCATCAGCGATATTCTATTATTTTATATATTTATATTGTATTTATAGTACCAGAGAAACTAGCATTCCTAAAAATCTGCTGTCTAAAATGCTGTTTTTATAAATGACTACTGTTACCACCCAGTCTTCAGGTTTTAGATTGTGAGGCTGATCGCTTCTGTTAAAGGGAACCTGTCACCAGAAATAATGCTGTTAATCTGCAGGTTAACAGCATTATTATGCTGTCTGGTGCCTGCACGCAGGTGAATGGAAGGGAGAAAATGATCTTTATTCTTTGGTATTCAGTCATGGAGGAGGGGCGGCGCCGTGTCAGTCACCCCTCCAAGAATACAGAGCGGCCGCTGTAATCCCGGCCCTTACTGACAGCCTGCAGCAATGTAGTGTCAGTCAGGGCCGGCGGTGCGGTTACAGCAGCCGCTCTGGATTCTTAGAGCGGTGACTGAACCGGCGCCGCCCCGCCTCCATGACTGAAACCGAATGCTGGCGGGAGAATAAAGATCATTTCGGATACCGACGCATGCGTCATGCGTCCCTATCTTTAACATGGGGGGCGCATGGACATGCGCTGGTATGCGTTGTAATGCGTTTTACGACACATGCGTCATATTGACGCACAAGACAGGGTGTAGAGGACGCTACTTGTAGCATTTTCCCTGCGCCGAAATTCCTGATCTTTACTATCTTATGACAACGCATGCGTCGCAAAACGCTGCGTTGTGTACATGCGTTGTGGGTTGCGTCGCCGACGCTGCGCCCAACAACGCAAATGTGAACGTAGTCATGTATGTGGTGCAATGAATCATGGGAAACGTAGTCTGGATGGTTGGCAGGAGTGCTTGCAGGAAGCGCAGAGCATAAACCATAGGAAACTGCAGGGTGGTGAAGGGGAACTAAAAATATAAAAGTAAGGTAAAGGGGGTTCCTGGCATCACCATATTGACGGCAAAAAAATGTTTGTGTGTGAAAAGTTAAAAAAAAAAAAAAAAGTTTTAAAAAATATGCAGATATAAAATCTTAAACGCTCAAATCACCCTCCATTTCCATCATTGAAAATAAATATTTAAAAAGGTAAATACACATGTGGTATGGGTTCAGTGATGTCCGATCTATCAAAATAGAAAAACAAATAACCCGATCGGTAAACACCGTGAGCGGGGAACAAAAATCAAGAACGCCAAAATAATAATTATTTTTATTTTTTTTGGTCACCAAAACTCCATAAAAAGGCTGTAATAAGCAATCAAAAAATCACATCCATCCCAAAATGGTATTGAAACAAACGTCGTCTCGGCCCGCAACAAAACACTTGTGTCAAACTTCAGTAACCCTTACATCGCTGGGGCATATAAATACAAAAGCTAGTTGGACAGCCATATACATGGGCAAGATAATCAAATGTACCTCCTGAGCCTATGCACTTTTCAACTGAACTGTCACTTCCATGTGTTTTCCCAGCTCTTTATAGAACCGTATAAAGAAAAAATCTGCTTAAAACCCCCCAGTTCAACAGCGTCTTAGACGCCCAGTGGGCATTAGTTTTCATCAGATCATATCCACTTTGCTTGGCAGATGAGCGCAGCAGAGTTTCAGCAATTCCTAGTTACTGCTCTTTATTCTCTATTATTCTCCCACAGCTTTTACATATCGAGGAATTCCATTATGGGCAATGAACGTCCTATAGTGTAGATTTCTTATAATAAGTTTGGGCCAAAATCGGAGAGTGGGCATTTTTGAATATTTTCTGGACTGGAGTATGGCAAGTTTTCCCCTGCAGTGTTCTTAGATTCCATGAATATTCGCTTTCTACTGCTCTGTAGCTGTGCATAGTTTCTGTACAAGGTGCGGTATAGCCGTGTAAAGGTTTAATAGTATCTGGAAAGTATCTGTTTCGCTTTTGCATGAGAGCATAATTCTGATTTCAGCTCTGCTTTTTATTTGCTTTCTAGAGAGGTAACAGGCGGCACTGGAGACTAATCTTGTGCCCGGTACCACCTGTCATTTCTCCTGCCGGGCTGTGACTGCTGTTTAGTTACTGTGTGTGCCGATACAGTTTGCGTTCAGGAGGATCACCGGGTGGATGGCGTTCATCAATGTGTGGACAGAGGTGTTTTATTGTAAAGACTCCATTTACCGCACTGACTGCGAAGATCTATCTGCTAGAGAAGATGTATTTATCGAGCATCCCAATATCCAGTGTAAAACTGTGCCCGTCAAAGTTGCATCGTATCTGCTTTTGTGAGTTCCCATTAGTGCAAAGTGCAATTAAAAATTACTTTTGTATTTACTTATTTTTCAAGTGACAAATATTCCCATCTCCAAAATCCTAACCCACCATGTAGTAAGTGTAATAATAATAATAATATACGGTAATAGTAAATGCCTTGTATAGTTCTCCTGATTTGCCATGTCACTTACCCTATTTACAGTAGCTTAGGTATCCATGGTTACAACCACTTAACAGCTTACTGACTGTCACTATAGGAGTGGTTGTAACCATGGAGACCGAAACTACTGTAATGCCCTGCACATGGGGTGAGCGACGTGGTAAATCCGAAGAACTAAACTATATTTCTAATTGGAGGTATGTGCTATATTATTGTTACTATTCCTACTACATGTTAGTATAAGATTTTGGAGATGAGAATATGCCTTTAAGCCTAGAGTCACACCACCATATTTTCTCTCCAATAGAATCGGACAGATTAATCAAACTTTGATCAGTTTACTTAGTGTGATCATAGTGTGCTCCGATTTTCTCAGATGAATAGAATATCTAGAATTTTTTTTCCATCCTTTACATTTATCAGTCCGTGAAAATCAGACTGCACTCAGATATCATCCAAGTGCCATTCAATTTATTTTTTAATTTTTTTAAATGCCAGAGCAATTGACTTCCATGACTTGGGTGTTATATAGTTGTATTTTAGAGGATTATTTTTATTATTGATCAACAACTATGTTCCCAATCAACCCAAAAGACTCATAAATATCAAAGCTTAATATTTTTGGAAGTTGGAGTGGTTTTTTTTAGATTTGGCTATCTTAGGAGGATATCTGTTTGTGCAGGTAACTATTACTGTGCAGAATTATTAGGCAACTTAATGAAAACCAACTATATTCCCATCTCACTTGTTTATTTTCACCAGGTAAACCAATATAACTGCACAAAATTTGGAAATAAACATTTCTAACATGCAAAAACAAACCCCCCAAAAATTAGTGACCAATATAGCCACCTTTCTTTATGATGACACTCAGCAGCCTCCATCCATAGATTCTGTCAGTTGCTTGATCTGTTTACGACCAACATTGCGTGCAGCAGCCACCACAGCCTCCCAGACACTGTTCCGAGAGGTGTGCTGTTTTCCCTCCCTGTAGATCTCGCATTTTATGAGGGACCACAGGTTCTCTATGGGGTTCAGATCAGGTGAACAAGGGGGCCATGTCATTATTTTTTCTTCTTTGAGACTTTTACTGGCCAGCCGTGCTGTGTAGTAGTTGGAGGCATTGTCCTACATGAAAATTGTTTTTCTTGAACGATACCGACTACTTCCTGTACCACTTCTTGAAGAAGTTGTCTTCCAGAAACTGGCAGTAGGTCTGGGAGTTGAGCGTCACTCCATCCTCAACCCGAAAAGGTCCCACAAGTTCATCTTTGATGATACCAGCCCATACCAGTACCCCACCTCCACCTTGCTGGCGTCTGAGTCGGAGTGGAGCTCTCTGCCCTTTACTGATCCAGCCTCTGGCCCATCAAGAGTCACTCTCATTTCATCAGTCCATAAAACCTTTGAAAAGTCAGTCATAAGATATTTCTTGGCCCAGTCTTGACATTTTATCTTATGTTTCTTGTTCAAAGGTGGTCGTTTTTCAGCCTTCCTTACCTTGGCCATGTCCCTGACTATCGCACACCTTGTGCCTTTTGTTACTCCAGTAACGTTGCAGCTCTGTAATATGGCACAACTGGTGGCAAATGGCATCTTGGCAGCTTCACGCTTGATTTTCCTCAATTCATGGGCAGTTATTTTGCGCCTTTTTTGCCCAACATGCTTCTTGCGACCCTGTTGGCTATTTGCCATGAAAACGCTTGATTGTTCGGTGATCACGCTTCAAAAGTTTGGCAATTTCAAGACTGCTGCATTCCTCTGCAAGACATCTCACAATTTTGGACTTTTCAGAGCCAGTCAGATCTGTCTTCTGACCCATTTTGCCAAAGGAAAGGAAGTTGCCTAATAATTAAGCACACCTTTATATAGGGTTTTGATGTCATTAGACAACACCCCTCCTCATTACAGAAATGCACATCACCTGATTTACTTAATTTGTAGTTGGCTCTCAAGCCTGAACAGCTTGGAGTAGGACAACATGTATCAAAAGTATCATGTGATCCAAAAAACAACTTCCCTAATCATTCTGCACGCAGTGTAGAGCGCTGGTCTAGCATGTGCACGGTCTCTCCGTTAAAAGTTTCTAGTTTTGCCAATCAGCATTGTTTTGGTCCCAGCAGATGGACCCCCACTAACTAACAAGTCTGTCCTATCCATTAGATAGGTGAGAACGTCATTTCACTCCACAATCCCTTAAAGATACATTTTATAGCCTATGTAGATTCTGGATAGTAAGACATTATTTGTATCATTTGAAATTAAAACCACATACTCCACAAACTGGGAGGTTCCGTGTTCAGATAAGACCAAAATTTTACTTTTGGCCACCATGGAGATGAGGGCCCTGCATACCAGGCTAAGGGTGAAGGGGTCGTTCTACCCAGACTGAGGATGAGGGGGCCATTCTACCCAGACTGAGGATGAGGGGGCCATTCTACCCAGACTGAGGATGAGGGGGCCATTCTACCCAGACTGAGGATGAGGGGGCCGTTCTACCCAGACTGAGGATGAGGGGGCCGTTCTACCCAGACTGAGGATGAGGGGGCCGTTCTACCCAGACTGATGATGAGGGGGCCGTTCTACCCAGACTGAGGATGAGGGGGCCGTTCTACCCAGACTGAGGATGAGGGGGCCGTTCTACAGAGGCTGGGGATTTTACATACTGAATTGACCACATTTTTTGCTTCAATTTTTTTTTTCTAATTTCCTCCTCTAAAACCTAGGTGCGTCTTTGGAGGAAAATTGGAGGAGCTGGAGCAGTTTTGCCTTGAGGAATCGGCAAATGGGCAAAAATCCCAGTGGCCAGATATGGAAAGCTCATAGAAACCTATCCAAAGTGACTTTTATAGCTGTAATTGCAGCAAAAGGAGGCTTTACAAAGTACGGACTTTACTTTAGTAGGGGGTTTATAGTTATGCACACTGAAGTTTTCAGTTATTTTTGTCCTATTTGTTGTTTGCTTCACAAGAAAAAGAAAACCAAATGTTCACAGTTGTTGCCATGTTTCCTACACAAGCCCTCAAAAAAAGAAAACTAGTGAAATTCCAGATTTTAAGGTAGCAAAAGACAAAATAAATGCCAAGGGGTGAATGCTTTCACAAACCGCTGTAGATCTGTACAAGCTTCTCTTATTTTCAAAGAGAGAAATTCATTGTGCATTGGAGTCAAACATTCAATTAGTATATGTTGTGGCTAACATTTTTAGAATTGTCCAAATCTCACTTTTCATCAAGTCAAATAAAAAAACAAAAAACCTAAAGTTAAGCACTTGGAATTAATCCTGAAAATTCATTGGAAGGGAGCATTTCCTCCAATCTGGCAACAATCTGGGACAGTCAAACCAGGCCTACTAATTCCACTCTTGCTGGGATTTCACAATAGGGTTCCTTCTGGTGATCACATTGGAGTCTTTGTCCGTTGTTATAGCTGGCTTGTGCATACTTTTGCTGTGGTTTGTTTAATAAAAAAAAGTGGATGCTAAACATCACTGTCATTTTTGGTGATAATTTATGGAAAAAAAAGTGTATGGATTATATAGTCGTGCCTTGAATGGTACCCAGACTAATTGAAGTGTTAATTGTTGCTTGGAGTTTTTTTTTTATAGTACAATTCTTGCTGGGTTAGGGTTTACGTAATCAACAAAACTAGGGTTGGATTTACATGACGCTGAAATTATTGGGCTAGTCACATTAGCAGCTTGGTCACATTTTGGAGGGGTGCTACGGTTGCCCGTAACTACATGTTCCTGTCTGGAAATGGATGAGCATAGTTCATACCTTAGATGCATTCCACAATTACAGAAAGAGGCCAAAATGAGTCCAAATCTACAGACTTTGAACTCCATTTGCCTCATTGTGTTCCATGGTCCCGTCAAGGTTTCTATCGGATTCCTGATTTTTGGGGATTCGGATGGAATTGTTGACTCTGCAGGTTAAGCACAATGTGACGTGGGCCAATGCTGTGTAGGCAAATGTTTGCCAGTGAAAAATTTGTGGAGACATCTGGAAAACACCAGTTAGTATTGAATTTGGATTCTGTGGATTTTCAGTCAAAATGTGTAACTGTCTAACTTCCGAATTATGCCGTAAGTGGTCACTTATGCTTCTTTTTTAGAATTGTCACTAATAAGCCTCTTACAGATGCCTTAGTCAGTGTACACAGGTGTCCATTGACGTGCTAACCAGAGCTTGTATGTTTAATAGAAGCCAAGCTCCATTGTGATGCCTGTGATTATAGGAACCTCTAGTTTAGGACTTTTAACCTCTTAAATGCTGTGACTAGTGATTACGGCTCCTAAATTGTTTACGAATAGGTGATGGGGGGCTCCTTCTGTAAGCCCATGGGTGATGGGAAATGTCCAAGAAAACCCATTGACCAAGTGTGCCGTGTGCAGAAGAGCCTAATGGCTATCATGTCAATGGAAACTGACACATCATACAGTGTACTAATGTAGTGCAATGTATTATACCTAACTGATCAAACATGAGCAAAATATGCAACCTACTCAAAAGGTGGATATAAAAAATGGTATTTTGTGAATATCCAAGCCTTATGATGTTTCATTACGGTGAGATTTTCTCACAAGGTTGCTCTTCGATGAACAAAATATACCTAAATTCAAGAAGGGTCTGGATGCCTTTCTTGATAAATATTACAGGTTATGGGCACTATATTCTGTGATGGGACGTTGATCCAGGGAACTAGTCTGATTGCCATATGTGGAGATGGGAAGGATATGGGCTATTAGTGTTTGCCCCGTGGGGTTTTTGCCTTCCTCTGGGTCACATTAGGCTATAGAGTGAGCTCGATGGACTTGGTTTTTAATGTTGAAGGTCGACCTATGAACTGGTAAGGAAGCGTTTTCACTGAAGCAACAACAGATTTACAAAGTTACTATACTGATCATTATTTTTTTTAATTTCATTTACATAATTATTTGTAGCCTTTTATATTTGATTGTAGAGCTTTACCTTCCCATTAAAGTTCTGTAAAATCTGTAACTAGTCTGTGCTCTTTCCGTATCAGAAGCTGAGAAGCTGAAGATACCTGCGCTGCAGGTCCATTTCCGTGGGAAACCATTCTGCTGCGTGAGGATGAAACTTGTTAAAGCCTCATTCACTTGCCTGCTGCTGTACTCTCTTTCAGAGCTTGCCTGCACAAAGCTACAGATAAAGGTCACTGGCTCCATTGTGGTGTGACGATGGTCATACGGTCACTATTTTAGTCTGCAAGTTACATCAGTGACATTTTTATCATCCGTTTCTGAGAAGCGGAGTCAAAATTGACAGCCAATATGGCTCACCTACCTGTTGCCATTTTTGAAAAAAAAAAAAAAAAGGTTCATCACCATGAAACAGAAAAATTCCAGTTTTTCTGTTATTAGAAATAAAATCGTAATTTCCAGACAGTCTCACTTACCTTCTGATACAGCAGGAGGAGGCCTCGCATATTAACAACTGCTCAGATTGTTGCTTGTGTGGTGTTACATTACCGTCAGATCTGTTCATGTGTAACCAAACATGACTCGTGTTATTTTATCAAGCATTTTCTAGATTTTCTGAATTTGCCTACCTTTTTAACTTGCTTAACCTTTAAAACGAAGCTTGGCTTTAGCTATTTGGATAGCAAATGCAAGGACTAATTCTACCATTCTACTATTGTTCCTGGCTTCAGTACATGGTGACACTGGAGTACGAGGCACAAGGAAGCAGTAAAGTATTAGAACTGAAAGGTAAATAATGGCAAATAAGGAATTGGAGAGCTTGTGCTGTCCCTGCTCCAGCAGGCGGAAATGCTTACCGTTTGTCATCTCTCCCCACAACCCCCTTTGCCATTCCTAAAAAAATAAATATATATTATGGGTAGGAAAGCCTCAAACATGAAATATGTTCTACTGTGTTGGATCTATGAAGTCAAATATAGGATTGGATAAAGCTGCAGGTGCTGGTGGGGAAGCGG
The DNA here is from genome assembly GCF_051348905.1 of Ranitomeya variabilis. NCBI lineage: Eukaryota > Metazoa > Chordata > Amphibia > Anura > Dendrobatidae > Ranitomeya > Ranitomeya variabilis. Next base: position 375,036,499 of record NC_135232.1, read on the forward strand.
CGATTATTATTTTGCATTGCTTATATAGCGTGACCATATTCTACGGCACTTTACATTCATTACAGTCACTGTCCCCATTGGGGCTCACAATCTACATTCCCTATCGGTATGTCTTTGGAGTGTGGGAGGAAACCCAGGCAAACATGGGGACAACATACAAACTCCTGGCAGATGTTGTCCTTGTTGGGATTTGTATCCTGGATCCCAGCGCTGCAAACAGTGCTAACCACTGAGCCACTGAGGTTTTGACTTGGGAATTACTACTATGCATTTCACGTTGTCGGGGTAAAACAATTATAGTAATAAACAGTACATGGCTGTAACACAAGGTGATCTGCAGTGCTCTAAAGCTGGACCTGCTACTTGAAGTGACCAGAGTGTAATCGTTTGTATGGTCACCTTTACTAGCTGTCAAAATAGCTTCTTGGTCTACGTTCAGACGTGTGTTTTTCTATTTAGGAACAGGCGAAATTAGGCTATGTTCACACGTTGCGTTTTTTTTCTGCTCTCTTGGCAGTAAAGAAGCTGCTGAATAGAAGGTTTTGCTGCTTTTTTGCTGCCTTTTTGTTTTCTCTTGTGCATGCTGATACAACTTCCTTTTAAGTTTTTGCCAAAAACGCAGCACAACCTGATACCCGCATGTTTGACTGTTTTTGCTGCATTTTTGCACTTACCCATTACTTTCTATGGGTGAAAAAACGCTGCAAAAACACTGAGAGTGCTGAAAGCAGTGACCTGCTGCAGTAAGCAAAAACGCAGCAGTTTTCCAAATTGGTTAGGGAAAAAAAAGCAATGTGTGTGCATGAGATTTCTGAAATCACATACCTTTTTGCTGGTGCTGTAAAACACAGCTTAAAATTTGTATGAGAAAAAAACACAGCAAAAACTCATCGTGTGTACCATGCACTGACTGTATGATCTCAGCCAGGTAAGCTTGACTCTGAATCACAGCGGTGTTTCTGAGAAATACATACCGGGACCAAATCCGTTCTATAGACCAATAGCCAGAGACTAAAGTAACTTGTGTGTCAGGTTCTCTTTAAAGTTGTTTTTGTTTTTTTGTTTTGTTTTTTAAGTTCTAAAAAGTGACAAGACCCAGACCCAGTAATAATCCATGGGCTCCCATGGTTTCCATTTGCCTCTATTAAGCATCTTTGTGATCTCTCTTTATCAGAGAAATCCGCTTCTTTCCCCTCCTGGACTGATCTTCTCGTTTCAATTCAAGGGTAAAATTTGAACTTGGTGAAGACAGATTTTCTTATTCAAAAAGTGGGAGATGACAATGGGAGTTTTATATTCTATGGAGGGGGAGAGGTAGACAGATATTGCTGTAAGATCACCCGAAACGGCCGTTATTTGTGCAACTTAATGACCACCAACATCTCCTATCTCCGTAATCAGAAAATCTATATTCATCGAAGACAGATTTTTACCCATGAATTGAGAATTTGGAGAATGAATGATCAGTCCAGCTGGGGAAAGAATCAGAATTCTCTTATACAATATATTTCCAAGTTCTCATGTGCACGTGTACTATTTGTTTGATTTTTTTTTTTATATGGGACTTGACTCCTGTTATTGGTAGGTATTAGTAACATATTCTATTAGAGATGCTTTCTTCAGGAGCTCAGGCCTTTTAAAGGGGATTTCTTCATGCTTGCATTCATGTTTAAAGGGAATCTGTCACCAAACCCATCTGAGAACGCCATGAGGTATGGCAGAGACCCTGATTCCAATGATGCATCACTTATTGGTTTTCTTTGTTGTCATTTTGATACTTTGCTGTGTTCTGTAGCTTTGATTAAAAACGTTTTTCTTTGCTGCAGATTTATCAGCTCTCTGACTACTGAGTTCTGTATAACTTCATCCACACCGCTTATTGACAGCTGTGTGTACACACTGCATAGGCAGAAAGCTGCCAATCAGGGTTGGGGTTATACAGTGCTCTTGAATAATGAGGACTATATGGCAGCAGGTTTACTGCAGCAAGCAGCCCAGTAATTGATACATTGTGGGAATCAGGGTCTCTCCACCACATCATGCTGCTCTCAGATTAAACAGCAAAAACCTGATGACAGATTTCCTATAAAAGAGATGCTAGGATTATAGTTGCCATAAAGCTCCCACAATTCTATACCAATGATTTTCCACTGCCGTATATTGTCCATATACTATAAAAGCACAGGTCAATGGGTCACATTTTTACAAGTTCTGCTTTACTGAAATGTTTGTTCTTCCTTCGGTCTGATTTACTTTTACTCGCTTCCCAAATATTTCATCTAATGGAAACAAACGTTGGCTACAGTAACAAGAATGAAAGCAAAATGGTGTTGCCACTTGAAGAGTATGGAGTGGGTCTCCATTAAATGACTGCAACATCGTTTTATCCAAATCCAAGATACGATCAGTATTTATTTAATGATGATTTTGGTAATGTATATATTTACATATTTCCGTTCCTTGAATTTCGCATTCCATGCCCCATCCACCGGCCAGGACGCTGCATACGTGGTGTAGTAGCTCTGCTGCTCCTCTCATCTAGGGGAGTATATGTGACCCATAAGTTCCTGTGCTTCTACACCAACTATTCCTGTCCCCCCAGTCTAGTGATCTTTAACCCCCCTCTTTCCATGAGGAATGTGCTGATTATTGCTGGACACACTGACAGGTAGACTGAGGGTTCTCTGAATAATGGGACCACGGACCTTTCAGTATTGTCATTATACCATTATTATAGTTTGTTAGGTGATCATACTATAGCCCAGTGGTGACGACCGTGAACTTCTGTCATTGTCTGTGAATCATTGTCCTGTGAGACTGAACTGTATGTTACATTGGAGGGCATGTGATGATGGGCGTCTATGGGAAGGAAAAGGAAGAGCGTGTTCTGTATGTACATCCTGTGTAATATAGCAACCTTCTCATGTGTGCCGCTACTTCTCCAGCCAAAAAGATATATATACACTGAGTGAGCAGAAAAACAAATCCGAATTAATGCAGGTAACATGCTGTTCATTTACATCATCGAAACAAATGTTACATTGAATCATTTCCGATGAAATGTCCACCTAATGAGACCTGGTCAGAGAATGTGTTCTTTTGCTTGGCTTGCTAATAGCAGGAACCATGACTGCCTTGGTACCAGAGGACTTGGGTAATGGAACTGAGTCCTGAGCAAATGTGATCACCAACTTAGGGGACCATGCACCAGGTCTGTAAAGGCGATAGCTACACACATTAAAGAAGTTGTCCACTACTTGGACAGATACTTCTCATGCTCCTTGCTTGGCCCCCATAAAATAATAAAGCCTATACTCCCCTCCAGTGCTGGCGCCGACATACACCCAATCAGCACTGGCTTCACTGTCTCCGCCTTCTGCCGAATTGAGCAGGAAGAGGAAGTCCGAGATCAGCGGCAGCCCTGACTTCCTCTTCATGTGTCCTAAAGCGGGGATAGTGACGCCAGCGCTGATTGGGGGCCAGCGTCCAACACATGGGAGCCCCGGGAGAGCAAGTGCCAACACCGTGGGAATGGCGCCAACACGGTAGGTGAGCACAGGCTTTATTATATTATGGGGGCCAAACATTTTGATGAAGAAGAGGTTGTCCACTACTAGGAACAACCCCTTTAAGGCTGGGTTCACACCAGCGTATGCAAAATCATCCATTTTATATCCGTATTGTCATCAGTGTTTTTTCCGTCCTTGTGTCTGTTTTCTAACATGCATTTTTACGTTACCACGTTTTTTTCGCTGTGAAAACGCTTACAAAACGCATCCCATTATTTTTAATGGAATTCTGCATTGTAGTGCCCATGCTGCATTTTTTTCCGCAAAAAAACGCATTGCTGAAAAAAGCGCAACATGTTCATTAATTTTGCGGAATTTGGGCGATTTTTGCCGCTATATAATTGTATTGGGACGCTCCGGAAAAAAAACGCGAGAAAAACACGTAAAAACGCGAGCGAATTTCCTGCAAAAGGAGTCCGGTTTTGATCAGGAAAATTCGGCAAACATTCTGCAACGTGGGCACATAGCCAAAGGGCAAATGCAGTTTCCTGTCTTTATAACTGTAATGTATCTGTGATAATCGCATGGTACATGGTAACTGGAATGTGATCAGGGTTTTCTGCATCTCTTGACTTATAATAATGGGCGAATCTAAGCCAGAATCCAGATCAAAGTAGTGCACGCTGATTTATTCTACATGTAGGCTATCAATCTGTGTATACAAATGTTCAAGTAAATCAGTTTTGCTACAGGCAGCACACAGATACTTTAATACCTTTGTTACTCTGTAAGGGCTCGTTAAAGTCCCAATTGATATAAACCCCACACGCCACTCTCAGTAGTCATCTGGATGCCTTGGTTGGCCTTTTTCAGCACAGGCAGTGCTGACTTCACACACGGAATGGGACTGCAGTGACCATGACTAGTCGCCACCACTGCACTGCCCAGGACGCTGTTTAGGACTTGTTCTATAATCTGCTCCTGCCATAGACATTAGATATTTGGCTGTTTTTTTTTTTTTGTTTATTCCGATTTCTTTTTCTTCTTTCACTTTATTGCATTGAGATTCTGGTTTGGCTATTATCCTAAGTCATGTGACAAGACTCGTTAAAGGGTCGATATTGACTTGTAGGATTGCTACCTTCCAATAGGTGGCACTAGAGTTCTAGTTCTCTTCCTTTCTGAAGAAACAATTTGCATAAGTAGCATATTTCCCAGAGGATCATTGCGGCTTTAAGTCTCCTCATCTCGGCATGCTTAGCATGTCCATCTCCGCAGGGAGAAACGATACTTCTTAATGCATGTTAATACAACATCTACCGTGTTTTTATAGCACGCATTTTGGCGCTGAGCCAGCATATCTTGCATCTTTTTAGCCAGAATATAGTAGTAGTACATGCTTTAGAAATAGGTGCCCTGGATTTCTGTATGTATGTTAGCATGGCTTCAGCTATACAAGTCACCATATATAGCGCTATTTGCCTTTAAGTGGTCCACAAGAAGGGATGACTGCTTTAAATCAGACAGCATGAGAAGTGATAGTGATCAGTTTAGCTGGTCCCCGTCATATTTATATTACAGATAGTGAGGCCTTCCCTGGGATCCAGGCAAGGTTGCTGAGCTTGTTCCATAGACTTTCTTCTTGGCACCGCAGGGTGCACCATGACGAGTAACGGCAGGATCTAGACACAGGAACGTCATTCATTGAGATGATTGTAAGTGAACATTTATTTTGCATGCTGTAAGCAATTATATGGGCAACACAGTATAAGGCCGGCCTCACACTAGCGAGTTTTACGGACGTAAGAGCGCAGAAATTACGTCCGTAAAACTCGCAAAATAAACGGCACAATTATTCTCAATGGGGCTGCTCCTATTAGCCGTATATTACGGTTCAGTATTATACGGCTTTCTACGGCCGTACAAAATCGCAGCATGCTGCGTTTGTCAGCGTATTGCGCAAAAAAATCGCTAATGAAAGTCTATGGGGGCGAGAAAAATACGGATTCCACACGGACCTGCAGTGTGACTTGCGAGAAATACGCAGCGCTGTTAGTGAAAAGTCGGTAATTCAATTGCCGGCTTTTCATTTCTCCTGCACAAACCCGACAGGATATGAGACATGGTTTACATACAGTAAACCATCTCATATCCCCTTTTTTTTTGCATATTCCACACTACTAATGATAGTAGTGTGTATGTGCAAAATTTCAGCCCTGTAGCTGCTGAAATAAAGGGTTAAATGGCGGAAAAAATTGGCGTGGGCTCCCGCGCAATTTTCTCCGCCAGAGTGGTAAAGCCAGTGACTGAGGGCAGATATTAATAGCCAGGAGAGGGTCCATGGTTATTGGCCCCCCCTGGCTACAAACATCTGCCCCCAGCCACCCCAGAAAAGGCACATCTGGAAGATGCACCTATTCTGGCACTTGGCCACTCTCTTCCCACTCCCTGTAGCGGTGGGATATGGGGTAATGAAGGGTTAATGCCACCTTGCTATTGGAAGGTGACATTAAGCCAGATTAATAATGGAGAGGCGTCAATTATGACACCTATCCATTATTAATCCAATTGTTGGAAAGGGTTAAAAAACACACACACATGATTTAAAAGTATTTTAATGAAATAAACACAGCGGTTGTTGTAATAATTTATTGCTCTCTCATTCCATTTTCAGACCCTCGCTTGGCAAAACAATAAACACACAAGATACATACCCTCTCTGATGAACTGTCACGTCCCACGAAGTAATCCATCTGAAGGGGTTAACTAATGTTACAGGCAGAGCTGCGATAAACCACTCGCTCGTGCCTGTAATCCCCCGGGTGCTGAAAGGAAAGCAGTGATCTATACTTACATTCAGTTGCGGTGATGCGCCCCTGCTGGATGTTCTCATGAACTGCAGCCTGGGAACTTTTTCCCACGCTCCAGGTCATATGAGGACATCCACCAGGGGGCGCATCACCGCGACTGAAGGTAACTATAGGTCATTGACCTACATTTCCTTCAGTCGCGGTGATGCGCCCCCTGGTGGATGTCCTCATATGACCTGGAGCGTGGGAAAAAGTTCCCAGGCTGCAGTTCATGAGAACATCCTGCAGGGGCGCATCACCGCGACTGAATGTAAGTATAGATCACTGCTTTCCTTTCAGCACCCGGGGATTACAGGCACCAGCGAGTGGTTTATCGCAGCTCTGCCTGTAACATTAGTTAACCCCTTCAGATGGATTACTTCGTGGGACGTGACAGGTCAGCAGAAGGTATGTATCTTGTGTGTTTATTGTTTTGCCAAGCGAGGGTCTGAAAATGGATTGAGAGAGCAATAAATTATTACAACAACCGCTGTGTTTATTTCATTAAAATACTTTTAAATCATGTGTGTGTGTTTTTTAACCCTTTGCAACAATTGGATTAATAATGGATAGGTGTCATAATTGACGCCTCTCCATTATTAATCTGGCTTAATGTCACCTTCCAATAGCAAGGTGGCATTAACCCTTCATTACCTCATATCCCACCGCTACAGGGAGTGGGAAGAGAGTGGCCAAGTGCCAGAATAGGCGCATCTTCCAGATGTGCCTTTTCTGGGGTGGCTGGGGGCAGATGTTTTTAGCCACGGGGGGGCCAATAACCATGGACCCTCTCCTGGCTATTAATATCTGCCCTCGGTCACTGGCTTTACCATTCTGGCGGAGAAAATTGCGCGGGAGCCCACGCCAATTTTTTCCGCCATTTAACCCTTTATTTCAGCAGCTACAGCGCTGAAATTTTGCACATACACACTACTAACATTAGTAGTGTGGAATATGCAAAAAAAAAGGGGGATATGAGATGGTTTACTGTATGTAAACCATGTCTCATATCCTGTCGGGTTTGTGCAGGAGAAATGAAAAGCCGGCAATTGAATTACCGGCTGTTCACAGATATCGCGCTGAATGAAATCTAAATACAGAATATATATATATATATACTGTATGTATGTTTTCCCGAACATTTGAGCACATAAATCCATTAGATGTCGGTTTTGCAAGCCTGCGCGAAAATATCGCAGTACGGATGCCATACGGATTACATACGGAGGATGCCATGCGCAAAATACGCTGAAACACCCTGACTACGGATCAATATTTTGGGAACATTTCTCTGTATTATGGCCGTAGTACGGACGTATAATACGTGGCGTATTGTCTTGCGCCAAGTGTGAGGCCGGCCTAATAGTTAGCACTGCAGCCTTCCAGCGCTGGAGTCCTGGGATCTAATCCCACCAAGGACAAAATCTGCAAGGAGTTTGTATGTTCTCCACGTGTTTGTGTGGGTTTCCTCCCAAGCTCCAAAGACATACCGATAGGGAAGCTGTGTGTGAGCCCCAATGGGGAGAGTGATGTCTGTAAAGCGCTGTGGAATTAATGGCGCTATATAAATGAGTAAAATACATATTGTCATTGTAGAACAACCCTTTAAATAATTAAAAGCATTATGCAGTTAAAGAGATTCCGAATACAGATTGATTAGTACACAATAGTGGAAAGATTTCCTGAGAATGGGTCTGTTCGAGAGCTTTGGGCTCTTCCTTGTTGACCCCTTTCCCCAATGATTGGACATACACAATGCTTAGGAGATACATACTTAATCCATGCTATACAATATGTTATGCTGGGGGAGTAATATTTAGGTTTCTTCACTTTTTTATGCATCAAACAGCGATACTGACTAATGCACACTTACTAACAATAAATATTCTACCATTAATTGTAATTAGTTTGCAATTATTGGCTGCCCTGTTTATACCGGCAATATGCTCAGCCCTGTATATAATCCGATTTTTGCTCTGAGTAAAAATAAACCTCCTATAAATCTAAGGTGTTTTTTTATACTGATCAGAAGGTAAACACTTATTATTGGCTGATTGACACTGTAAACTAGGGTTTGCATTATGGCCTTTGCACATTTTGAAAGCAATGCAACATACCGTAAGTCAAAGTGCCTATAGATAGTCCCACACTTCACATACAGTAACTGCTGGCTGAGTGTCCTTCAGCTGACAACTATTCCTCATACACCCTTCATATGTGCTCAATGAGGAGAGGTCACTACTGGCACATACCTCTGGTGGTGACTCGGCTCCCCAGAGAGTAATCCAACATGCCCGATCCTCCCTTTCTCCTACATCATCTGTCATGGGAGACTTGTGAGGCCCTTACATATTCACGTCCATTTATAAATCCATTGGGTCATGTAAAGATAGTCCCTAACAAAGGCCCTTCACATAAAGGCATTCACTTTACATTCACTTTCGGAGGTTATTTATCTCCTGTGACAACAAAAAATTGACTTTTTGAAATTCTTCTTGCCCAATTATCTGCTGTCGGTGGAAAATCTGGTCACCTATCCCCAGTAAACATTAGGTTTTTTGATGCTCTGGATATTCGCTGTGCAGAAAGAAGTGTCTTACAGTTCCAGCAAGGTGAATTGGCGTTATAGAAGTCTCTTGCCCACTGTGCTTTTTTTTTTTGTTTTTTCACTCCTTGTAAACTAACCATTTTAAAACTGAAACTTGAATGCGATGTTGACAGTCTACACGTAAAAAACAAACATTTAATCTGTAATCCTTGACTGGATCAGTAACATTTTATGAAGGCTAAGTAGCAGGAAGTATCCAAAAGAAGGCCGCTTTATTTATAGCATGAGCAGGAAGATCTCAACATAGTTTTAGAAAATTGGCCCAGGAAATCTGCAAAGACGCACTAAATACATGGCATGGGAGCTGTCACGGAGTTACTGCGACAGAGCAGTACCAGAAGACCGCAGCGTCTGATGGCTCCTGCTTCGCCGCTGAGAAGAAGCACTTCGGTGTATTAAATGTTTGTTTTCTTTCAGCAGGACAGGGGTTAATTGGCCATGTGGAAATTCCTGCATTCAGCTGTGCTTGGTTAGCCACGCCTCTCTCCTATAAAAGCTAGGCCTTTTGGCCAGGTCCTTGTCTGAGTTAGCACTTGCTACATAGATCTGGAGAGTGAGGAGCTGGTGTCTGGAGAGCTGGAGGAGTTTATTGTGCGACAGTTGTATGGTTTGTACACTTGGAAATACCTCATCCTTACCTGCCTTATTTTCTTCCCCCGTCCTTCACACCCTTGTGAATAACTCTGTTATTTGTGAGAGTATGTTTGTGTGAGTGGCTTTTTTTTTTACCCTAGTCTTTGTTCCCCTTTCTGTCGGGTTGTTGTACTGCAGTACACGGTAGCGCCTCTCTTGCCCGGGTGGGGGAAGGGGACCGACGCAGGGCTGCAGTTAGGAGACAGGGCAAGGGCGGAGGCCCCGGCATCCTCACCATCTGAGGTATCCCGGGGAACAGGGCGAGTTAGGGCGCCCCCTAGTGCTAGGGCCAGGAAAGGTGTCCCTGGTCCCATTTTACTCGCCAGTCCTATCGTGACAAGAACGTGGCCCTAAAGTATCTAGTAGTATTACTAGCTTACTGTGAAATTTCAGTATGCGTCTAGTTAACATCTTATTATTGGGATGATGACATATATTTTCTATCAAATATCCTTGTGCCAAGGAGTTATTTTGCGAGACCCCAATACTGTGTACTGATCCCCACACGGATACGCGCTCAGTCCTGTTTACCTCTCTGGCGCCTGTGTGTACTCCGGTGATAAGCTTGGGAATGAACAGCAGGGCTTAGTGGCCAGTACCTTTTCTAGCATTAACCTCTTAGGAGCTTGATTGATTGTTAGATGACCTGCTGAAATGATGTTTTGTGCTTCACGTGCAATTGTTGTCCTATCACCAATAGAATTGGGTAGTTAGACTTAGGCTAGGTTCACATTGCGTTAGGGTGATCCGTTTAATGGATTCGTTACTTAGTGACACTCACGCATGTAACGGATCCGTTAACGCACCCATTACCATACATTATCGTAACGCATCCTAATGCATGTCAAAATCGGCATGAGTTAGCGATGATGCGTTACTTTGTGACGCACCCTCGAATGCGGGCTACCGCGATTTCAGGTACGTTAGGTCTAACGCACAGCGAACGGACACGTTTGCTGTGCATAGACTTCTATTGTTAACGCATGCCAACGCAATGGTACCATGTGTTAGCGCGATTGTCGAAAAAGATTTTGGCCATCAGCATTAGCGGATCGTTGGGATGGCACTAACTCGATGTGAACCTAGCCTTAGAAATATAGACCCCATTAGCAAACTACTTGTTTTGTTTTTTTTAGAATCTAGTCATCTGAGCTATGATCTGTTCTCAATATATATATCTGAGGCTCCATTTATATCACTTCTTTGTGAAAGAAGCAAATTTGAACATTATAGTATGTAATTTATGCCGGTGGGGACGTTGGATACCTATGATGGATTCTAAACCTTTGTATCCATAACCTTTGGCATCCGAATATGTATGGTATGGTATACCTCGTGACATTAAAGACATACCTTTATAGTTTATTGGTGACGGATACCACTGCTTGGGTGGATTTTCATGCCGTAGGCAAATCTACTGCAAGGTCCACATGTTTATAATGAAGATTTTGGTTCAGATTTGTCATGGATATGAAGCAGAATTTCTGAGGATGAAATTTGCAGTACTTTTCCTGCAACTCTTCCTATAAATGTACATTTACGACCTATCACAAGTTCAAAAGTGTCTACTCAGTTGAGCAGCGGGAACAGAATAAGGGCAAAAAGTACCGTAGTCTGATTTTTTTTTTGGGGACGAAATATTACAGCCCATGTGAATCTACTTTTAGGCATTCGTCACAGCTGCTGTTTATATGTATTGATCATTTCCCAAGATAAAGAACAAGATATGAACAGAATGAACATTTGGATGTGCATACACTTGCAAGGGTGTGGGGGAGGGGGGAGAGAAATATAGTAATCTGGAGATAGGATGATATTAGACCACGTTCAGTATTTGGTCAGTATTTTACATCAGTATGTGTAAGCTAAGACCAGGAGTAGAACAATCCGAGGAAAAGTAGAATAGAAACGCGTCACCACTTCTGTATTTGTCACCCACTCCTGGTTTTGGCTGATGTAAAATACTGAACATGTGAACATGGCCTTAGAGGGATCTTGCATTTGGATGTGATAGTGTGAATGGTGTGCTTGATAGAAGAATACCAAAATGAGGGTTAAATGTATATGTAAAGTGATAGTGTAAAGAAGATGTTATTTTACTGCCTATATGAGAAGGAGGGCACAAGATCTCCATGTGCTTTCTTTCGGGAAACTTTAGCTGTCATCATACCGGTAATGGTGGGCTCTGAGTGCCACTGCTGTGCAGAATGGGCCTGGCTGTGGCTCGCTACAATCTGAGTTGTTTGTCTCTCAAGATAACCAAGAAGTAATGTTTCTCCTTGCGGAGAGTGACATGTTAAGCATGCCGAGATAAGTGAGACTTAAAACCGCTAAGCTCCTCTGGGAAATATGCAAATTGTTTCTTCAGAGAGGAACTCTAGTGCCGCTTATAGGAAGTAGCAATCCTCGAAGTCAATGTTGACCCTTTAACAAGCCTTGTCACATGACTTGGGATAAAAGCCAAAACCAGAATCTCAATTTGCAGACCTTGTGTTTCGGGGTACTGCTTCAAGGTAAGAAAGGTTGGGGACCGCTGCATTAGACTAATGTCCGCTGAAACAGCCAATATTGATAGGTTTGGTCAACTGGCTAATGTATATTGGGTCCCTGGATGACTGATTATCTGGAGAAGATGTCAGTTGGGCTTGTGAGATTTGTTCTCTGGTGCGCTTGGCCTAACGAGCTCCTGTGTTTGGGACAGCTAACCGAGATGGCTGATGAATGAGTGTCTGAACCATTGTCTGACTGATGGCCATCCAGTGTATGTGGTCGTGTCACTATCTCAGCAGTTAGACCCAAAACTAAATGTTATCACCTATTCACTAAATAATTGAGAAGTTGAGCAGGATGGATAACCCATCTAATGACAAGATGCCTATATGGAGTATACTTGGGGGAAAAACCTGTGGTTGGTCCAAAGAAGGTTTTTCATGTTTAGAAGATTTGTGTAATAAATCTGAACTGTGATGTTTTGGATGTACATTATCTACAAGGTGGTTTTCTCCAGTAGAGTGCTTCATGACATTGTCATCTTTTGATTTATAACTTACCGATGACCGGAAGATTCCCTCAGGGCTCTCGCCCGCGAATTCTGTGTTGTCATCTCCTGAACTCTCCTCCTTCACGTCACTCATAAATGGCTGCTCGTCCATAATCTCCATTTCTTAATCCTCCGTTTTAATGATGTTCCGATCTCCACCCTGGTGACTCTCTGGACAGTCCTGAGAATACAGAGGAGCCGGACATCTCTCCGGGGGATTTGTTACACGGAGTCCACACTGCTGATCGGCCATGAAATCCATCTCCACTTCTTTATCTATGACCTCAACCTTAATATTAATCAAATTTTTACCCTGAAAATTCTCTGGGACATTGTTCTCTGGGCTGTCTTGGTTATGCAGAGGAGCCGCACATCTGAGGGATTTCTCCTGCATCCATCTGATAATACAGGAGACTGGTGCTCTGCCATCATTACCTCCTGGTACAGATCCCTGTGTCCTTCCAAAGCCTCCGAAAGCAGCTTAGTGATCTTGGTGATTAGCTCCAGGATCTTCTCCCTCTTGTCAGGTATCCGTGAGATCGGGGGCGGCTCGGTGATGGGGTTCGGGCCCCCTGGTGTCGTCCTCACCACTGTGTATTCCTCTCCACTTAGTAGGGAGATGATCTCCAAGGCAAAGTCTACGAGTCTTCCAGTGATCTCGTTCTTGTCTTTGTTGGTTCTTGGGGGGGTCATTCAGGATAGGGGGTGTTTTGAATGATGTGGAAGGATCTGGTCCTTCCACATAAGACATATGGCTATTATAGGCCGAAGTCCCTCTTTAAGTATGGGTGGTTGTGGTGTTTTGTTTTTTTAACTTCCTCCATATACCATTAGTCATATTTTATGTAGCTCACATTGACCCATTGTTTCAGGACAAGTTGTGTTTTTAATTGGTTAATGCATATTAGTAATAACCACTTAAGGCCCTCATTCCATATATTTATGGCAGATGGTTCTTCTCTTTCAAGGGACTCTTGGCACAGAATGATTGATCAGTCCAAGTGCAGGAGCCAGGTACGGACTGAGGCTATTCAGCCCTGGCATTTGAAATTACACAGGCCCATGCTGTCCCGGTCCCCAAGCACCAGATGGGAATATATTACTACTAATATTGCCCTGGATGGAGGAAAGCAAGATTTACTACCAGACCAATATTTCTAATAATACCTGTGGCCTGCTGGGGTAAGTGACGGAGTCAGCGACTTTGTGTTCCGTCACCACAGTATGGGTGTCTTGAGAACACCAATTCTGTTAACAATGTCAGCAAGGCAGCCCATGACTAGACAGGCCCTTCTGGCATTTGCCAGATGGACTTGTCCGGCCATGACAGGAGCTCAGCGCACAAAGACGGGGCCAAACATTTAAGTGCACCTTCCCACCTGCTTACTTTTCCTCAATCTCCAGCCCCATTTTTTTGGCAGCTCTGACTTCATATTGCTAAAGGACAGACATTGATGGAAAACAAGTAGGAGGGTGCACTTATGTTTGGCCACACCTTTGTGTACCAAGCGCTTCTACTTTAAGTCATTTTGTGCTGACAGTCCTTTTAAACTTGCACTGCTGCACATGTATGACACCAATTTAAGCCATCTGCTTGAGCAAGCGAGTAGGCAGAATGTTGGGTTAGAGGTTGGCGACCCGCAAGCACCCAGGACAGAAGCGGTATTTTCCCAATGATTTCTGTATATTAAATAGAGGCAGCCACAGGATTTCCTGACGAAGACCTCTTTGGCTGCTCACAGCTGTCTCCCATCCTGAGCCTGCATTGCAACATATGCCCCCAGTTCAACACTGCAGCCACCCATGCCGTGCTTGCTCCTGCCCCACACGCCCCATTTCTGTCCTCCATTACTATGCTGTCAATGTAATGATGCCTAAGAACATGGCTCAGATAAAATCGGGGACTTTAAACATTTGCTTTAGGGACAGGCATTTTCTATTTGATCCTCTTTATTCTGAAACACGTGGTCGAAAAGCGCTGTTTTTTTAATTACATGTGGTTTGCAGTCATCACCCTATTTTTATTTTTTTTTTTAAATCAAATAATAAACGTGTAGTTTTTTTTTATTTATTTTTTTGCATCTCTGGAGGATCTCGCTTTTTTGTATGGCTAGGCGTTTCCGTGCTCTGATGTTCTCTATTGTTGTTCCAGGTGCAGATAGATCTGGTAAGCTGACTCTTTTCTCCCTTCCCCTTTTTTCATCTAAATTATTTCAGATGTCAGATCAGACCTTTAAATTAATTCCGGCATCAGACCAAATCCTAAATCAATTCCACATACATGACAACAAAATGAGTTACACCCTAGAATGAGTGAGAATCCCAAAATTCAGACCGCGACTCAAGAAAAAAATTCAGATCTGAGATTAAACATTATATTGTCCATCCTCCAAGCCTCTTTAGCACTAGCCATCAAGATGTGTGTTCCACTGACTCACTATGTGCTCATGCTCCATGCCAAAAGGCTCCATTCTATAACCTTTGCTTTAAATAATAATTCATTTGAGAGTTCTTAAGTAAAGAGTTAATGCTATGGTGATATCTGTATGTGTGAATGAACGCTGGGTCATTGCTCTCTGTTACACTCTTCTAATATTTATTTTTCTTGGCATTTTGCTGACCAATATGTCCAGATGTCTTAAACATTTGATACCTGTGGAGCTTTGAAAAATAGCTGCATTATGTAAAACTTAAATGGGTTGTCACTGTGCACGATTGGATATCTCCTTTTGAATGCTTTTGTTTGCTAAAAAAAAATAAGAAAAAATATATTTACTGTGGATGAAAAGTTTACACACCCCTGTTAAAATAGCAGTATTTTGTCATGTAAAAAAAAAATCATTGAAAGAAGGAATACAGGTCCTTCTCAAAAAATTAGCATATAGTGTTAAATTTCATTATTTACCTTAATGTAATGATTACAATTAAACTTTCATATATTATAGATTCATTATCCACCAACTGAAATTTGTCAGGTCTTTTATTTTTTTAATACTGATGATTTTGGCCTACAACTCCTGATAACCCAAAAAACCTGTCTCAATAAATTAGCATATTTCACCCGTCCAATCAAATTAAAGTGTTTTTTAATAACAAACAAAAAAACCATCAAATAATAATGTTCAGTTATGCACTCAATACTTTGTCGGGAATCCTTTGGCAGAAATGACTGCTTCAATGCGGTGTGGCATGGAGGCAATCAGCCTGTGACACTGCTGAGATGTTATGGAGGCCCAGGATGCTTCAATAGCGGCCTTAAGCTCATCCAGAGTGTTGGGTCTTGCGTCTCTCAACTTTCTCTTCACAATATCCCACAGATTCTCTATGGGGTTCAGGTCAGGAGAGTTGGCAGGCCAATTGAGCACAGTAATACCATGGTCAGTAAACCATTTACCAGTGGTTTTGGCACTGTGAGCAGGTGCCAGGTCGTGCTGAAAAATGAAATCTTCATCTCCATAAAGCATTTCAGCCGATGGAAGCATGAAGTGCTCCAAAATCTCCTGATAGCTAGCTGCATTGACCCTGCCCTTGATGAAACACAGTGGACCAACACCAGCAGCTGACATGGCACCCCACACCATCACTGACTGTGGGTACTTGACACTGGACTTCAGGCATTTTGGCATTTCCTTCTCCCCAGTCTTCCTCCAGACTCTGGCACCTTGATTTCCGAATGACATGCAAAATTTGCTTTCATCAGAAAAAAGTACTTGGGACCACTTAGCAACAGTCCAGTGCTGCTTCTCTGTAGCCCAGGTCAGGCGCTTCTGCCGCTGTTTATGGTTCAAAAGTGGCTTTACCTGGGGAATGCGGCACCTGTAGCCCATTTCCTGCACACGCCTTTCCACACCAGACTCAGTCCACTGCTTCCTCAGGTTCCCCAAGGTCTGGAATCGGTCCTTCTCCACAATCTTCCTCAGGGTCCGGTCACCTCTTCTCGTTGTACAGCGTTTTCTGCCACATTGTTTCCTTCCAACAGACTTACCATTGAGGTGCCTTGATACAGCACTCTGGGAACAGCCTATTTGTTGAGAAATTTCTTTCTGGGTCTTACCCTCTTGCTTGAGGGTGTCAATGATGGCCTTCTTGACATCTGTCAGGTTGCTAGTCTTACCCATGATGGGGGTTTTGAGTAATGAACCAGGCAGGGAGTTTTTAAAAGCCTCAGGTATCTTTTGCATGTGTTTAGAGTTAATTAGTTGATTCAGAAGATTAGGGTAATAGGTCATTTAGAGAACCTTTTCTTGATATGCTAATTTATTGAGACAGGTTTTTTGGGTTATCAGGAGTTGTATGCCAAAATCATCAGTATTAAAACAATAAAAGACCTGACAAATTTCAGTTGGTGGATAATGAATCTATAATATATGAAAGTTTAATTGTAATCATTACATTATGGTAAATAATGAAATTTAACACTATATGCTAATTTTTTGAGAAGGACCTGTATAAACCAACTCACCCGTGATGCATAAACCAATCCTCGGGAGCACGGACCCGCTGTGTTCAGGCGTATAGAGTCCAAAAAAGAAAAGAATGTCCAGCTTGACAATGTCATGATTAAGGGAGCTTAGTCTCCAGAAACGCGTTGAGATTCTTACCCATATGGCTTGTGCTGAAGTCTGTATCCTCTAACTTTATACCTATGTCACCTATAATCTGTAGAAAACCATTGAGAAACAAACCAAAAATAATTTTGAGAGGGAAAATTAAAAATAAATTGTAAATAATGTAGTTGTAGAAGTGGGGATATGATTGTGTTCAGTATTAGTCAATCACACTTTTATATTCATATTACCATATTTTTTGGACTATAAGACTTAATGGACCATAAGACACGCCTAGGTTTTAGAGGAGAAAATTAGGGGGAAAAAAATTCAAGCATAAAATGTGGTCAATTATGTACTTAATATCCCCTTTCCTGGTATATATGGACCCCTCAATCCCATCCTGATACACATAGCCCCCATTATCCCTATCCTGGTATACATGGCCCCCTCATCCCCATCCTGGTATGCATGGCCCCTTATCCCTATCCTGGTATGCATGTCCCCCTTATCTTTAGCCTGGTAGGAATGGTCCCCTTTATCCCCATTCTGGTATGCATGCCTCCTCATCTCTATCCTGGTATTCATGGCCCCTTATCCCTATCCTGGTATGCATGGCCCCCTCATCCCCATCCTGGTATGCATGGCCCCTTATCCCTATCCTGGTATGCATGTCCCCCTTATCTTTAGCCTGGTAGGAATGGTCCCCTTTATCCCCATCCTGGTATGCATGCCTCCTCATCTCTATCCTGGTATTCATGGCCCCCTCATCCCTATCCTGGTATTCATGGCCCCCTCATCCCTATCCTGGTATGCATGGCCCCTTATCCCTATCCTGGTATGCATGGCCCCCTCATACCTATCCTGGTATGCATGGCTCCCTCACCCCTAGCCTTGTATGCATGTCCCCCTTATCTCTAGGCTGGTAGGAATGGTCCCCTTTATCTCCATCCTGGTATGCATGCCTCCTCAACCCTATCCTGGTATGCAGGGCCCCCATCTCATCCTTGTATGAATGCCCATATCCTGGTATGCATGGCCCCATCAGAAAAAAAAAGAAAAAAAAAATTACTTACCTTTCCAGCACTCCCTCACAGCGTCCTGATCCGTTGCCAGCAGCTGCTTTATGCTTGTAAGCAACGCATGCAGGTATGTCATGCGCTGCTTGCAAGCCAAAAGGCATGTGCCAGAATACTCACTGCTCTGCAGGCCGGGACTGTGTGCGCGGAGAGCAGTGAATATTCATTGCTCTTCAGTAGCGCACTCCGTGTCAGCCTCAGTCGCCAGCTTCCTGCAGCTGCTGGGCAGTCACGTGTGCCGCTACTTAAGAGAAATGAATATTCACTGCATTCCCCTACCATGGGCATGGAATGCGGTGAATATTCATTCCCTTTAGTAGCAGCACACATGACCGCCGTCAGCTGCAGGAAGGCTCCGGCTGACACTGTGCGCGCTACTGAAGAGCAATGAATACTCACTGCTCTCCATATTTTTGGAGGAAAAAAGTGAGTCTTATAGTCCAAAAAATATGTTAAGTAGTAGCCAGTACACAACTGCCTTCATTTATAGTGTTTCTGATTAACCCGATTATAAAATTTAGCTGTTCTGATAGGATTTTCCTGACTCTTTTGGTTGCATTTGAAAGCAAAATTCATGGTCCATAAACGAACACAGCTGAGGGATCTTATTATTAAAAGTTATTAAACAAATCCCAAGCCATTAGATATACCATGAAACACTGTGAAGAAGTCACTAAGAAGTGGCATAAATTTGCCGCAACAGTGACATTACCCAGAACCGGATGTCCCTGAAAACAAATTGATGAGAAGACAAAAAGAAAATTGGGCTGGGCAGCTGCCAAATTGCCTACAACAACATTAAAGGAGCTGCAGGAAACTCTGGAAAGTACTAGTTGTGTACTGCATGTGAAAACAATTTCCCCTATTCTTCATATGCCTCGCCTGTGGGATAGTGTGTTAAAATGGAATACTTTTCTTACAAAGAAAAGCCTTCAAGCTATGTTTAGCTCAAAATTACATGTAGTCTGCTAAAATCATGTGGGACAATGTGTTATTGTCTGGTGGGCCCAAGATACAACATTTTCTCCATAATTTCGAAAGGTATATTTGGTGCAAAGTCAACACTGAGCATCCCCAAAAAGAATACCATACCCACAGTGAAGCATGATGGAGGTATCAT